>NC_137957.1:33375514-33885514 GCF_963924665.1 Micromys minutus | reverse complement strand
AAATCTAGTACTTGAAGGAATTGCCACGTTTCCACTTCTCAGAGAAACACCACTCAGCCTACTCTAAATATCTGAGTCCTAAGAAACAGCCCTGGTTGCTTTTGCCTTTTACCTTTTCCTCCTACATTACCTCATATTTCCCGAGAACTCTAATTACCATCTCTATGCTAATGACTACCAAATTTATACCAGCAACCCACTTCTCTCCCCTGAATTCCAAACTGGAACTTTCAACAGCCTAATTTACATCTACTTTGAATGTTTCACTGGTATCGCAAATTCAGCACGTCAAAAATCAAACTTAATTCTTGCCTTCCTCTCCTCACAGCTCATTTCCCCAACTTTTCGATTCATTTGTTCAACACAGACTTTAAACATGTCTTCTTCATATTTAAAATCTTTGAATCCTTTAGGGAAGAAAAGACTTACAATTTATTGTAAAACTAGTTTAAAAACTAACCTGGACCCTAGTGAGCTCCCAGAGACTAACCCATCAACTAAAGAGCACACACAGGCTCGTCCAAGGCACTAGGCACATACATAGCAGAGGACTGGCTGCCTTGTCTGAGCTTAGTGGGAGATGATGAGCCAACAGCTGTAGATACTTGATGACCTATGGAAGGAGGATGCTAGATGGGCTGTCTGAGGCTAAGAGGAGGGAGGATAAGGTAAAGAACTCTGAAAGGGGGGCAACAATTAGTATGTGATAATAAATAAAATAATTAATTAAAAATAACAGTTCTTTTGACAAAACATTAAAAGGAGGGGTGTTTTATTTATAGTAAGACAAATATATTTATTATAACATTTGTCATGCTAACAAACCAAATATCAAAACAATTTACTAAATGTTATGGAAGAGGTAAATATATGCAGTATATGTTCTAAGAAGGATTTCCTACAGAAGCTTCCATAATTAAAAAGAATCAAAATTCCTAACACTCCCTCTCTCTCTCTACACACACACATGCTTCAGAATAATAAATGATTAGAAACAATTTTAAAACATGACAATAATGATCTAGCAAAACAAACAAACAAAAAAAAAAAAACAGAAAAAAGAGAAAATGGGCATAAAGTCCTGGGTACATTATATCAAAATTTCAAAGAGGCTAGTCAGTGTAAACATACATTATTTTCCCTCTAACTTTATGAGATATGGTCTCATGAACTTCAAGACAGACTCAAACTTCTTGTGACTTTGAACTCTCAGCCCTCCTACCCTCACCTTCCACGTGCTCCTGGCATTGATGTTGTACACTGGCATGCTTGGCTCATATTTTCTTTATTTACAGAACAGATACATAAAAGTGCTGACCAATAGGAAACTCAAAAATAAAACTACAATGAAATTTCACAACTAACTCACAGAATTTGCAAAAGCCAAAACAAACAAACAAAATCATTAATGGACATGGTACATGCTAGCGATGGTGGAGAAAAGAACATGCTTTCATCCTGGCTGTCTAAGGGTTTCTGTTATATTTTCATATCACAATCTGCCACCAACATCAGTCAGTGAAGGAATTAAATTAGGCAGGAACCTGCAGACAGGAACTGAAGCAGAGATCACAGAGACGTTCTGCTCCCTGGCCTGCAACTTGCACTTTCCTCCTTGTGTTCTCTTACAGAAGACAGAAAGTCAGCAATTCTCAAAGTGACCTGTGTCTGCCCACTTGGATCTCAATAAAGACAATATCCCCACAGGCATATTCACATGTCGATCTTCTAGGGCCATTTTCTCAACTGTGATTTTTTCTTCCCAAATGATTCTACCTGTGCCAAAGTAATAGAGAATTTACCAGAACAATTGCCCCTTTGCAAATACAACAGAAAATATATCACTGTTCAACTAAAACCTTTCTCTTTTCATTTGTCAACAAAATTGCACATTAATTTTATCATCCCAGCATACAACATTGCAATTATTTATTTATTTATTTATTTATTTACTTACTTACTTATTCTTATACTGTGACTGCTGTTTCCCTTCCTCCTCTCCTCCAAGACCCTGTCTCTACCTCTTTTCTTCTTCCAACCATTATTTCTCTGTTTCTGTTCAGAAAAAAGCAGGCCTCCTATGACTATCAACCAGCCATTTCACATCAAGTTGGCTTAACTCTAGACGCCTCTTCCTCTTAAGGATAGATAAAAATGGTCCCAAAGGCAGGCAACAGAGTCAGAGATAGTTTCATCTCCCACTGTTAGGAGTCATACAAGATGACCAAGCTACACAACTGTAGCATATGCACAGAGAACCTAGGTCAGTCCCATGCAAGCTCCTTCATTGTCAGCTTAGTCTCTGTGGACACTATGATCTCAGGCCAGTCTATTCTATAAGGTTTCTTACACTATCCTTGATTTTTCTGCCTCCTACAGTCTTCCTCAGCCTCTTCTAGAAGATTTTCCAATTACTACCTAATGTTTATCTTTGGGTCTCTGTAACTGTTTCTATTAGTTTCTGGAGGAAACCTCTCTGATGACAACTTTACTAGGTACTGATCTATGAATATAGAAGCAAATCATTAGAAACTATTTCATTGATTTAGTTTTTATTTTTCCATCTTTTTTTTTTTTTTTTTTTTTTTTGGTTCTATGCTAGGACTCTGGGTAATCCAGACTCTGGTTTTTGGCCCTCTACGTAGTGTCAGGGGTGGGTTCCCCCCCTCACAGCTTCAGTTTCAATCTAGACAATCCATTGACTGGTTATTCCCATAATTTCCACGCCACTTTTACCCCAGCATAACTTGTAAGCAGGACAAATTGTAGATCAGAGTTTCTTTTTTTGGGTTGGTGTCCCAACCATCCCACCCTGGAAATCCTCCATGGTAATAAGAAATGTCTGATTTGTAATCTATATCCCCAATTACTAGGAAAATTAGATAAGGTCCCCATCAGAGATTTCTAGGAGTTTTCTCTGTCTTAGTTTTCTAGCTAATCCCAAAGATGCTTCTCATTTATAATTGTCTCTCCCAGCACTTTCTTTGTCTTTCCTACACCTGGTTTTAGAAATACCACAGTCTTTAAATTTTTAGGTACTTAAAAGTTCAGTTTCTTGAAAATATCCAAAGTCTATCTAAATGTTCAAAATCCCTAAATTCCTATACACTATCCTAGGTTTCATATAATTAGGTTCTTGTAAAAAATACATATATATCATGTTTTGTTATTCCAAGAGAGAAGAATCAGGGCATGGTCATTATAAATGTGCAATGGTGTAAAACTCTGTGTGAGACAACTATGATTCACTCATCATCTGGACTCTAAAGCTACTGGACCACTTTTCTAGCCCTCCTTTCGCAGCACATCTAACTTGTGTTCCAGACTCTGACTGGGTCTAATTTACACCTGCCACATCTGTGATTGTCCTCTGATTTTACTGACAACTCTAAAATGCTAGAATATCAAGTGCAATTGGGTTGTACCTACACCAATACCCAATTTCGGCTTTCTTCTGGGACTTGGCCCCACCATATGGTACCGAGTCTTATTTTTCCCCATGGTCCCTTGAATAATGTGGCTTCTACTGCAATTAAAGATCCAGCTTAACTACTGACTCTCTTGGTGTCCAGTATCAGCTGTTCTTCAAGATCTGTTCAGGCTTTCACTGTTAGTACTATCAAGGAGACTCTTACGTAGTACCAAGTTTGGCTGTCAATAGAGCCATTGCTCTCTCTGACCATAGCTTCTGTGTGTTGATTCTGAGGAAATACTTTTCTAAACATTTTACCTCAGTGATTCTGGTTTCTTCTTAATCCTTACTAATTCTTCCATCTCTAGTTACCCAGAATTAAGTATTCCACTAAACTAAGGTTTTCCTTTTATAAATTGAAAATATTGAACAGCCCAAATGGAGTCTTCAAGAGACTCAAACTCCCCCCCCCGAAATGTCATGTGCCCATCCTCCACCAACTACAATCTTCCTAAAAATTTTATTTTTCCAATCCCACACAAAAAGCCCACTGCTTTCTTAGCACACAATGGCTTTTCTAACCCCTGTTTAAATCCCACCACAAGATTCACAAAACTATACGCTCAGGTCTGTCACAGCAACACCACACTCCTGGTGCCAACTTCTGCCTTCGGGTTTCTATTGTTGGGATAAAAAATGAACAAAAGAAAACTTATATGAATGTGAAGGGTTTCTTTTACCTTGTAGCTTGTAGTTCCCCATCCATGGAAGTCTAGGCAGGAACTCAAAACAGGGATCTGGAAGCAGGAACTGATGCAGAGACCATGGATACATGAGGCTTCCTTCTTTGGCCTGCTTTAAAAAGTCTGCTTTCTTAAACAACCCAGGACCATCTGCTCCGGGTAAGGTGGTCATTCCCATATGAATCACCAATTAAGAGAAAATGCCTCACAGTTTTGGCTATAGATAAATTGGTTGAAAGCATCTTTTCAATTGAGATTTCCTGTTCCTAAATGACTCTAGATTGTGTAAAGATGACAAAACACAAGCCAGCTCACAGGCTTGAAATGGAAGTATTTAACCATGTATTAAGGGTATAATATATATTATATATTACATATTATATATCACATATATTCATATCATAAAACATGGATCTAGCTATGTGTATGTGTGTGTTAGTGGTAATAAAAGGAAAAGAGGAAATCAATTTGAGAGGGGAGAGCAGGGGGTCCACTTCAGAGGACTTGGACCTTAAAGGGGATAAGTGAAAGAAAGGAAAAGAGTAAGGTGATGTAAAGTTTGTAATCTAAAAATATATTTTAAAATAATTCTGTTGTTTCTTATCTGGGAAATTTTTAGAAAATGAAGCTTAATTTTTAAAAAATGTATTCATTTTATATCCTGTTCACTGCTTCCTCCTGGTCACCCACTTCGAACAATCCTTTCCCTCTCCCCTTTCCCTCTCCCCTTTCCCTACCCCTCTCCTTTCCTCTGAACAGATGGATCCCCCTCCCCACACCCTGCACTTCAATTCTCTGTGAAGCTAGGTACTTCCTCTCCCACTGAAGCCAGACAAGGCAGCATAGATAGTAGAACACATGCCATGTACTGGCAACAGTTTCTGAAATAGCCACTGTTTCAATTGTTTAGGTCACACATTAAGGCAAAGCTGCAGTTCGGCTACATATGAGCAGGTCGGCCTAGGTCCAGTCTTTAGTTGATGGTTCTGACATCCTTCAAGTCTCATCACTAGAAGAATGTACTTCCTTAATTGCCAGTACACTTTGGGTGTTATACAAATCAACCCCCTAAAAAAAAACAAAATGGCTAAAAGTAATTTTCTTGGTCATTTTTGAAACAATACAGTTTAATGCCTTGACTGGGTGCTAGCCAACTTATAGGCAAAGAGTGTTATTAACTTGTAGAAAAACAAATTCAGGACAGTAACAGTTCACATTTTTGTATTTATATATCAATAATGGAAAATAAGTAATACAATGAGCAGCATGCACATTATACATCTATCTCTATCCCTATTCCTATTCCTATTCCTGTCTTTGTCTATTAGAAAGAGAGAAGCTATTTATTTATTTTATGTGTTATAGTGAAATACAAAAGAAGACAAATGCTACTGTCAAAAAACTTGTTAGTGGCATTCAAGGCAATCTGTTGGTAAGGAGAGAACAAATGGGGGGAACAAAATAGAAGTTTATATATACATGTATACATGTACATATGATCATGTATGCTCTTATACACTAGTCTATAGTTATTCCATTGTTAAAGATCACTCTCAGGTCATACTAGACAAGGTCTCTCCTAGTGAAGTACATATCTGTCCCTTCTGGGACAAATTCTCACTACTCAGCTTAGATGCAACTCTCAAGTTTACAGCCCAGGATGGTTTTGAACTCATGATCCACTAACTTTTGCCCAGCTGAATCTATGTTCTAGCTTTTGTTATAGCATTGTTATATGTAGTTACCAAACTCGTGGTTTTTTTATATATGGAAGTAAATACCTGAAACTTAAAAAGTAGTTTTTATTTATTTCATATATTTACAAGGAAGCACATAAAAAAGTTGAGACCTATTTTAATTAAAATTATATTAGGGAGATAAGAATTAAAGATAATTTTAATCACCTTCATAGTTTGACCTTTTTTATTAATAAAAAGCATAAGCTATTAGGGCAGTAGCAGAGAAATCATTGTACAATAGCTAAGGGCCAACTCTGCCTGGATACTGTATGATATAAGAGTTGGGATAGTACCCCTTGGAATTGTAAATGGAAAAGAGCAGATTTTTATAAGAAAATTCACTCTTTATGAACAAAATATCAGGGTACACTGGGAGAAGAGTGAGAGACAGATGTTCTGGAGAAGACAATAAGTTTTTATTATTATTATTATTTGATTGATAGTTTGCCACAAAGTAGATAGTACAACATACTTGGAATTTTTACATAAACTAATTATGTCAAGGTACCTTATATGCAGCTACAGATCCTCAGCTATTGAATAATCAAGTTACTCCTTAGAGACTCTGAGGGTGATTTCCAGCCTTTCATCCATGAGTTCAATGTGTTGATTATTTCCTGCATTCTGATTCAGTGCTACACAGGGCCATTCTGAGCAAGAAGCAGCCCAAGCTGTCTGAAAATGGCTCATGGAAGCAATTTCCCCTGCAAGTGAATACTACTTCATCTCCTCCATTTAATAAATACTAAAATCACTTAGCCTTGGGAAATGGTACATTCCCAGAGCAGGGGTTAAGCCATCACTCTCAAGCATAGCATTGACCAAAAGATTTAATGTATCTTCTTAAGTGACGGTTAGATTGCTGAGGCTGTTCCTTTAAGAAGCATCAGCCACACCTTAGTTATAGTTTATGTTTCTGTGAAGAGACACCATGTCCTCAGCAACTTTTATAAAGAAAAATGTAATTAGAACTAATAGTTTCAGAGGTTTAGTCCTTTGTGCTCATGGCAGGAAGCATGGCAGCATGCAGGAAGACTTGTGGCTGGAAAGAAACTTTAAGTTCTGCACCCAAATCCTCAAGCATCAGGAAGAGAATATAACACTGGTCCTGGCTTGAGAAATTAAAAGCTCAAAGTCCATCACCAAGGCACACTGCCTCTAACATGGCCACATCTACTCCAACAAGGACAGCACACCTCCTAATACTATTGCTTCCTACTAGGCTATTTTCATTTAAACAACCACACATTATACACTCTCTAGTTCCTTTCATATGCTGCTAAATTCTACATAACAACCACAAGGTCAACTGAGATAGTAGAATAGGTTAGCATCTTATATTGGTGATTATGGATGTAATTAATTAATTTAAAATGATCTATCGAGCTCAGAATACTACCCCTTGTTGAGTCCATAACATCAAGTAACTTTCTTTATTTAGGAAATTACCATTGCTTCTTCTTTCCTAGTTCCTCCTACTTGGGTAGCCAACAAGTTCTGTCCAAAGAGTTTCCTGCTGTAATAGCTCCTATCCTGTTACCTGTCTGTCAATCTCTTGTGGTGAGAAAGAGCCTCCCTCTGATGCTTCCTCTTGCTCAGCTGTAGTGAGAGAAAATTTTGTCTATCTACCTAGCTGTCTTATACAAACCTCACTTCTCTCTCAAAAAGTACCTTGCCTATGGAGTAGTCATAAAAGCTGAGTACTTAGTCTGTTAGAGGGCTTGGAAGGTGAATATGAGTGCATTGTGTGTGGGTAGAAAAAAAAACATGTAGACTATGTTGGGAATTTAAGTAGATCCTTACAGAGCTAGATTTAAAATACTATGCAATTTTATTGTTCCTCTTATTTTAATTTTTCTCTTGCCTATATAGTTGATGGATACAAGCTAGATTCCATTGTATTTGCTCAACCTGTGGCCAGGATATCTGGGTTAATGTCTTTCACAATGTCATCCTAGTTTTGTTTTCTTTTTTTCCAAATGCCAATGCCCTCTTCTCTAAACTGAGACAAATGATATCAGCTCTGTCTGCTTCGTAGTGAGGTTGTGAATATCAAGTGCTTCATAGAGGACTTTAAATGCTGAAAATACATCTATAGGAACAGGATGTGCTTAAACACAAATGGAATTGAGCAAACAATTAATTAAACAATTAGGAATTAAAAGGTCACTTTAAATGTAATCAGTAACATCGATAATATATTTTTACCACTAAACAAGGACTGCACACCTCCTGACCTGTATTGCAGGACAACCCTGTGCAGCGAAAATAAGATATATAAACAACACAACATTATACTTAAGACACTTTAAATCTTATCCAGAAGAGTGACATGCAAGCAGCTAATTAAACAACAAGGTCGTCATTGGCATTCCAGGCATACTGAGTGTGTCATAATAGGAACTGAAGATGCAGTGGAGTGCCATAACTCTGCCTGAGAGACATAATTTAAACAAAAGCAATTATAGTGGGTGTTGTGGGTGATTCATTTCATCAGAGGTATGGTTTAGGATCTGAAGATAGGAATGAAACTCTAGATTTAGATTGTAATCTGGTTTCAGACATTCTCTGCATTAAGATTTGTACAAAGAGGATTTAAGTATGCTATTACCATTACTCCATTGCTGCAGAAGTTTTATTATAGTAACAGTCTCCAATAACAGCCCTCTGAGTGGATCAGAATAATAAGTTCCATTGTAGTATTTTATACTTTTAGAAAGTGTTGGTGACCAGCATGATTGTATGGGTAATGGAATATAGAACTTGGCATTACTTGGATAGAAATCATATGTATCTTCCAACTGAGAACAGTTTGTGCTGAATTTCCTAGTTATACAAATCTCTAATCCAATCTAAATGAATTTTATGATTCAATTAGAGTCAAGGTTGACTCTAAAACTTCCCAAATGAGGGTGTAAAAAGGTCAGTAATTTTCCTTGAGATATCTACATCTACTTTGTTTGTTGGAGTGTTCTGCAATTTCCTTCTCCCATGGTTAGACTATAAGAGAAACAACTCTTTTTGATGTATTATTTCTCAGCTCAAATACTAATATTTTCTTCATATTATGAGAATTCTTAACTAGGAATAGTGATCTGAGCATTAATATTTGATAAAGAGCTTGAATTTCATCTTGCAGGCAATGAGGACATTGACAAAAAAAATGATACTCAAGTTAATTTTTCAAATAATGGTTTTGACAGATTCAGGTCAACAGATAGAATAAGGATAAAGTTATAGTTAACAAAAAGAAAAGAAGAACAGTTAATAAAATTAACCACATGGTTATAAAATGATCCAGACTTGGAGCCTGTGATAGAAGTGGTAAACAAGTAGGTGAGAAAATACACAGAAAAATATTTTTACATAAGCATTAGCAGAATGGAACAAGTCCCATGTAAAGAAGCAATGTGACAGTCACATAAAGATTCTGCTTGTGGATTTTGTAGGTCAAGCAGGTGATTTGGGGTTGAGAAGATCACTGGGATATTTTTATTTACCAGAAACTGTAACATATCCAGTCAGGTATAAAAAATTCTATTCTTGATAATTTCCTTATTCAAAGCACTAGCTGTTCAGTCTCATCAAACAAGGTTCATTACAAAGGAATAGTTGATGTATGAGACTATCAGACAGAACTTCTTGAACTCCAAGTGTGTGTGTGTGTGTGTGTGTGTGTGTGTGTGTGTGTGTGTGTGTAGTATGAAGTTTCTGCATATTCTTGCTTCTCTGAGTTTAGTTTCTTGGACATATTCCTTTATAAATGGATGATGTATAAACATACAAATATATACATATCACATACATATACAACATATACACATACATATACACATACACACATGCAAATATTATGTAATGTTCTCAATATAAAAGTGAGTAAAGATGATAACACTCTTGCTATCTGTAATTAGTTATTGAATATTGGTGCTATATAAATAAAAATATTAACTAACATCTATGTTCTAGCATGGGTGATAAATTGGTGTTTTAACAACAGAATTGGCTAGGATCATCTTCTATAATAGTCAGAAGCCTCATCTTCTTTTGCTCCCAGAAAATCAGTGATTCTAAGGAGCAGCTTCTTTCTAAAATTACATGAATATAGGAAATCTCTTTTCAAGTTGTTTCAAGATGACAACAAGGGTCTCACACATATACACATACATATTTTACATATATATTAGTTACTGATAATGGCCTTAGTTGCCTTCAAGAAGTTAAAGGTAAGACCACATACTTCTGACAAAGGACCTAAAACAGTTGAGTTGAAACTGACTTGAAAGCTTCCTACTGAAGCTCTACTTCTCATTGTATTAGAAGGTGCTTGGCAAGATGCCAATAAAGAAGAGCAACTGGTCATCCTACCCAGCCATAAAGTTGATGAACCAATGACTGGACCAGAAGTATATCCAAAACAAAGCAACAGTGGCACTATATTTTGGGGAAACCAATAGCTGTCTAATTAGATGGAGTGCTCACTTAATAGGAAGGAATTTGTGTTTTGTATTATAAACCTAATCCACTATCCATGGCAAGAGAGGCCAGGAATCATAGAGTAGAACCCCCTGCTGCTCTTTTGTATGGTTTCTCACTATATTCTAAATAATTAACCTTGGACCCTTAAATAAATAGTGTAGGTCTTGACTCTCATTGAAGATGGTCCTTTACATAACAGGTAAAGGTTACTACAGAGATCCATCTTGTTAAAAATGCAGAGAAGAAGTGACTGTTTGGTGCCTAGCCAAGTGATACATCTTCGATGCAACCCACATGACTCTGGTTCAGGGAAAATGGCAGTAGACGGGGTGGAAAGAATATAAGAGCTATACATCCAGGATTTCTGTCCTTATATGGTTTTGCATAGTCATGACAGGGAAAATGTTTTTGTAAAATCTCAAGAATATGGCTGACTAACCAGGAAAAGCATGGTGACAATGTGAATGGATATGCCAGTGTTTACAGGGGAAATTCCATATAGTTTTACTCCTAGATGAAGAGCTAAGTAGTCAATGACTTCTTTGAAAGGAAGACTCTATCTCCTCAGGAATAAGCTTCCAATAGACTTCAAAATTCTGAGAGGTCATTCCAGGATAAACAGATGTTCATGAAAGCAACACATAAGATGTAATTGTTTTATACACACATGCACACACACACACACACACACACACACACACACACCACATGCATGAGCACACACACATACACATGCATTCAAAATATGCTCTTATACAAATATTATACTAGAGCAGATTGATATCGTGTCATATGTAACAGCAATAATTCTTAAAATGATTAAGAAATAAAAATATGATTTGAAGAATGGAGAATGGGGGGATATAAGGGTGAATGAATGTGAGTGTTGTAGACACTGTGCTCATGTAAGAAGTTCACAAAATACAAACTCAGTTAAGATAAGGTGTGCATTAACAGGACAATTAAAAGCAAACAGAGATGCTAAGATGATATAGCCAGACCTTATTTCAAACAAAATGCAAAGGAAGATAATATAAACATCAGAACACACCAGAAGAAATTATGAAGAAGAACAGGTATATTGGAGAAATTGAAATGTGCAGAAGATGCAGGAGACAGAGGACAGGAGGAATGAGAACAAGGGGTGGACAGCGGTCAATGATGCTGATACCAAGCTGCTTATGACACAAACTTCACAGAAGAGCAATTGTTTCAACTACACTTTCCTAGGAAGATGTCCTTGATCTCTGGAACCATCTGTACTTTCTTATAACAGCTCCTCCCAGAGCTGAGGTAAGGGCAGGAAGAAGTTGAAATAATTTGTTACCCGCTAAGTATCTGCAGTTAAATGTTACTCTAAGATAATGACTAAAAGCTAGAAAAGCATGTGATAAATAATGAAAAAATGTGTACATAAGGTAAAATTCTAGAGAAAAGAGAACCCAATTTTAACCAGCTGAGTTCAGAGAAGCATAAAAACATGCTTAGAGGTCAGTGGAGTGTGGAGTTGATCTTGCGGCGCCCTCTGCTTTTCTGAAAATGTGTAAGAAATATTTTGCCCTCAGACTGTGAGAGTGCTGGTAGAGATGGGGAAATGTTTGCTACCAACTATGAGCACGAAGAAGCTAAAAGCACGTGGAACAATTACAGTGTGCTGCTGAGAAGCATGCAGATCACAAAGGTGAATCCATCTTTCCACCAAGCTTGTTGTCCACTGGTAGGGATTAGATGATATCATCTTTGGAGATGCACTCTCAGGGCTGTGCATATAGTATTAGAATGGGATTCTTAGTTATGTTTGTAAAGTCAGCAGGTAGGACTCCAGGAAATAAACACAAGCTAGTTCAGTCTGCATTCTTTTAACTTTTAATTACATCAGTAGATATCTTCTCTTGCCCCAGCCTTAAACAGCGTGGAAGGGTGATAGGTGTGTTCTCCACAGTAATAAATTCATTGTTGCATGTGTAATTGTAGTATAGATCTATAGCCCTGTATTAATTTAAAAGCATAGCACATTGTAAATAAGTTCGGGTACTTATTAAGTTTTGCATATCTCTATATATCTATCTATCTACATATATGGAGAGAGATGTGTGTGAGTGTAGACAGGAAAATAGATAGATAGATAGATAGATAGATAGATAGATAGATAGATAGATAGATAGATAGATAGATGGATGGATGGATGGGTGGGTGGGTGGGTGGGTGGGTGGGTAGATGGATGGATGGATGGATGGATGGATGGATGGATGGATAGATAGATAGATAGATAGATAGATAGATAGATAAAGATAGAAAGATAGACATACACATAGACAGACATTGACATAAATGTAGGAATATGTTAAATACTAAACTTAAATGGAATTTTTAAAAGTCCAGATCATTGGGTACTCAGATAGAATATAGCTTTAGAAAAACAATAAAAATTTTTTATTGATCAGTCTTCCCCGGTAACAGCAGCTCTGGAAATTATAGCTCTTGGCTAAAAAAAAAAAAAAAAAAAAAAAAAAAAAAAAAAAAAAAAAAAAAAAATCTATAGATGAATCCAGATTCCCAAGTCTTCATGGAACTTTCAAATTGCTTATTTGTAACATGTGCTTCCTGAGACAGATATTGTATAGTACCATCTCCCTGCATTTGAACCCACGGATGATAAATGGTTCCATGTGCACATGGATTTCCACGTTTACTGGAAAATTTTCAAAACAACAAAATATAGGGACAGGAAATAAAAGTCCCTCTTATTAACTAATACAGAAGATAAAAAGTAAGTTTATCTATCACCTGTATCTGTTCCTACTTTGAGTGTTTGTCAATTAGTATATCAGAATGTATTCGATCAAGAAGTATTTAATATTTTATGATTCTTCCCATCACTTATAGTATTTCAATGTTTCTAATAGCCTTTTAACACTGAGAATTCTGATCACTGATACATTTCTCTTTCATGAGTATTTTTTACTCATCTGATTTTGAAAATATGAAAACAAAGTGGATAGTTAGAAAACCACTGCTTCGAGTGGGAAATTGGAACTCTTGTGTGTCTTTGTTCTGTATTCTAGTCTTTAATTTAATTTTATCTTGAGATGGACAAAGCAGTGAGCACTGAATTCCAATTTCAGTAACAGTAATATTGGTAAATGCAGAAGTTCTAATTCTCCACTTCCGAGAACACAATTGTATGGAAATATCATTTATTTTAGGTCAGGAGTCAGGGACACTTGAGTTTTCTTAAAAAAATACCCTTATTCATTTTTTTCCTTATAAATAGATTTTTTGCATACAACACATTCAGACTAGAGTTTTCTCCCCACCCACTCTTTCCTAGCATTCCTCTTGCCTAGATTCACTCTCTTCTGTTTCCTCTCTACAAAAGTGCAAGCCTCCAAGAGACGACAGACAGACAAGTCAAGACAAGATACAATAAGAGGGAGTGAAAGCCTTCATATGTAGACTAGACAAGGCAAAGCAATAGGAGAAAAAGGGTCCCAAGAGTAAGCAAGAGTCAAAGATACAGCAGGTGCAGAGACCTATAGTCAGACTTTATGCAGAGCAACAATGTAAATTAGAAGTCTCCATTGGGGTACCTTTTATACTTGCAAGAAAAATAGGACTTTCTGGTCTAAGTGTAAAGTAAACTTAGGTTGGTAAAACACTAGTATTATGAAAGGTACTATCTATCATACATGTGATAGAAAAACATATAATAGAAACCAAATTTAGTACCCTACCTTAATTTTACTCATGAGATAGTGTAAATAATTATTTCTGTTATTACTTATGATGAACCAACGAATTCATGACTTCTTAAGAACTTAGAAAAGATTCACTGAGTCCAGTTGATGGGGACACAACTACCAGAAAGAATATAGGATAAACCAAGACACAGGAGATAAGGGGTGCCAAGAGCTAGATCCTAGCTGATGAGATACCTCTATCTCTGCATCAGAAGGTGTTTATTAATGTAACAAACTATTTTAGGTAAGACATCATCAATGATTGATACTGGCTCTTGGTTGTAGAGGTTTGAATTTGTGGTTACTTGGTTTTATTACTTTGGGGTCAAATGTCAGGCATCACGTCATGGCTTGAGCATATATCCTTCACTTTATAGGAGTTAGGAAGCATAGTTCAGCAAGTGTCCTTGTAGGATGGTGAAGTCCTATCTGGGTATATGCCTAAAAATGGTATAGCTGGGTTGTGACATTAAATTATTCCCAATTTTCTGAGAATCTGTCAAATGATTTCCACATTTGGAAAAGATCCTCACCAACTGTATATCTGACAGAGGTTTAATATTTAAAATGTATACAGAACTCAAGAAGTTAGATGTCAGCAAACCAAATAACACAATTAAATGTGAGTTACAGTGCTATTCAAAAAATTTTCAGCAGAAAAATCTCTAATCATTAAGAAATACTTAAAGAAATATTCAATGACCTTAGTCATCAGGGATATGCCAATCAAAATGATTCAGATTTCTTTCCTTTTTGAAATGCACATTCTCAAGGATAGTGAATTTAAGTGAGTTTATGTCAAATTATAATTATTTTGTTAGCAGTTACGCTCATGTTGGTTGACTTCATTTATCTATGAAAAATTAATAAATAAATCTGCAATAAGAACACAGATATTGAAGTTAGGGTATCTGAGTTACAAATACAAATTCCTCCTGTGACCTTGAGTGACTTTCATTTATTTTTTTGTTGACATCGCTGATGCATTTTTTTCCTTACAACTTTACTTAAAAAAAAAGAGAGGGATACATATACAGATTTTTAAAGGCAATTTGGCCTAACGTTATATGAATATTTTTGTCAGTACTTAATTTTTTTAGATGTTTGATAACGTGCATTGAAATCCCACTAGTTACCATAAGCATGAAGTACATGTAGGACAGAACATAACATGGAAACAGATTTCTTGGTGAGTATAGATTAAGCATAATGATCTGTGAATACCAAAAATTGTCATAAGGCTATTATCTAAGCTCATGGATTATTAATGATTTAAGTTCCACGTGTACCGCACTCTGAGAGGGTGCTATACATTTATTATTTTCCTATGAAGGACTGAGGCTTTCATTTTTTGGCCTTTGTTTTTCTTAAGCTTCATATAACCTGTGAGTTGTTTCTGGGGTGTTCAGAGCTTTCTGGGGTTGGTATCCAATTGTCAGTGACTGCATATTATGTCTGCCCTTTTGTGACTGGGTTATCTCACTCAAGATGATATTCACTAGATGCATCCATTTTCTTAGGAATTTCATAAAGTCATTGTTTCTGGTAGCTGAGTAGTACTCCTTTGTGTAAATATACCACAATTTTTGCATCCATTCATCTACTGAAGGATATGTGGATCTATTTAGGTCATGGAAGAAAATCTTTTTTCATAGTGATGGCTTTTGACAAATATTTTGATATCAAGTATGAATTTTTTTCCTGTTGAGTGGGTTAGAAAACTCTAATAAAAAAGGAGTTAGTGACATCTATAAAATTTGTGTGACTATTGCAGCATCAGGCATATTTTGCCTGGAAGATTGGTATATATGTATGTGCATATGATATATATGTATCTGATGCATATACATATGTTTACATACACATAAACATATCTATAGGTACATACACACATTTCCACACACCAGGTTAGAGAAGTGTTTCTCATGCTGTGGCTCATGACCCACTTGGGAGTTGAGCAACTCTTTCACATGGGTCTTCTAAGGCTATTGGAAAACATATATGTTTACATTACAATTCATAAGAGTATAAAAATTACAATTACAAAGTAACCAAAAACCTAATTTTATGGTTGGCGGTCACCACTACCTGAGAAACTGTTTAATGGTTTGCAGCATTAAGGAGTTTGAGAACCATAGAACTAGGGGTTTGGGGTCTTCATAACATTATCCTTGCATCTTATATTCTTTATATTATATCCATTCCCTGCCTCCTCCTCACCCATCGTGTGTCTCCCAAGTCCATCACTATGAAAACCAGGAGTCACCATTTTCCACCCCCTTCTCTCAGAACTCTAGTGCTCCAATCTCTCCCCAATTATATTTCTTAATTGGCTTTCAAGACCATTCCTTTTTAATGTGCTTTTTTAAAATATGCCTTTCACATGTGACCTCATGTAGGTTAGCTTTTCTCAACTCTCCATTTCCTCCGTCCTTCTCTCATTCTCTTATTGAATTTATCTGACCCCTCTGTCCTTCCTCTATCCTTTGGTTTTTACCTACGTTCAAAACATAAAATAAGAATGAAAGGATCTCAGGACAATACTGACAACATCTGGAATGAAAGTGACATCGCTCTTACTGGTAGAGATTTAAAATAGGTAACTAGTGAGGAAAAACATTGATCATCTTAGATCACCAGCTAACTAGGAACAAAAGATCAGTAGTGTAGTGTTCCTTGTGTTTTACTACACAAAGCCTTCAAAGTCCATACATGTGCATAGTATTAAAATGAATATGTAATACATGTTTTTTTTTCCTGAACTCTGGCATCTTTGTTATACTTAGAAGGCAAAGCTGAGACATGTTATCAATCCATAATTAATTTTTCTATTACTTTACATGCAGTAAGTATACAGTGTATGTTTAAGACATATTTCAAGATATTATGAATGCCCGTGTTGTAGTTATGAATGGTTTTAAGAAAAGAGTTGATATTCCTAACTGAAATTAAGTGTAGACTTAATAATTTGTGTTGTTAACTGTGTTGTTGGGTTAAATAGCTTAAATCACCTTTCATTTAGTTACTGAAGTACAATCCACATGCTTATCATTAAGAGAAATAACCTCACAACATTTTCCTGAGAGTGTATTCACTGTAAAGGGGACTTTAAAAAAAGCACTGGACTCATAGGCAAACAATTGGCATTGTGTATCTGGTCTGGGCAAATGCTTGGGCTATGCAGACATTTCCGGGTATTCATTTCTAAACAATACCTAGTCTTTAAATCAATAGTGTGCTCCACAGGGCATCTATTTTTGCTTTCCTTGATCTGCCAGGGGAGAAGAATATAATGAGTCCTTCAGAAGAACTTTTCTGGGTGTCATAGAACTCAAGGAAATATAATCATGTAATGATTTTAAGATACTTTAGATTCTCGCCGGCCCAGCTCCCTTTTGTGAACAACCGATGTATACTAACTTCTTGAAGAACAGAAATGGTGATGGCACATTTATATTTACAGAAATCTAGCACAGCACATGTACAAGGTGTGTAAAAGGAGCTACTCAGCCTTTGCCAGTATTCATCTTAAAACACCAGACAAAAACAGAATATATATAAAAAAAAATCAGAGCATGAGTGCTTTTCTAATACCTTGATTTTTAGTAGCAAAATAGCTAAAAGAAAAATTCATACAATTATTTTAAAAGTAAAAGAATCTAAATAGGAAACAATTTCAGTAGGAATTTAGAAAGTGTCTTCTATTTAACCATAACAAACATAGATTTAAAATAGCTGCACTTCCAATAACCTGCTTATTGGGGGGAGTTACAACATATTAATTGGGCTGTCAGAGAAAAATCAGAGATAGAAAGCAAGGTGCTCGAATAGACCTTATTTAGGAACCTTTTTAATAGGGCAAAAGATGAACTCAGTTTAGAACTGGCTTCAAATCTAAACAGCAAACAAAGTGAAAGGTAGTATTACAGGCAAAGACCTTTTGTTGAGGGAACAGGAGAGGATGTCTGCAGAAGATGACTTGATGAGACACAGAAGCAAAGGATTATTCATAAAATAACATGGCAGAATCATGCAAAATGGGAAGGCCTCTAGGAGGCAGATAATAAATAATGCACCATAAAGGATAACAACAATCTAAAGGAGTTTGGACAGCAGAAGTGTTTTTCTTAGCAATCATAGGAAGCGTCAAAAACCATCTATGAACATCGTGATTTCACAATGGAAAAATATTTCAAATAAATTGCTTCAAGAATGTAAATGTATTTAAAAGTAATATACATGAAAAAAAGCAAAATGATTCATGCAGCATTTGCCCAATTTTTAAATGTTTGCAAAGATTGCATTTGTTAATTTTTTCTGTTGATACAAGATCTCCAAAGATATTTTCTAGGTTTTTATCTTTAAATCAGACAAAATTTAAAAAAAAAAGAAATGTAAAAAATTCTTTCATTGGTGAATCATTTAGCAACAAATAATCTAAGTCTTGTTTAAAGGACCACACTATTACTGGAGGCAGAAAGGGATATGAAAAGAAAAAATCTGGCCTAAGTATGGTCTAAAGAATTAATCCAAGACATTCCTTTCTCTCTTGCTTCTTCCAGCAAAATAATAACATTTGGGAATCGTTCCCATGGAACCAGACTCAGGCAGCCCACGGAATGCAGAAAGAATAGAGACAGAAAATTTATGACTAAATTGTTTCAGAATGTGAATTGTATTGTTCTCAAATGTGTAGATTGAAAGTTTTACAGATGGATCTAGGAAAAATGCTCCTAGAGCTGTTTGGTGGTGGTCAGGGAATAGGAGCATGTAAACTGCAGTTAGAGGATCTGAGTTGGTTTTCTGAGCCCACACCCAGAAGTCCACAATGGCCCATAGCTCTAGCTCTAGTACATCTGCTACCCTCTCTCAATTTCCAGTAGTACCTACACTCCCATGTACACTGACCTCTGTATCTACACAAGATATTCTAAAATTGTATTTTCTATACTACTTAGAGTTAAGAGTATGTAGAAATGAAATATATGATAACAGATATTATACAATATGATGTATTTATACTATAGATCATGCCTTTTTTGTGCTTGTTTATATTGTATCTATTCTGTACATGTTATATATCTTCATATACACAGATATTACATACTATGTATATAATGTTTGTACATAATGTTCTTGATTTACATAAGTTATTTATAGCTATGTAACATATATCTCTATATAACTCATATATACATATATACATATATGCACATATATATGTATATATGTAATTCATAAATATATATGTAATGCACATATATTTCTTTCCTTTCAAATTTTATTTTTACCTCTTGAGAGACAGTGCAATTTCAATTTTTGAAAAACACTAAGGTTTCTTTCTTGGAACATACTTTTATAAAAATACTGTTCCTTAATGTTTACTTAATTTTCATTTGTGATCTAAATTTCTTTATATCTAATAAAATATAAAAACTAAGTAGACCATCAATTTGAAAATGAGCAAAGTTTAAAAATAAATGTCAAATACATTATTGTTCCTTTTGTATGACAGAATCATTACCATTTTTGTGGGGTACTTAAGATTGAAGTCAGGTATTGAGGACTGTGGGAACAGCCTTAGCTCTGGGCCCAGATGGAGACAGACATGCAGATAGATCACTGGAATAGAACTGAGGACCCAGAAATAAATCCTTATACTTGATCTTTGACAAAGGAACTAAAACCATCTAATGGGGACAAAAGGCAGCATTTTCAATAAATGGTGCTGGTTCAACTGGAGGTCAGCATGCAGAAGAATGCGAATTGTTGCATTCTTATCTCCTTGTACAAAGCTCAAGTCCAAGTGGATCAAGGACATCTGCCTAAAACCAAATACACTAAAACTAATAAATGGGAAAATGGGGAAAAGCCTTGAACACATGGTGTTTAGCTGTCTTTCCTATTTTTAGCAACTGGCAGGACCTGACATGGCTAACCACTACCTTTTCCTTAACATGTTTTTGTAATGGCTTTCAGTTTATTGATTTTTCCTAAATCTACAGTACTTTTTTCAAATTTCCAGCACCTTTCCTCTACTTGAACCTAAAAAGCCAACTTTATGCTCTGAGATTTCAAATTTCTTTCTCTTAACCAGACCAATATTGAGCTGGCTTCTTGATAACACTCTTTGTATGATTAATAGTTACAGTGTTTCTGATGTATTACATATATGTAAACATATACAATAGAAATAAACAGTGAATGTTTTATTTTATTTATTTTTTTGAACAACTTTATTTTAAAAAACAAAGATAAATGTACAAATTTTAAGCATTTTTGCATAAAAGCATAAAAATACATTTTTGTCAGTGCTTGGTGTTTTTTGTTTCTAAAGGTTTGATAGTGTGCATTAAGGTCTTACTAGTTACAATGAGCATAAAGTACATGTAAAACAGGATGAAACCAGTAATTAGTCAAAGTTTTCTTGGTGTGTAAGGATTGAGCATAATGGTTTTTTCTTTTTCTTTTTTTTTTCTTTTCGTGAACATTTTAAAATTCTTATTAACGTTTTTCTTTCTTCCTCCATCCTCTTCTCACAGGTTTCCTTATTGCATGGATGGCAATCTTTTATTAACTTCTTAGGCTTAAGAAGATGAGACACTGTCAGCTACTGACTCAATAGGTTCTACTACTCCAAATCCACTCTTTTCTATCCATCCTCAAAATGCATTCTGACTCCCACCCAGCATTTGTAACACTCCCACTGAGTCATTTGAATCTCTGTGATGGCAACAAGAGACTCACTGCTCTGTCTCTGTTGTTGCCATGGCCTCCTGACTCACTGTCTCTTATTCTGTCCTGTACCTCTATTTTTGTTTTTGTTTGGCAATGATCCCACCCTTAAACTCGTTTGTGGTTTTAATCTTCTGTTAGAAGTCATATAGCTGTTCCAGCTCTATTGACTTTTGTCCCATTCTTTCTGTCTTCTTACTGCTGTCACTATTTTTCTGCCCCAGCACAGACACATCTTGCTTGTCTACCTCAACCAGCAGCCTGTAGCTTAAGGCCTGTTATATGTCACATGTGTCAGAAGATGTCAAAGCTTGTCCTCTTTATTACTTTGTTGGGAGGTTGGATTAAATGTAGCTTTTAAAAAATTCTTCATCTACCTCCTCTATTCTAAAATGCACCTGCCAATCCCCTTATTTCTTTTTATGCCTAGTTCAGTTTTTATATCATGTTTATCTTTAGCATTTGACTCTTCTTGGTGAAATTAATGTTCTAGAAATACTAATTTTGTATGATTAGTTTGTGCTCTAGGCTAGTACTTCTCAGGATGACTGGTCATTCTGGCCAATAAATAGCTTGTGATAACTTAGATGCAAAATAATCTGAAATACAGTATTTGATGAGGAGTCAATTGATGCTTCTAAATTATTGAGACTATGTACTTACACAAATATAATTTTTACAACTCTAAGAATAACTCTGAAAATTTTTAGAGAGTAGAAGAGAGCACCACTGAGGTTAACTGCATGGACTTGGTGGTGAACATACTGAGTTTAAGGTCTTGTGACATGAGCTCTGAAAATCTGCTTGCTTAACTCCTCAAATTCTTGTCTTTATCCACAAAAGATAAGAAACATTTTTTGATTTATTTATTTTATGTATGTGGGTACACTGTTGCCATCTTCAGACACACCAGAAGAGGGCATCGGGTTCCACTACAGTTGATTATGAGCTACCATGTGGTTGCTGGGAATTGAACTCAGGACCTTTGGAAGAGCAGTCAGTGGGATATCTCTTCAGCCCCCAATAAAAAACATTCTTATGATGACAATGAGAATTACATAAAGCAAATCATTTGGCTATAATCTGTATTTATTACCTCAAGTGTCTGAAATGCCATTTTTTATATTAATGGTATATTCTAAAACTTTCAATATAGGGCCATATCTGTCTTAGTCATGGCTTCTATTTCTATACAAAATATAATGACCAAGGAACAAATTGGGGAGGAAAGGGTTTAATCAGCTTACAATTCCAAGTTACTTTTCATCACCAAAGGATGTCAGAACTGGAACTCAAGCAGATCAGGAAGTGGGAGCTGATGCAGAGGCCATGGAGGAGTGCTACTTACTGGCTTGCTTCCCCTGGCTTGCTCAGCTTGCTTTTTTATAGAACCCAGGTCTACCAGCCCAGGAATGGCACCACCCACAATGGGCCCTTTCACCCTTGATTACTAAATGGAGAAAATGCCTTACAGCTGGATCTCACAGAGGCATTTCCTCAATTGTTTGAACAGGAAGATCACAAAACTGGTATAAAAGTTGAGAGCTAACACAGTCATAAAACCCTTTCTATGATAACTCTAACTTGGGATAACTCCAGCTTTCTCTGTGATAATTACAGCTTGTGTCAAGTTACTCACAAAACTAGCAAGTACAACCAGAGACAATGATTGCCTACTTAGAAGGTAACCACTGGTTCCTGAATAATGCAAAAGGAGTATGCTTAGTAGATGACCATTGCAAGAATCATGTGAACCATCCATCACTGCACAAAACGTGACAGACACTGATTTGAATCCTGTTCCTCTTATGAAACTGAAATGAAATAAGAATTTAGAAATAAAGGATCACTTCACTTTCCAAACTGCATATTTATTAGTATTTAGATTTTCTAAATGAGTGCATCAGAAAACAGAATGCCTTTCAGTGTAGCCCCAAGAATCCAGACTCTCAGCTGATATTCATGTTTTCAAAATACTGAAAAACTCTGTGGAAATGAAAACGGTGGGCAATTATTGTCCATCCCTCTGTTTAATTGACTTTGTACCAGTAACTAGCATGGGTTTATTAAACACCCTTAATTCTTTCTTTATACTTCTAAATATTAAACTTTAATTAAGTAGAATAACTCAATTTATAAATTTGTGTAATCACAGATATCTGGTAAGAACAGGATTTCTCTAGTTTATATATCCAACACAACTGTATTAGGATCAGAGATATGTTTTCATGTTTAATCATTTCACAGTAAATAACATTAATAGAAGTATTTTAAACAATTAAAAGTAATAAAATTTTATGCTAACTTCAAAATGTTCTTGAGTTAGCCACAGGTCTTGAGAAAGTATTGCATTTTAAAGCCATAGGAGACTACTGATATAATCATATATGTGACACATAATTTCCATATGAAAAATGATTAATTTATTTTTTAATTCTTATTTCTTAGATAATATAGATTTTTCCATCTCTTACCTTCTGATGCATCCGAAGCAAAAGTGTCTAAATTAGTACATTAAGTCATTTATCTTAGATTGACTGGATGCTGTTTATATAACTATGACTATCTGTCATTTATGAGACCTGGGTAATACTTGCATGCGAGAGTTCCTAAACCAATGTGCTCATTTGCTGACTTCAAGTAGATATTTGTGTCATTTCAGTTGTCCTTCAATCCTATTTTTGGATGTAGATTCTGGTTCTGTCTGGTCATCTCTTCTATAAGCCACTCACTGTATCGGCACTGTGCTAGACAGGGCATTAGCTAGGAAGATAGATGATCAGGTCTGAGTGTGCTCACCATCCATTCATCCTCATAAAATGTCAGAAGAGCCATGAAATTTATATGTAGTATAAAAACACAAAGGTGGCCCTTAAAGAATATTTGTGATGTTGTTTGAACAAGAAGGTCACAAAACCAGTATAAAAGTTGAGAGCTAAAATATCCATAGTACCCCTAGAATTTTGAAGGACCGCTGTTCTTTTCCTTAAGGCTAAATCATGAGACAATGTCAGAGTACAAACAACTGGCCATAGAATGAAGACCACCTTAAATGACCCCCTTCATATATCTGCAGGGGAAGTACTGCATCCATGAGCTCACAGTGAAAGAGAAAACATAATGCAACACAACCACACTAGCATATGAGACACACCTAAAGAAGGCATCTCCGAGCAAGATTTACTTATGGAATCCTCAGGAACGCCTGTGCACCAGGCATGAGAGATGCAAAGATACAATAAAAATTTCCTCTACTCCAGTAAGGACAGTATGGCCCTCAGCTTATACAATTCTCTAAGAAAAACAGATCTGAAACAGACCCGCAGTGGCTCCCACAAAAGATGGATTTTCTCCTGCAACCAAAATAAAGAATCCTAAATGATCATAAGCATCATCTTTGTTCTTATTTTATTAAGACATTCTGAATAATTCTATGAATGCATACTTGGTTAGATACAATGGTTAACATGAATCCCAGGTGAAACGGAAAGGTTTAGAATTTACCTTCCACTTCCTAAAGTTCACTGACCGATGGATTAACTTAGGAGTCATAAACTGCATGCACTTAAGTGTGATGAAAAGCAAAGCGAAGACGAAGTACAACAGTGTGCATCTGAAACTAATATTTAGTCATTAAAATGTTTTTAAATTTTTTCTTGATTATAATAAACATCACTAGTATTTCTAAAGTAAAAATCTTATAATCAAATCCCATATATGTGTACCTATATACATACACACACACAAAACACACACACACACACACACACACACACACACACACACACACACATATATATATACATGTATCTTGTTTTCCCACTTTGAAAATTAGTTTTCATTATTTTCTTTCATCAGGAATAAAAACAAAACGATATGAGAAGCAGCAATCCTGTAATGAAGATTTTTCTTATTAGAAACCCTCGTGTCTCAGGTTTGCTGATTTTGTTTCTTTTGATTTTAGTGGTGAAGCCTTGTCTTTGGGGCAGAGTGCTCTGACAGAGAAACCAATTTCTATTTGCCTAATTAGAATTCAGAAGGTAATGAGAGATCTGAGAGTCTTTAAATGCTTTGCCAAATTCTGTCCTGTCGTGGCCATAACTCAAATTCTTCAATTAAATTTAATTCAATGAAAATTTCACTTTAGGTCTTGTGGTTAAAATAATCAAGAAGGCAAATGTTGGCAAATGACAGCATGTACCTGTGATGATGACCGAAAAACTTTGAGTGCATATTCTGTGATGTGTATATAAAACTGGTTGCAGATAGAAAATATCAAGTACACATTCACTGGAACTACTTACACTGGATCAACTGAAAGAAAATCATGAAAGGTAACAATGGCTTTGACCTCTACTCTTTGGAATAAATTTAGAATAAAAGAGACACCTAGGTCAACATATTGATGGTCGTGTTGGATGCTGCTTTCTCTAAGGCTTATGTTTTTGTTATTAACTCTGCCCTGGTCTATGTTGTTTTTGCATCATACCCAAGGCATCTGTTGAGTTGTGCCCTGTCCTTAAATATTGGGATGGTGTAATTGTGAGGTAGAGGGAACAGCTCTGGGCTGGGTTTTATAAATCAGTTCAGTCTCTTTGCTACATCTCTTCTGCTCACTTTGTAAACAAATGCTGAAGGTTACAACACATCTGGAACCATGAATGCTATGCTTACTGTAACCCCAATAATGACCTCCATAAAAAATGGGCTGGTGCTCCTTCCCTTGTTTAGTTTAGCTCTTTTCTATAACAAATCAAAATATCCGATTCCGGTGGTAGGTTGATTAATTAACAAACACGGATTTGTGCCTATGAAGAAAATAACTAAGTTTATCTGTTGACACAGTATTTACTCAGGAAGATAACACTGAATCAAATGCAATAGAAATCAAGAATAGAAAGCAAATCAGATATGGCCATTCAAAACTGTAAATGGAGAACAGTTGAGAAGTTCTAGACAGATCTGTGAGTGATTATGTTAGAACATGGGAAACATGTACAGATTTTGAAGTGTAGAACCTACACACTACAACGTGAAAACCGTAAATAACTGTTGTGGAGTCAAGTGCTGAGCAGTGTGCTCAGGGCCTTACTGACCTCATTTAATCTTTAAAACATATCTCCAAAAGAAAAAAACATTTTAATTCTTTGTTACAGGTAGGAAATATAGGATTTAGAGAGGCTAAATAACCTTCACTAGACCACAATTATATGCAAAGTCAACATTAATTTTTTTAGATACTCTCTGTATTTACATTTGAAATGTTATCCCCTTCCCCCACCCTGCTTTCAGCCCCCCACCCCCTTCACTTTTCTTCTGGAAGATGCACTCCCTCCTAATCACCCTCTCCACTCCATTGCCTTGGCATTCCCGAAAATTAGAAAAACGTGCCCACCCTGGACCAAAAGCTTCTTCTCACATTAATTCCAGAGACTTCTATCTTCAGCTACATCAAAGTTGACATTCATAATAATTGAAAAAATAGTAGCAATAAATTAAATCACAGACTTTGGAAGTGATGGTGGAAGCCTCTGGTGAGGGTCATATGGCAGATGACATCATGGCATATGTGTATGCAGGAGAAGTCTTATGAACAGAAAGACAGACAAGAAGAAACTCACTTTTGTAAAAGCATTTTCCAAATTTATTTTCCTTTTAATTGATGTACCATTTTTCTCATTTTTATTAGATACTCTGTATTTACATTTGAGATGTTATCCCCTTCCCCTGCCCTGCTCCCATGTCCCCTCTCCCTCTACTTGGCTTCACAAAGGTACACTCCCTTCTAACCACAATTTCCACCCCATTGCCTTGATATTTCTCTACATTGAGAAAACATGTCCTTCCTGGATCAAAAGCTTCAGCTACATATGCAACTGGATCAGTAGGTTTCTCAGTGGAGGATCAAACTCACTTTTAATGACAATTTTCAGAAACTAAATGGGCTCCCAAAAGACTATATCAACCGGATCTGCAGAATTTTCAGGGCCTGAACTATATTCCTTCAGACCTGTTTCCTTATTTTAATTATTGGTAAGGAGAATAAATCCATATTTTATTCTTTTTCCCTAGATTTTATTGTTCATAAGTTTAAGGTATATTGTAAACATATTGTGTAGAGGGTTTGTGGATTGACAATTTAACATATAAACCTGTTTGACATATTAGGATCCATCCCATATGCAGCCACCAAACCCAGTCACTATTGCTGATGCCAAGAAGTGCTTACTGGCAGGAATCTGATATGGATGCCTCCTTAGAGGCTTTGCCAGAGCCATACTTATACAGAGGAGAATGCTTGCTGCTAACCATCGAACTGAACACAGGGACCCCAATAAAGAAGCTAGAGAAAGAACTGAAAGAGCTGAAAGGGTCTGCAATCCCATGGGAAAAACAAAATTATTAACTAACCAAACCCACCACAGTTCCCAGGGACTAAAACACCAACCAATGAGTTCCCACTGTGGAGACCCATGCCTCCAGGCGCATATGCAGCAAAGGATAGCATTCTCTGGAGTCAGTGAGAGGAGAGGACTTTGTTCCAGTGAAGGCTTATTTTCCTAGTGTAGGGGAATGCCAAGGTGGGAGAGGGAGGTTGGAGGAGGGGGATTGGGATTGGTGGAAAGAGGATAATATTTGAAATAAAAATACAGAGAATATCCAATAAAACATTTTTTAAAAAGACAAAGAAAAAAAGAAGAGAAGAAGTTAATGGCTGTGGAGTCATGTTTGTACTGGGCAGTGGAGGAAAGGAAAAGCCAACAGCCAGGGAGGGAGGTCATATTTACCAAGGACAGAAGCAGCAAGGGAAGTGGAGTGAACTAGGTCTGAGTTCTTAGAGACAGTTTAGAGTGCCAAGTTATAGATCCTGCAGTGCCAGATGGGCCCACAGGAGCCAACATTAGTTTAGGATAAAAGGTTAAACCACTTTTTAATATTTACTGCAACAGGTGGCAAACCAAATGTTAGGCAAGAACCCACTAAAATGCTAAGTCTTCAGCCTAAAAGTTACAAAGAAAGTTTTATTTTTCTAAGTAAGAAGGGGCCAGTGCCATGCAGAGTCTCATGATATCTCAAGTGTGGAAAGGTTAAACAAAAGAAAGCCAGAGGCAGCCTCTGCTGGCAGGTTGTAGGTATCCTGCTGTGAGAAGACAGGGAACTTACACACAGAGGAGGAGAGATTAAAAGCTACTTGATTTTTTGGCAGAGTTGTTAAGAAAATGTATTAAAAACTAGTTTGTTTGTTTGTTTGTTTTTAAGATGGTATAAAGAATTAATGTACAACTCACATTTGTTTTTTAAGTTAGAAGAAGAGAGAGCAGAATTTACATGAATCACATGGGAATTTTCACCCGCGGTTGAGAACTAAGAAGTCTGTAGACCAGACAGAGTGAATACAGACATATGTTAGGGATTTTATTAATAAATGAAGATCTGATGCTCCAGACTGAGAGAAGGACAGATCGAAATACTTTGGCCTAAGGTTCTGGTTTTACAAATTGCTTATTTATTTATTTGATGTTGATAGTAAATTAGTTTGTTTTGTGAACTACCTCACTAAGTCCACATGGCTCCTCAGATGCCAGCTAGTGAGGGTTTGTGGTTATCTTAAAATATATTATTCATAAATAACATATACTTAAATCTGAAATTTTATATACTTTAACAATCTATTTCTTAAAATTTGACATTTTATTCAATCAGAAAATATATCAATTGTTATTTTAATTCTGCCATGGCTGTATTTTGTATTTATCATTAGTTTTTCATTTTATTTTTTCTTGTTTGTTTTCTTTTTAACAAATGAAGTAATTTTAGTTTTCCCATTTAATGTTCTATAGCCTTTTAGCTATAGCTTTAAATTTTGTACTTGTAATAGATTGTAAAATAATTAGACTCTATGGGAAAACCAATGGTATTTTATAGTATTTAAGATACAAATATCTCAGAGAATTGGTTTTATTGGCTTATTCACCTGAATCCTTTGTTACATGTTTCAAATGTTTTACTTTGCATTGTATAAAACCTCAAAATCATTTGCTATTTTTTTTATCACAAACTATACAATGAGGTCTAACTTTTTTGATGAAAAATAAAAATATCAGTTCATATACTTTTTCTTTATGTCATTAATAATGCTATTATTTTTTTTAAAAAATTAAACAACTTTATTTTAAAAAGCAGAGATAAATGTACAGATTTTAAGAGAATTTTTGCATAAAATTATATGAATATATTTTTGTCAGTACTTGATTTTTTTAAAAGTTTGATGGTATGCATTGAAAACTCACTAGTTACAATGAGCATAAAGTACATATAAAACAAAATGTAACATGGCTCTGAATATGCAAGGAACATCTCTCAGATTATATGAAGCTCAAAAAGAAAGAAGGCCAATGCTATCAAATTTTATCTATACATTTTCATTTCTTCATAATCACTCAGTTTGAAGAACTCTACAGTTTCATCTTTTTCTCAGCTGCAAAGTATGACCAAGTTTTATTTGTGAATTATCATGTACTTGTTCACTGCATCTAGAAATGACCTCCCTACATATTATGTGACCTTCTACTTTTCTATTAGTCATTGCCTTTAGTTAAAGACTTTTAACAGTTTAAAGATGGACACATATTCATAAAGGTTAGTGTGAATTTTCATCTTCTACATTTAATATTCCTAGATTAGTGGTTGCTCTGAATAGGTTGGTAGCTTTGCAAAGCATAATGTGAGTTCTATGAGTGCTTTTAAAGTCTGGGATTCAACGTTCTTGAGAACCTGATTGTGTAGACATTTTTAGACATTAATAGCATGTACTCTTAGATCTAAAAGCATGACTAGAGTTTCTTTCCATTATGAGTCAGGAAATTACTCAGATGACATTGGAGGAAACAGCACAATCCATGTAATATCCAGAGATTAGAATAATGGAAGCAGAAAGCATTTTTTGATAACAGAAAAGTAAAGGAAAAATAAGCAATTTGCTTTCAAATATAGTAAGGAGAAAATATAATTTTGAAGTACATCTTGACATAAATCAACCTAGGGAGGTTTTTAATAGAGGGTTAGTGTGTGTGTGTGTGTGTGTGTGTGTGTGTGTGTGTGTGTGTGTGTGTGTGTGTATGTGTGTGCGTATGTGTGTGTGTGTGTTTCTGTGCCTGTTGCAAGACAAGAATCTGGTGAGAGTAGGTCAGCTGATGGAGTTTCAAAATTCCTCTAAAGGTAACATCAACAACAACAACAAAATATTGCATCCTTGTCCAGCCTAATTTTTAAGGTCCATCACCACTCTACCCTGTGTACTTTGTTTGGTATTCTTCCTGTTAAAAGAGCTTTTTGGGTGTCTATCCTCACCACTACCTTAAATTCATTTTATCAGATACTCTTGCTTTTATAGCAAAGTGCCAGATGGTACAATATCCTAAGAGTTTGTTGTTTAATTAAGAGTCCAATTCCTTTGAGATGAAACTACACTTATAGGGAATACATGACAGCCATGGTCTATACAGTGCATTATTTCTTAAATCCATCATCTCAAGACTGCTATGAAATTCTCCCCTTGTTCCAAGGTAGAGTTTCCTCACTGGTAGTTAAAAGACAAAGCTACGAACTGTTGTTCACTCCCTTTCATTCAACACCCAGTTCTCTCCTCACCATCCGTACATTTCTAGAGATGTTTGCAGAATGACACAACACACTTTGCCCTCTCTACCACCCAAACCATCTGTGAGCTGGCTGGCAACACCACACTGCTGAGATGCTCTTGGTTAGGTTGCTATGGTTTCTATGGTCAACACTTAGCATTTGTGAGTTATTCTTTTGTAATTTGGATATTCTTTCCCTTCTAACTTCCATCTTAATTTTGACTTGGCTAAGCACCTACTTTCTTTTTCTTTTTCTTTTTTTATTAAACAACTTTATTTTAAAAAACAAAGATAAATGTACAAATTAGGCATTTTTGCATAAAAGTATAAGAATACATTTTTGTGAGTGCTTGGCTTTTAATTTTAAAGGTTTGATAGTGTGCATTAAGGTTTTACTAGTTACAATGAGCATAAAGTACATGTAAAACAAGATGTAACCAAGAACTCCACTACTCTAAATCATTTTCTTCAATTCATAGTTGAACCTTCACCTTTCCTTGCGACTTTGATATTTCCTTGGGAAGATTTAATAAGCCAACCTGATTTTATATTATTAGGTTTTCTTTCTTCACCTCATTTTACTTTTTTTTATAAGTTGAACGACTTTATTTTAATAAATAAAGATAAATGTACAGATTTTAGGTATTTTTGCCAAAAAAATTGTGTGAATACATTTTTGTCAGTACTAGATTTTTTTAAAGGTTTGATAGTATGCATTAAATCTTACAAGTTACAATGAGCATAAAGTACATGTAAAACAAGCTGTAACTTGGAAATAGTCAAAGTTTTCTTGGTGTGTACAGATTAAGCACAATGCTTTTTCATTTTCATTCTTTATTTTGGCATTTGTTTTTTCGTGAACTTCATATAGTCTGTGAGTTGTTTTTGGGGTGTTCAGAGCTTTCTGGGGTAAGTATCCAAATATCAGTGATTGAATATTATGGCTGTTCTTTTGTGACTAGGTTATCTCACTCAGGATGATATTATATAGATGCATTCATTTTCTTAAGAATTTCATAAAATCATTGTTTCTGATAGCTGGGTAGTACTCCATTGTGTAAATGTACCACAATTTTGGTATCCATTCATCTACTGAAGGACATCTGGTTCTTTCCAGCTTCTGGCTATTATAAATAGGACTGCTATGAACATTGTGGTATATGTGTCTTTGTTGTATGTTGGAGCTTCTCTGGGATATATGCACAGAAGTGGAATAACTGGGTCTTCAGGTAGTACTATGTCCAATTTTCTGAGGAATTGCCAGACTGATTTCCAGAGTCGTTTTACCAGTTTACAATCCCACCAACAGTGGAGAAGTATTCCTCTTTCTCTGCAAACTTGCCAGCATCTGCTGTCATCTGATTTTTTTTTCTTGGCCATTCTGGTTGTTGTGTGGTAGAATCTCTGGGTTGTTTTGATTTCTATTTTCCTGATGGCTAATGATGTCAAGCACTTCCTTAGATACTACTCAACCATTCGATATTCCTCAACTGAGAACTTTTTGTTTAGCTCTGTACCCCATTTTTAATAGGGTTGTTTGATTCTCTGGTGTCTAGCTTCTTGACTTTTTTGTATACCTTGGATATTAGGCCTCTATCTGATGTGGGGTTGGTAAAGATCTTCTCCCAATCTGTTGGCTGCTGTTTTGTTTTCTTGACAGTGTTTTTAGCATTACAGAATCTTTGCAATCTCAATAAGTCTCATTTGTCAATCTTTGACCTTAGAGCAGGGGTCATTGGTGTTCTGTTCAGGAAATTTTATTCTGTGCCTATGTGTGCTAAGGTTTTCCCTACTTTCTCTTCTAATAGTTTCAGTGTATCTGGTTTAATATGGAGATCTTTGATTCACTTACACTTGAGCTTTGTATAAGGAGATAAGAAAGGGTCTATTTTCATTCTCCTGCATGCTGAGTGCCAGTTGGAACAACATCATTTGTCGAAGAGGCTGTCCTTCTTCCATTAAATGTTTACATCTCCTTTGTAAAAAATCAAGTGACCATATATGTGAGGGATCATTTCTGGATCTTCTATTCTATTCCATTGATCCACATACTTATCTCTGTACAAGTACCATGTAGTTTTTAGCACAATTGCCTTGTAATATAGCTTGAGGTCAGGGATAGTGATTCTCGCAGATGTTTTCTTGTTGTGAAGGATGGATTTCCCTATTCTAGCTCTTTTGTTATTCTAGATGAAATTGCACATTGATCTTTCCAACTCTATGAAGAATTGGGTTGAAAATTTGATGGGGATTGCATTTAATCCCAATCCATGACCATGGAAGATCTTTCCATTTCCTTCTTTAGAGGTTTGAAGTTCTTGTCATACAGGTCCTTCACTTGCTTAGTTAGAGTCACACCAAGGTATTTCATAGTTTTTGTGACTATTGTGAAGGGTACCTTTTCCCTAATTTCTTTCTTTACATGTTTGTCCTTTGAATATAGGAAGGATACTGATTTGTTTGAATTAATTTTATATCTCGCCACTTTGCTGAACTTGTTTATCAGCTGTAGGAGTTCTCTGGTGAAAGTTGTAGGGTCGCTTAAGTACACTATCATGTCATCTGCAAATAGTGATGTTTTCATGGTACAAAGAAGACTGCTGTCCAATCACTGCACTACTTTTGCTTATGATTCATTTTCCCTCTCTTTTTCTGTAAGAGATTCTCTTGCCTACTTATGAAGTTTAGAACATGTTCACATTAACTGCCTGTATATTTCAGCTTTCCTTAATACTCTCTTTCCTTTTAGTTTTTTACATGATTTTCCTAATATGAGGAAATTTATCAAGCTTTCCTTTCAAAAGTCATTAGTGTTATTTTTTATCTGTTATTTTACATTTTAATTAGAAAGTTCTTTTTTCATCTTAGCGTTAACTGACTGCCTCCATACATGAAGCTTAGTAATCCTCTGAATCTTTGAAATGATTCCTTGTCTCATAATAATGGAGTCATAGGAATATATTCTCTGTAATTATTCAAAAGAATCTTTTTGTTTCAATGTAAGATCTGTTTCAAATATGAAGGACTTTATTATTTATTTATCTTTGCAAATGAAGTTTTCACAATGTGTGCCTTTTATTTTCTTTGAGAATTTCATGCATATTTACTTTATTTTTTCAATTTTAACTTTATACTTTTAACTGCCCCAGAGATTTCTTCATATCTCTCTCCCAAATTAATAATATTTTTAAATACTCAATTAATCATTCCATTGAATCAAATCATAGCTTCCAATAGTAATCTGGATGTGACAATATTCTCAATGTCAGTGACTCTCCCTTTCCCAGAAACCACCATCAGTGCTCCTCAAGACAAAGTTTATCCCTCAATCCCAAATTTTTGTGTATGCTCAGCCTGAATGCTAGAGTTAACTTTATTTATCTAGTGCTCCAGTTCTAAACCTGTAGGTTGTAAGCCCTTTGGGGGTAGAATTACCCCCCAAATTACCACCCAAAAATTTTCTTTAGCATCATTTGGATTTGTATATCCATAGTATGAAAATCACATCAAAATGAAGCCTGTAGATTTTACCTCATAGTTCAGTAATCACTGAAATGTTATGAGAGTTTGAGCAAAAAGGCAAATGTTTCTAAGGTCTGCTGATGAAATACTTGTACATATCCATCTCAAAATCTCATCATCAAGCAGTGTAAGAAGTTCACAAATTCAGATCAATTTAAGGCACATTTTCATTGTGTTAATGAACATTTGTCTTTATCACAGATAAAACACTAGGTAAAATCCTTTTAGCTTAGATCCAAAATGTGGAAAAAATACTAAATACATCAGGAGCTATGACCAAATATGACAGGGGTATGACAATGGAAAATTTCTCCACCAACCATAAGGGCATGTGTGCATACAAGCACATCAAAAGTACCCATCTGGAGAACTGCCCAAATTCAGGTAACACATGTAGAAACATGCGTTTCTGAAGGAGTGCACACACTGGGGATTGGAGAAGACAATCAGAGGCTTTTCTACATGAAGAATTTTTCTGATCCTTAATGGTGTGGGAGATGATTTCCAACAGGTTTTATGTTTGTTTGTTTGTTTGTTTTTGTTTTGTTTTTGGCAGAGTAGTCCAATTAACTTGTTGAATGCCTTAGTCATGGTTTCTATTCCTGCACAAAACACCATGACCAAGAAGTAAGTTGGGGATGAAAGGGTTTACTCAGCTTACACTTTCCACATTGGTGTTCATCACCAAATGAAGTCAGGACTGGAACTCACGCAGGCCAGGAAGCAGATGCAGAGGCCATGGAGAGATGTTACTTACTGGCTTGTTTATTTATTTATTTATTTATTTATTTATTTATTTATTTATTTATTCATTTATTTTTTTGGCTTGCTCAGCTTGCTTTCTTTTAGAACCCAGGTTACCAGCCCAGGAATGGCACCACCCACAATGAACTGGGCCCACCATCATTGATCAAGTGCTAAGAAAATTCCTTACAGTTGGATCTCATAAAGGCATTTCCTAAACTGCGGCTTCTTTCTCTATAATAACTCCAACTTGTGTCAAGCTGACACAAAACCAGCCAGAACAAAAACAAAGAATGAAAATGTGTTAATTTTTTGCTGTGGTAAGAAACATGTCAGTTGGTTTAGTTTAAGGTTGGGTTCATCTAGCCAAAGTGGTAGAAAATTTATTAATACGATTATTGTGTATGTGTGTGTGTATTCATGTGTGTCAAGTTCACACACACACACACACACACACACAGAGAGAGAGAGAGAGAGAGAGAGAGAGAGAGAGAGAGAGAGAGAGAGAGAGAACAGAGAATATGAGAGAGACAGAGAAAGACAAAGGTCGAGTGTGAGACAAAGATAGAGAAAAAGAGTAGGGGCATTTTCAAAGAGGTAGACATCTCAAATATTTTCGGAATTAAACAGGTAGTAACAGCAAGCAACAACTTATTAACTCTGAGACAACACATAGGATACCTAGTTAAAGAACTAATTTCTGGAAAAAAATGTAATATCCTCAAGAGACAAAAGATTTTGTTAAAGATATTTAATATCACTTTAAATTTCCCAGTTTGATTCCAGACATATCTTTATTTAAAGGCTAAAAGACTAGAATTCTCTATTAGTTGTCAATGAGTAAAGAAAGAAATGAAAGTACCTTAAAACAGCAAAATCATTGAGAAGTATAGAACTTCCAGAAAATATACAGGCCAATATCTCATAAGAACAGATAATTTACAACCTAAAAAAAATTTTGGCTAAGCCTTCTATGTATAAAAGTCATACCATGACCAAATTGGGTTAAACCTTAGTGAAATTAAACATCAGTTAGATCATGCTGTCACAATAAATTAAACCAGAAGAACTGTGTGATTATGTTAACAGATGCCTTGAGGAGTTAATTAAAATTTAAGACCTACATAATTATTTTTTAAAATAACCTTCAATAAAAATGAAAATAGATATTCTGGACTTGAACACACAGGGAGTATAAGTGAGGCTGAGAGTGTCAGAGTTACTCTCCAAAATAAGCTGTATATAATTCTTAGAATTCACCATAGGGCTAAGAAATTTGCTGATAAAAAGTCAACATGCCATGATCAACCACATTTCTTGACCCATTTCAGAAATCAGTAAGAAATGTGTCAAGACAATACCTGTGTATATACATATGATATATAGGCTATTGGGTACACCATTTTACATGTGTGGGCACACATGTGTGAGACCGTGCATGCACATGTCTGCACACACACACACACACACACACACACACACACACACACACACACACACATATATATATATATATATATATATATATATATATATATATAAAGACTGCATGTTATCAAATGGGTGTCTTTATCTAGAGCTCTCATTTTTCTTGAATTTTTCACTGAACTCAGAGATTCTTCACTGTTTTTTTTCTACCTCACCAGCTTCTTCAAAACATCCAAATGCATGGACTCAGGATGGAAGGGACAGGCAGCTGACATGTGTGTTCATTCTATTGATGCTGGTTGTCTAGAAGCCATCTTTCTGTCCTTAAAAAAATAATGAGACACATATGCTATAATAACAGGAAAATATTTAAATGTCCTGTAAATAGTGTTAAAACTTCTGAACCTGTATCATTCTCATAAGAGGAAAGAACCAGTTCTTTAAAGGCAGCGAGAAGTTTTTTATGATTGTGATCACTGGAGCAGTGGTTTGTCAGTTTACCTTCTGTTGAATAAGTTGATGGATTCTGAGCATTCAAACATATCTTTATTGATGCAAAATAATCCACACTTATGAAGACTACTGAGTTATAGAAATAACACTGTCTGCTAATTTGAGTCAATTTTGATTTTCTGTGTCATCAAACATCAAAATTATAGCACTAGGTATTATGTAGATCTTCTGACTTTTTTAAAAATTGTTATTCACATCATATGTGAGACATATGATGTGAATATATGAGAGGACACACACACATACACACACACACACACACACACACACACACGTAAAATATACAGGACAAAATGGAAATGATATAGTAGAATCAGTAATTTGAACAGAGGTATGCAGCAATGGGAGATAGGGAACTGGTGTAGCCACCAGCAATTCCCAGATACAAGAGGAAAGCAAGAGGCTCCCAGGACCTAATGTGGATGAGATTAGCTGAAATGCCCCCAAAGGGGAGATCTGTAGAGACCATATCTAGAGGTTAGGCAAAGTTTTGTTTACAGGAGGGGCCACCCACTCATCTCCTAATTTTTAACCCAGAATTGCTCCCATCTAAAGAAAATACAGAGAAAAGGTGTGGAGCAGAGACTGAAGGAAAGGCCATCCAGAGAAGGCCCTTCCTGGGGGTCCATACCATTTACAGACACCAAACCCAGACACTATTGCAAATGCCAAGAAGTGCTTGCTGAAGGGAGTCTGATATAACTGTCTCTTGAGAGGCTCTGCCAGAACCTGACAAATACAGATGCAGATGCTCAAAGCCAACATTAGATTGAGCATGGGGATCCCAATGGAGGAATTAGAAGAAGGACTGAAGGAGCTGAAGAGGTTTGCAACCCCATAGGAAGAACAATATTAATCAGCCAGACTTCCCAGAGCTCCCAAGAACTAAATCACCAACCAAAGAGTACACATGGACAGACCCATGACTCTAGCCGCATATGTAGCAGAGGATGGTCCTTACCAGGCACCAACGGAAGGAGAGGCCTTTGGTTCTGTGAAAGCATTATGCCCCAGTGAAGGGGAATGCCAGGGCAGGGTGGCAGGCATGGGTGGGTGGGTGAGGGAGCACCCTCGTAGAATCAGGGGTCAGGGGGTATGGGATAGGAGGTTTCTGGATGGTCAACTCATAAAGAGGATAACATTTGAAATGTAAATAAATAAAATATCCAATTTAAAAAATGTTCCATGGTTGTTATACTATGTTGGAAATGGTTATATGATACAAGACAAGTATAAACAAAGAGATTTAAGGACAGTAGATTTCAGAAAAGCACCTAAGAGCACAATGGTCTCCCATTATCTAGATTTTGGGAATCACATGTAAAGGAGGCAGAAGACAAGTGTCTTTGGCAGGGCTTCTGCTCTCTGATGTTTCCCTTTCTGGTTGCTGCTGTTAATTTCTATATTAGAGCTGAGATGCTGAAATACTAAAAAAAAGTAATAAAGTCATAATCGTGCTTTGTTGAAAGCTGGAAACTAAAAAAAAATTCTTTGGCAATTAAATTAGATATTGGAATCCTAATCTATTTTCTTTTAAAAAATATGTATTATTTATTTATTTAATGTATATGAGTACACTGTAGCTGTCTTCAGACACACCAGAAGAGGGCATCAGATACCAGTACAAATGGATGTGAGCCAGCATGTGGTTGATGGGAATTGTACTCAAGCCACCTGGAAGAATAATCAGTGCTCTTAACCAGTGAGCCAGTTCTCAAGGCCCTAATCTATTTATTTTCAACAGTTGAGATGTGGAGACTGTGTATTAAGCAGAGTTCAGTTCAACAAGCTTCACAAGAAAAGACAAGCTCCCCTCAAATCAAGTCTTTTTTTTTTTAATAGAAAAAGCAAAATAAAGGAGAAGAGCCAGTTATATTCTTCTGAATCAAAACAAAGCTATAACATAGGAATGTGGAATCATCAAAATGTGTGTGACACTTAGATTTGACTGCATCTTCTCTTCCTTGTTCAGTGAATACAGTTCTTTTTTAACAGTAAGCACCATAGGAGGGGTCAGTCAGCTGTGACCCAGAAATGTTAAGCTCATTTATAAATGCTCCCAGCTGTTTTTAATTAACACACATCCTTCATCTTGAAGTCGGAAAATAAACACAAGGTCAAAGGTGCATTGTGGCTAAAATGTAAACATAGCATTTTCTCAGAACGCATGAGAAAATGGGGCCCAAAGTGTACGAGCTTTAAATGTACTAGGAAAGTCAGTTAGCTATACATATGTATAAATTCATATTCATTATATATTTGTTACACACACACACACACACACACACACACACACACATAGACACATATATGTATAAAACATGGAGCCAAATGTATCTATCCAAGGCCTTTTACCCTTTCCCCCTTTCTTCATCTTCCATAGATATTTTATATATATATGGTAAATAAATCTTATTTTCATAAAAATATTAAATGCTACAGAAGAAAACCCTATATATATGCTATGTTAAATTTTCTATATTAATCATCAGGTAATGAAATATCAGCATCTTCCATAAAATATAGGCACCTACTAATAAATAAGATATGTTGCTGCTTAAGAGCACACAGATATTTCCACAGTATCTAGCAGCTGCGGTCATTTGCCTAACAGTATGTGGATATTTACATTTTAATTCACTGAAATTAAATGTAATTTAAAAATCCCAGTCCTTCAATGCCTTACATTTCAAGTTTTGTTCATCACATGTCACTAGTGGTTACTGTACTAGACAGCACAGATGTAGAATGTTTCTGTTATGGTAGGAAGTTCTATCCAACAAGGCTGCAAACAGAGAGAACTGAAACAGATTTGAGGGATAGGCAATCAGAACTCCAGGAAGTGTTAAAATTGGAAGAATTATTTATCCCAGGACAAAGAATGAGGTCTGGTTTCATGATGGTCTTGGAAGGAGAGAAAGGATATGAAGAGAAGCAGCCATCTGTTTTTCATACAGCTGTTGGTTTGAAACAGGAGGAAGTAATTTAAAAATATAACAGAAAGTTGTAGGTTAAACAGCAAACATGAAGGTCATGAAACAAGGAGAACACATAGGAGTCTTCCCTTCCCAGATTGCCAAGTCAAGAGACATAGTCCTACGATTTATGTTCTTCATCCCCAATACTGAAGCCGACCACGTGATCTTTCTTCAACATCTTATAGATAATGAATTAAGTTAATCAATCAATAAATACTTAATTATGGTTACTATGTGCCAAACACTATACTGGGGAGTAGAAACTAAAAAGAGGGTCATAATACAATTTACCTAGGTCTCACTAGCTTTCTGTATTATATCATGAAAGAAAATAGATATAGAAACAAAGTCATTTCAAATAGCATAGTATGGTAGTGATAAAGGGGCTATAAGTACTGTTTGAGTATGGGAATTTGAAAAAAAATTCATAAACATTGGGACAAATAAACTTTATTCACAGTTATATTTTGTTTACAAAATACCTTCTCAAAACTGTACAAAAAAATAGTACTGCAGCCTAAAAGAAAAGTTCGGAAAATACACAAGGGAATAAAAATGGCCAAGAAACATTGTTTACAAGTATCCAACATACTTAGTTAAAAATTATATCCATATAAATTAACTACTTGGAGATTTTAACTTACTCTAGTCAGAATGGCTAAGGCAAGAAAAGCAAATAGCACTCATTCATTGTTGGGTGGATCGAAAATGGATGCACTACCATGGTAACATGGTGAACTCTCAAAATGCTAAAACAGACCTGTCATATGACATACTTTCATTATTCCTTGGCATATGCCTAATATTTCAACATCTGCCTCCCCAGATACTGTCTCAGCCATGTTATAATCTGCTTTATGCACAATTGCTAGGAAGTAGATACAGACTAAATGTCTTTCAACTGATGAAAATGTGCATGCACACATTTTAGTTCTGCTCAGCCACAAAGAAATTAGAATTCATAAGATTTGCAGGTAAATGGATAAAAATGGATAATATCACACTAATTCAGACCCAGAAAGAGAAATGATTCCTGTCACTCTTAATTTTACAGAATATTTGAGATTCTTTAGGTATACGTATATAAACTGGAGTTACTTTAGAACCAAGAAAATAAAAAAGGACCTTGAATCAATTGATGGGAATGAATAATGAGGAGGAAGAGAATAACTCAAGTGTTAGAATGGAAAAAATTATGGCGAACACTTAACTCAGGAGTGACAGGAATCAGAAATCAAGAGGAAGTCATGAGGAAATGAAAGAAAAATAAATAAGGATACATAGGAAAGCCTCAGAGAAAATTTTTGTTTTTCTTAAAGTAGACTTATATATGTGTATATGTATATAGATAGATTTGTGATACATGGATATGTGAGTGATAAGTACATAGATGGGAGAGAGAGGGAGAGACAGGGGGGCACTAAATGAGCTACATAATTTGGAGTTACAATGTTTTCCCCAAGAACCATAGACTATCTAAGAAAACATCCAGTTCCAAACATTGAAACCATCCCTTCGAAATTCTACTTAAGATAATCCGTAGGATCCAAAAAACACTATAGAATATCACCACTGCCCTTAGTTGACTTAGAATTTGAAGATAAGATCTTATGTTGAAGACAAAACACTATGAACATTTGGCTTAGAGGACTGGGATTAACTTTGCATCTCTAAGGACAACCTAACATCGAATATGAAGGTGCTATGCAAGCTTCCAAAGGGGGAAAACCTATTTAACAATACTAACCAGATATAAATTGTATGAGCTATAACAGTGGACAACATGACAAAATAACAACAAAAGTCCAATAGTGAAACTTTTCTCACTGCGAGAGCAGACACATATTTAATTGTACTTAAAGCCTGCTTAAGAGAAAGGAAGGGATAGTTGGTACTGTGATCCCAGTCAACTGCCCATGGCTAGTGTGGTCATGGACTCTGGAGATGAACTTACTACTACTTTCCTAAATGAGAAATCATTTTCTATCAGCATTCTGGATACTTATCATTATACCCACAGAAAAGTGACCTTTATTTTCCTCATCTAATAAGCTCCTTTTTAGTAGCAGAGGCTTGTAATTACAGAAAACCTGGCAAAAATAAAGAGAGCATCTAGACTCGGTATACCTAACCCAACTGAAGAATCTACAACACAACACATACACTCAGGGCTCTGGAAACATTACAGTAAATGAAGGCAGAAAGACTGAGAGGTCAAGAATATCTGATCACGTTTTAGGAGATGATCTGGGATAGTCTGGGAGATTGTGCCTTCTATGTATAGCAGGGACACCACACCCAAAAAACTTTAAAGATACAGTTGCCCAAATAAAATCTTTAGATTAATAAAATTAGTTGATATGACAGTTGTTACAAAATCTGGCAAGGCTGCATCCATAGAGGAAGAACTGTGAGTACAGGCTGTAGAAGGAGGGGAATCAGTCTTGTCCGGATGTGATTTCCCCCATGGTAGGTAATTCTAACTGATAAGTTATAAACATACATGCATAAAGAGTAACACTAAGTAGTCTCAACAGTTTGTTTGTGTGTATATGTATTCATGTGTGGTATGTATACGTAAAAATAAATATGTACGTATTTATATTATTTTCTCATTCCACAAAAGATTTGAGCATTGGGGACCTTGAGATGTGACCCGGTGGTTTCGATCATTTGCCATTCTTACAGAGCACTAAGGTTTAGTTCCCATCATCTTTACTGTGATTTATAACACTGTAACTCTCTTTTCTGTGGCACTTCTGGCTCTTGTAGGCATTGAGCACGCATGCGGTACATACATACATTCAGGCAATACACTTACACACATAAAATAAAAACAAGCAAAATTGTTTTTAAAAAACATTGATTAGCAAGTTTATGGACATTTACTGAGTAGTTCATATAAGGCAGTGTGATATGTACTTATGTAAGCTGAGGTTGGAATATTCTGGGGTTTTCTTATGGAATAAAGTCATAATATGTTAACAATTCAGAAGAGGTAACAATCAGAAAGCAGTGTGCACTTACTTTCTAGCTATCACTGAGATCACTTGCTTTGCCTAGTCATAGTCAATTTAATCTTTATGGCTTCAGGGATATTGTTACTAATTCATAGGCAGTAAGGTACATGAGCTAGCTTTTAAACCATCATCAACAAATGAACTGGTTTTGAAAAGACTACAACTTGAAAGTCCGTAAAAGACATTTTCTTTTGAAATAAGCAGTGAGAGCAGAATTTCATTTCTGAGTTTTGTACAAGCAAGGCACCAAAGCACAATGCAATTAAGTGACTTATGTTACCTATTGTCCAGGATAATATAACATAATTATGCAACATAATCATCCCAACAATCTCCTCAACATTCCTCTCTACAAAGTAAATAGAGACAGAGACTTGTTAAGGGCTGCCCAGTTTCATCCTGCTCGCATGATTCCTCTTCTGAATCTGTGAGAGACCCTGAGCTTTCCATTCCATCATTCTTCGAATCTATCCTAGAGAGGAAGCTAATTCCAGCTACATTCCAAGTCTCACCACAGCTCCTCCTCCTTGTGCCCTCAGCTCCAGTTAGCCTTCACACACATTGTCTGAGACGGTTCATACAGTGACTTGTATATACAGCCTTCCTGTTTCTACAAAATTTCAAAAGGAATGGCATATTATAATCTCCTTGTCTCTTTCTCAATAGTAACTATAATCCTGTTTATTTCAGAATCAGAAGTACAGTTCAAGGATTGAAGAGCTAAGAAACACTAGTGCTCCATGCTCAAAATATGTTAGGATATTCTGATTCGGTTAATTCTCCAGAAAGAACATGAAGCAAATTAAACAATGCTTCACGTGTATTATTTGCCTTTGATCCTGGCTTGTAATAAAATAATTAATATAATGCCTGGCTATAACAAAGACATGCATATTGGGATCTGCAAAGACTATGATGTATGACTTAAATTTTTACAAGTAGCAAAATGTCATTTTAGATAGAAACAATCTAATTTCAACTCTAAATATGCTAATGTAGAAAAAAGCCCTTATGCTTTTAAAAATATTCCGAATCCTATTTTGAAGGTCAAGAGATCTGTGCTTCTTATTCCCTTATCGCAGTTATCTCCAATCTATGATTTTAAATAATCATAATCAATAATCTATATTTAAAAATTGAATACAATGTTACTTGCTATTTACAGACTGTATTTAACTTTATGTATATAACTTTTAATTCTTATTATTTCTGTTCTCATCTATTAACTGATCCTCTCTTTGGGAAATTATTAATTTTTATGCTGCCAAGGTGTCCAGGGGTGCCAACATTGATATTTGCAATCAGAAATTGGGAATGGAATAGAAGTTTACACTCTGGTAGATAACAAGTAATTGTGGAAGGTTACATAAGGAGAAACAACCAACCACTGTCCTTTATGCCCAGAACCCATACAAAATATTTTTCCTATATATTGGCTTAAGCTCTTCCAAAGAAGAAAAAAGAAACACAAAGAATCAAAAATTCAGTTTACATAAATATTGTGTAGCCTAAAACATAGTAAAATAAATTAAAATGTAAATATGTATGATGTCATCACAAATCATTTTTTAAAAGAATGCAAAATAGTTGTGTGTAGAATGTAAATTTCACAGCATCTCCTTACAGAACACTTCTCTTTTTGGGTAAAGAGGCCAGGTCATTTATCTTTGGAGAACATCCTGTGGGAATGTCAAATTTTGATGGTAGCAGAGTCTAGATTTTCCAAGACATATAAAAGAATGTTATCATCTTTTGTGACATAAGGATAGATAAATAGATAGATAGATAGAGATAGAGATAGATAGATAGATAGATAGATAGATAGAGAGAGAGAGAGAGAGAGAGAGAGAGAGAGAGAGAGAGAGAGAGAGATCGGTAGATAGATAGATAGATTAATAGATAGATCCAAATCAGTGTCATAAAGAACCTAGGGAAAACAAATTAAACCCAGTCTCCACTTTGAATGACTCTACCTTAAGCTCTTTGCATAAGAATTTATGATACTTGGAGATCAGCTCTATTTTTGGTTAATCTTCATTTCAATGTTATTCTCCAGATTTATTTTCCTCTTTCATTTCTTTCTCTCAAGTATATTTTCAATGAGCAACAATAAAATAGGGGATATAATTGTTTCATTGGTTTCTTTTTATTTTTTTATTGTATTTTCTCTATATTTACATTTTAAATGTTATTCCTTTTACTCCCTCTCCCATTCCCCCTCCTCCTCCCCTTGCTTCCATGAAGATGCTCCCATTCCCACCTCAGCACATTGGCATTCACCTACACTGGGAAAATGTAGCTTTCACTGGACCAAAGGCCTTACCTCATATTGATGCCAGACAATGACATCCTATGCTACATATGCAGTTGGAGTCAGGGGTCTCTCCATGTGTACTCATTGTTTGGTGTTTTAGTTCCTGGGAGTACTGGAAGATATGTTTGGTTGATAATGTTGTTCTTCCCCTGGGGTTACAAACCCTTTCAGCTCCTTCATTTGGGTCCCTGTGTTCAGTCTGATGTTAGCTGCAAGCATCCTCCTCTGTATCAGTGTGGCTCTGGCAGAGCCTCTGAGGAGACATCCATATCAGGCTCCTACCAGTAAGCACTACTTGGCATCAGCAGTAGTAACTGGCTTTGGTGGCTGCATATGGAAGGAATCCCAAGGTGAGGCAGACTCTGGATGATTTTTTCTTCAATCTCTACTTCTCTATTTGTCCCTATGTTTCCTCCTGTGAGTGTTTTGTTCTCCCTTCTAAGAATGTTGGAGGCATACAGATTCTGACCTTCCTTCTGCTTCAGCTTCATGTAGTCTGTGAATTGTTTCTTTGGTATTCTGAGCTTTTAGAGCTAATATCTGCTTAACAGTGAGTGCATACCATGTGTGTTCTTTTGTGACTGGGTTACCTCACTCAGGAGGTAAAGAGAAAATGCTATTGCAATTTAAATGCACAGAACTGACTACACAATTATTCGAACGATCAAAGTTTACACTCTAGACAACATCTATTATCATTTAGCTATATTTTTATTTTTGAGCATTTTTTCTTCTTTCTTTTCAGGATTATAAAGTTTTTTTTTCAGGTAAATGCCCAGTGTCTTATTACAGCACAGTCATGATTATTAAGCACACGAGTTCTTAGCAATATAAATGGCAAAAAGCAGAACTTGCTATATGGAAAACTTTTATATATTGTAAACAGGGTGGTGATTCGAATGTAAGTGACCTCTAGAGGCTGATATGTTTAAATGCTTGGTCTTCATTTCCTGAAGCTATTAGATGAGGATTAAGAGTTAGAGCTTGTAGAAAGAGGTGTGTCATGTGGGGGACAGACTTTCAGTTTCGAAACTCTTGGTCCAGCCCCAGTGCTTCCCTTCCTGACTCCTTCCTCTTAGCTGCCCCACACCAAATGCCAGCTCTTGTCTGCAAGCTGCCTTACCACCCTAGACGTTTAATGCTCTGCCACTTTAAACCCAATCAAACTCTTTGTAAGTTACCCTTGTCACAGTGTTTTGTCAGAGCAATGGAATCCTAACAAAAAAAAAAAAAAAAAAAAAAAAAAAAACAAAAAAAAACCATACCTACCTAACTACCTACCTACCTACACACATACATACATATATACGTATGTGTGTGCGTGTATTATGTTTGCTGTAGAAAGAGACTAATAAAATAATAAAATAAAAATTATTATTTTAGCATCATAAGCCTTGGATTTAGGAACAATTAATAATAGAAAACCAATTTCATACATGTACCAGATGAGCTTATATGGTTCTATAATTCACTTATCTCCAAGAGACTGGAATAGTTTTACAATGTTCCCTGTTTTTATCTATCCAAATATGCCCTAGAGGTTGAAAAATTTGTTCACGTTTCCATGCTAGAGATTAACAATCTTCACAAACTGTGTACTATCACAGAAATTTTCCTAGGCATATTAACATGTGCTGTTCAATTTCAAAACCATTACATTCCTTTTTCATTTTTTAATTTTTTTTAATGATGACCTGATACAGAAGAGAACAAAGAGATGCTCATCTTGCTCCAGGTGAAACAATGAACCATTTCAGCAGTGATTCTGAAACTTTACTGTAAATATTTTACAAACTATGGAGAATGGGGAACAGGAAGTACATAATGAATATTACTTCACATTTATGTTACTGAAACAGACAGCCAAAGTCTCCATTCACTTAAAAAGATGTGGAATTCCTCCTATTCTGTTCATTTTTAGGATTGTGATCTCTGATAGTCTTATAAGAAAATCTATAGTGAAGAAAATTGATATTAGAGACATTAAGGCATCTCTGAATAAAGAACCCAAAAGATGCAGAAAAAAAATCCCAAAGCCATTGACATCTGGATTGAAAGCATCTGTGATTTACAACATTGTAAGTCCTGCTGTTACTCTTACCATGCCAGGACCATGCCTGACATTAATTGACAAGTTACTGCAGGAGTAGTCTCTGGAGTTGGAAGACCTCTTGGGAAATGTGTGTCTTCCATGGTCGAGCCATGGTCGAGATCTATTGCAGCCGAGCAATTGCAGCAAGAAAGCAGCTACCCCTCCATTCAACTCTGCCTATCAAGATGGACATGAAGAGATGCTGACCTTCATCATAGTCCCTGTTAACATCTTCCTGGTCTCCAGCTAGACTAGGGTAAAGTAAGTCCTGCTGTTTTGTCTGTAAGAGCATACATTTGCCCTTGGATTCACCTAGGTTCAGATGCTTTCCAGTTTACAGAAGGGATGTATGTAAACTGCTATGCACATTCGAGTTGGAAAAACTGGATTTCTGAAAAAATCCTCAGCACATAGGCTGAGGTAGGAGCTCCCAAAGATAATCTTTAGTTAATAGGAAATGATTTTATACACAAAAGGTGCTGTCAAGTTGTGTCAGAATACATGTGGTTTTCATGAATCCCCAAAGTATCTCTGATATATTACAATTCAGTGGAAATTAATGAGAATAGCACAAAAGAGTGACTCTAGAATTCCAATCAGAAGACCACCTTTCATTCCTCTCTGGTTTTCTACACCCAACTTATACATACACCTTTACACATTATAAAATAAAAGTAATAACGTAGCTTCATTTGACTGTTTTTAGTATCAATTTTAAATGAATTTTAAAATGTACTGGAGAAACAGAAGAGCACATTTGACAGTCATTGCTGCTTTTAAAAATAATTTCTTTATTGAAGGAAGATCTCATGCTGGATAGAAAAGATTGCACAAATTCATATTTTTATCGAAAGAGTAGTTTACAAGGTAAAAATGTTCATCTGAGGTCAAATTTACATTTATGAAATTAGACCAAAAATAGTTTCACATTTTTGCTGGATCTTTTGGAAGTTTTGTTGTGTTCATAATAGTGTTAGGACAAAGGGAGAGCTTTCACATTCATGCTATGGCAACCCCCCCACCACACACACAATATACACACCAATCCGTGAACACACACTAAAGTCATATGTTAAATAATGGAATAATTACTGTGCAAAGAACATTCAAAGAAGTCTTACTATGTGTGCATTTTAACCAATAATTGGAATTATTTTTATGATTTAAGATTAGAGTTCATTTGTGATCACACATACAATGTTATGGAGCTACTAGGGTCAAGTAAACATACCATATGTTCTAAAGACAAACAATAAATTATTTTACCTAGGAGGGAACGTCACCTGCACATATAAATATGATTGCCTTTTTTTAAAATTTTATTTAAAACATAATTACATAATTATTCCTGCTTTCATTTCCAATGTCGATCTTCTTCCATGTGGGTTTTCTCCTTCCCTTTTTCAATTGGTGAGACAGTAACTCATCCTGAAGAGAATATATGCCTAAGTAGAGTCAAAGATAATAGGACTGCCTTCACCATGCTCCCACACAATAGTCAAATGTGTGATTCCAGAGCAGTGCCTAAGACCTAGATTCCAGGCTTTGTGATACTGTGTCAGAGTTCTGTCAGGGAGTTCAGAGTCTGAAGATAAAACATTGTAGGTTGCTTGCATAATCTTTCCTGTTTCACTTTTCACTTGCTCATCTAAAATATATTTCTTAATGTGTCCTCCTCAGAACACCAGCATTTTGTAATATCATCATTTATCAATTTAAACAACATTTATCCTAGATTTTCTCCAGGAATTACAATGTTCAGAATACCACAGGATATATAGCTCTAGAAACATGCTTTTTTGAATTTTCATTTCAGACAGTGTTTCTGCCTCACATAGAAATCAACAGCTTTATGGTGACTGGTAAACCCAGTGAGCATTCATAAACAGTATGTCCCTCCCTCTTTCTCTCTCTCCACCTGTCTCTGTCTCTATCTCTGTCTCTCTGTCTCTGTCTGTCTCTGTCTGTCTCTCTCTCACTTTGTGTGTAAATAATGGATTTAGACTATGCAAATTTGTGGATACTGTGTATACATATGTAGCTGTTTATGGCTGCATGTTCATGTGTGAGTGAGGGCATGTGCAAACTCTCATGTCTGTGCTCATTTGTTAAATTGCGATGCAGGGTCTCACATCTTCCATTGTTGTGCTTTTGAAGCCAGCTGGCTAACCAAGTTCCAGAGATTCTACCATCTCTGTCTTCCATGTTCCCCTAGGCTTTCGGTGATTATCAATATGTACACTGCTGCACCTGGTTTTTTACTTTTGTTCTATTATCTGAACTTAGATTTTTGGGTGAAGCAAGTGCTTAAAATCCACTTAGTCAATTTCGCAGTTCTCAAACATTATCTTGTTGTAGTCAGCTATTAGTTGGGTAGGTGCATGCAGCATTTTGTAAAGGCATCAGAACTTTGAAGGTTTAACTAGGGTAAAACATTAAGTCATGCATTTAAAGATAAAGGTTTTGAGGGTTATTGTTTATTATCTTAATTAAGTTACTTAATTTCACTATGTATATATCATATCGTATGAAGAAGGGCACAGTTGGAACATAGATATTAAAATATTTACAAAGATAACATGCAGAATACTCATTGGTTTGAGTATTTAATTTGCATGAGAATCATATGATGCTTTGTATATAAAAGTGTTAACATAAAAATAAATCTCTCACCTCAAAGAAATAAAAAATATTGAGCTTCATATAAGTGCCCATGTCTAAATAACATAGATTTAGATTATTATGAACACCATGTTGAAACATGGTAATAGATTCATAGAGCATTCATAGTGATAGAACAAAGAAAGTTATGAATCAGTACACTTAATGTATATTGTCAAAACACGAGACAAGTTACGGCTAACCAGGGAAATTCCGGTTACTAGTCTCATGTTATCTGAGAACATCTGTAGCTTTCTGTTTAGCTATTGGCTCTGCTTTGGACAGCTGTCTGCCAGACCTTACCTGCCTTTGGGGGCTGAGGACAAGTTGGCACAGAGTCAACAAAACAGACTCCATGAGCAGGAGAGAAAAGCTGCAGAAAGCTTATCCTAGAACTGCAGCAAGCTCCTTTAATACCCTCCACTCCTCCCCACTGGTCCCAATAAAGCATCTGTTCGAAACAGCAATTCCTGATTGGCTAGCACTGTTTGCCCCACCAATCCTTGTTCTCTCAGGCAGTCCTCAGTTAGGTTTTCCTGCAGAAATGGTGGTGTCATAGGCAGTCCTTAGTTAGGTACTCCTGCAGGAGATGCTTCTGCAGCTGCACACCTCCAGCATTTAAGTAGAAGCAGCCCTGCCATTCCTGCTACAATTGGCAAAAATGGGGAAACGTTTCTACACTCCAAAAAGAATAACCTAGCAGTCATGAGTATGTTACATTGCACATAGAAGCGTGTAATATTCAGCTGTTTAGGAGCTAAGATATATCAAAATAATTTGGCTTTATATGTATAACATTGCAACTGTCCACAATCATTAAACATCTAATCAATCAGCCTTGTGAGATGCTTAATATACTTGCAGTATCTCTGCCCCAAAAACTTGAGTTAATCAAATTAATCAGGGGTTGAATGTTAGTCTGTGGTTTTATCTTCATTGACATAGATTTTTAAAAAGTAGTTCTTAAGAATGCAATACAAAGTCAGGAACTATTCCCTGATATCATCCTATACCCACTATATTCTAATTATGCTCAGAAGTAAGCAATTTTACAATTGAAATCCAACTTATGTCAGCATATTCACATGTGTGGGACAGACATGATTGAGTTGTTAGGAATTAAAGTCCTTAGCATCTACTTGCACATTCCATTTCTTATGCATGATTTCATGCTTGTTAATGAATTGCAATGATCTGATGAAGTTGAAGCAAGGTGGTTTGTTACTGGGAATTGAACATGAGTCTTTTGCAGCTCATAGGCATGGCCAAGTTATTTAATATGATTCTATGTTGAGCACTTCTGCATCAGATAACGAGGCAGCTCAGTAACTGGTTGGATAGCCTTTATGATACTACAAGCTTTATCAAATCTTGGTAAATTATGCAATTGATTAGAGATCAAGAAAGAAGGTAGTGAAAAGTGCAAGATTCATTTTGTTTTATATATTCTGAGAATTTCATAGTAAATCTAAATGTGAGGTCATCAGATCAGAAGAAAATGATTCCTTCAGTGTGTCACTGATTAAGTTATATCATTTTCATGGTGCCCTCTCTTGTCTTTGTACTCTGAACTCTGCTAGGAAATTCCTCTGGGCCATGTCTCATGCCCTGAAGCACTTAACATTCCTAACCTGTCTTCTTAGAACTTGCTTTTCATTTCCTGTACTGTGTAATTCACTGAATTTGACCTTTCTTCTCTAAAGAATGCACTTCAAGACAGAGCAAGAAGAATTATGTGCCTTGTCACCTTTTATACATAGAAAAGGGAACATTTTTAGAACAGTGTGAGTAAGCATATGATCAAATCACATATATAGCTTTTCTTCTAATACAGCTCCCCACATGGCTCCTAGCAGATAAGATTTACTGATCAGCTTGCTACCCATGCATTGTGCACTGTTTATAACCCTGCAAAGAAAGAAAGCATTAGTTTGCATTCTCATCCATGCATATATATCCATGTAGCTCTCTTTCCACGCAGAACAAAAGAACAGTGACGCAAGTGATTGTGTTGGTGGGAACTTGTAACATTTAGTTTATTTTTTAGGCAGACCATGTAGGCATTGCATGCATATATTCAAATGTTAAAATTGAAAAGAGCATTGTTATATTTTTGTAAGAAATATTGGTGCTCATTTGAAATATCTATCTACCTTTCTTAAATGTGACACAATTTCTGAAATGTATTTTTTCTTTCATATTTATATACTCAAACAGAATCAGAACATAGTAACACTTGGAGCCAAAGGCACAGCTCTTGCCTTAGAGGTGATGGTAGATAGTTTATTCTAGAGGTCAATATGAGTCAAGATGGCCCACAAACACACATTCAAGCCACCCCAAGCTCAATGTTAAAAATAAGAACAATATCATGATTTATAGTGACATCAAAAGTGGAAACTTTATTTCAATTTCCTTTTAAAATACATGGGTAGTGTCTTCGTTAGAGTTTTTATTGCAACTACAAAACAGCACAACCACAAAGCAAGTTGGGAAATAAAAGGGTTATTTTGTTTATACTTCCACTTTACTGTTCATCATCAAAAGAGGAATGAAAATTCAAACAAGGCAGGAAAGTAGAGGCAGGAGCTGATGCAAAGGTTATGTATGGGTGCTGCTTGCTGGCTTGCTCCCCCTGACTTTCTCAACATGCTTTCCTATAGATCTCAGGATCATCAGCCCAGGGATTGCACCACTCACAATGGACTGGGACATCTACCATGAATAAACAATTAAGAAAATGCCTTACAGCCAGATCTAACAGAGGATTAATTAATAATGACCAATTTCATACAAGAATACTGTCCTGTCCACTTGTTTCCCACACCTTCACTTCTCCAGTTCTATTTGGAGAGAATGTGGATATTCAAAACAGAGAAACGAATTGAGTTTGTGAATTATACTTTCTATCCTAATAGTAAATTTAGTTTGAACAAACCAAATGATTCTGTGACAGCGAGCCAATATCGTGGCCATTGTTACAGTACAAAGGGCTCCATTATTCAGTTCAATGGGGAAAAGTCACAAGACATTTGTGAAATTAAAATCAGTTAGAAAACTAATTGGAGTTGTGCAAATGCTTCACTTTAACAGCTAAAATTAAATTTCAATGAGGAACATGTATGGAAATGACCAGCGTGAGAAGATAGAAGTAATAAGGAACAGTTGTCTGAGAATGGCGTTATCTCCTTGTATTTGCAAAGGATGTCTACTCTGAGAAACAAATTTATAGAAAAGACAAAATTGTGCCAGATTTCAATATCTATAAATTAAATTATTTTGAAAGAAAACATGGGAACATGTTCTGGAACTTCTAAAGATAAGCTGCGTTACTCTTTCGAGACAAATAGAGGTATTTATTACAGATGATCTCACAGGAGAACAGTTGTAATTGATAGCTAAGCCATTCTGTTAGAAGACAGTCCACTGATGCATGTTTAGGATCAACAATGGCTGCTTCTACTAACTTCACAACCAATCACTGCTGCTGTGCCATTACAGGTGGCAGCCTTCCAATACAGGAAGCTTGAGAGCCACATAAATAAAATTCCTAACAGTGGGTCACAGATTAGCACAGCAAATGGGTGGGAGGGGATTGCAATTTAGGGTTTTACATAAAGCAAATTTGAGGATAGAGTCTGTGCAGTCTTTTTCTAGAACACTTTGAGAAAAATTTTTGATGTTTTTGCTACAGCAATTTTTGTCCGTGTTTGCTATTTTTAATTTATTCTGCTGCAAACCTTTGCGAGCAACAAGTCTCATCTTGTGACACACATGTTCTATGTTAAAATCTCTAGGAACTGATGACAAGCATTAACTTAAATATAATGTTCATATTCATGGTTTGTCACAAATAGCAATGAATATGTGAAGACAAGAAATTGATGTAAAAATGTTTAATCTTTGGTGTTTTATTAAAAGGTACCTGATATTTTACCTTTATTTTTGTATTCTACAGTGTAGAGATAGAGCTTGCATTAGATCAGATAATGCGCTCTCAATTTCAAATTTCGTATGAGTCTATGGAATGTGAAACAAAACTGCTCTGTTGTCCTTAGTAAGATAATATCATTAATACTAATGCCACACAAATATCACCATTACATCACCAGGCACTTTGTGTAGACTACGAGGTACATGAATTCTCGTAATTGTGGTCTGGTTTCCTTCAGATTAAACAAATTACATAAAGGCTTAGCTGTAACATCGGATGCCCTTTATAGAGCTAATATAAATAATCAAACTTTAAGATGACTTTGGAGGTGGTAATGTTAATACAAGTTTCGGTAGAACCCAGTAGGCGGGAAAGGAATTAGATGCAAATTCTTAAATTGGACTTCCTAGCAAAAGAAAGCTGCACCAAATATCTATGAAGCTGACTAATAAAATGCAATGATCTCAGGTCTTAGAGTATTTTTATCTTTTAGCATAAAACATCCTATTGTCTTTGAAGGTTGGTTAGTGCTCTTTTTAACATTTTGTAGGATTAATATAATTTGTGTTATTTTGTAATATTAGAAATATATCAATAAAACAAAAAAACCAAAAGAATATTTTACATCTAGAGCTAAGTTATTTCTATCAGCCCACATACAGCAATATATTGTCCACCTCTCTGTGTCTTCTCTTTCTTTTTTATTTTAATTTCATAGCTATATTGTTTATTCAGAATTTCTCAACTGTACTTGTAGATCATTTTTTCTTACAACATGATTTTTTAAAAAGAGGAATACATATACATATTTTAAAGGCATTTTGGCATAACATTGTATGAATATTTTTGTCAGTACTTAATTCTTTTAGAAGTTTGATAGCATGCATTGAAATCCCACTATTTACCATAAGCATGAAGTACATGTAAGACAGAATGTAACACGGAAACAGATTTCTGTTGAGTATAGATTAAGCACAATGATCTTTGATTACCAAAAATTGCCACAAGGCTATATTCTTAGCTCTTACATTATTAATGATTTGAGGTTCAAGTGTACCACACGCTTAGAGGGTGCTATACATTTATTTTTTTTCTAAGAAGAACTGAGGCTTTCACTTCTCTTTCTAAGACCAGAAGGTAATCACCTCTGGAATATATAAATAGCCCCTGGTTTCCACCAAAGCAAAAGCAAAGGATGTCAACAGAAGACACTTGTGATTCAAGTTCTCCTGCTTTACCTTAATAAGTTTACCTGATATCCCATGAATATATTTGAACGTATTTATGACTTTCTTTCGTTTCCAGAAAATCTTCATGAAGAGCCCACCAAATCAGACAACAGGATTTGCAGCAGCCTTATGTGCCCCAGTAGAATGACTTCTTTAGTCTTTCTTTTTAAGGTAAGATGTATGTTTTCTCATCAATTAAATTGATTTAAAATTGATTAATGACCTAGTTTTGTTGCCTGTTGTTGTGATAGAACACCATAACAAGGAACACATTAAGGGTAAAGCATTGTAGGGATTTAAAATTTCAGGTTATAATCTGTTGTTTTAGAGAAGTCTAGGCAGTGGGAATGTGGTTAGTCACATCCATAGTTAAGGGCACAGAACTGTGCACAAGTACAGAGGTTCATCTTTATACATTCTTATACTGTCCAAGACCCAAGCCCAGGCATGGTGCCAGCCACTTTTACACTATGTCTTTATGTATGAATTAACATAATCAGCACAATCCCTGCAGAGATGGTCTTAGGAAAATCTAATACAGACAATTTCTCAAGACTCACTTCCTACTGGATCAAGACTGTGTTAGGCTGACAAAACTGTAGCAGTTGTGATGAATGTCTATTGTTTAAAATCTAGCTGTGATACAAAATACAGGGAAACAAAATAAAGTGCCAAAGTACAGAGTACGTTTGTGTGTGTATGTGTTCACGCACACACACCTGCTTATATAGTACATGTAATGTTTTTAAAAGTAGATGATGTACTCAAAACAATAAATCACCTTCCTAAGGCTGGTTTTAGAATTAGCATTCTGTTACCAACTGGTTGTAAGTGTGTAAAACATTTCTCTAAATTTGATTATATTTTTAGGCTTTTTAAAATATTTAATCCAAGTATTTGACAGCAAATTATTAATTGACTTGAATCATTTTAAAAAATAAAATATGCACAATTGTCATGGTTTCCACCCTTTGATCTCAGCTCTCAGGGAGACATATGTAGGTGAATCTCACTCTCACCCTTTGAATTAGAGACCAACCTGAAACGCGTCATAAATTCCATGACAGCCAGGGCTGTATAACAAAAATAAATAAATAAAATCTTTCTAAAAATAACCTAGAACAAAATATGCAAACAAGAAATATTAATTTATTTCCACAAAAACAGAAACAAAGTGATCAAATTAGATGAAAGATTCTACAATGTTTAGGATTTATTTTCACATTCACTTTAAAATATTTCATCTTGAAGACTTTTTTTTTAGTTTTATTCTTATTTCAATGTGCTACATTATATTTTTCAAAGGAAATGACTAAGTTTCAGGAACCCGACATTTCACAGAATGTATTTGGAATACATAAAACCTTTGGGTCAAAATGTTTATGCAGTCAATTTAAAATGAGAGAGAAAACTGAGAATTCAGACCACATTTTATTTTACAGAATTTGACTGATCTTTTTTGGTAGCTCAAATTGTATCCATGATATATTTTGTCAGATAAATATAATTTAATCTTCAAAAAGAAGTCAACTGAAGACATTATTTCAGCTGACGGGGTGAACTGGTGCTACTTTAGATGATGAAATGTATGATCTCGGTGCTTTGAATGAATTCAACATTTAGACGTCTGGGCTGCCCCCCATCTCTGCACACACCAACACAGATTGCACAAGTGGCTATTTTCTCAAGAAAATTTAAAAGATATTTTGGCTTTTTAAGTTACTACAAACATAGAAGTAAAATATGGAAAAAAGGAAAGCATATAGCTCCAAGAGTTTTTATAAGATGAATGTGTGTAAGCATCCAGAAATCTTGCACAGAAAGCGTATAACTTTGCTATGCATTCTTGCACCCCCTCTAGTAAGCTCCCTCTTCAGCTATTCCAGACTTCCTGCTTGGTTGACTTACAAACATAATTGTGATGCATGATGTCCTTATATCTCTTTCCCTTTCCATTTATTTATTTATTCATTTATTCATTCATTCACTTTACATCTCAATACCAGCCCCTCCCCCCAGCTTACCAGTCTCACCTCAGAATTGTCCCTTCATTCATCTTTGCCCTTCTCCTCTGAGAAGGGGACCCCTCTAGGTAGACCCCACTCTGGCTCATCAAGTCACAAGACTAGATGCACCCTTTCCCACTGAGGCCAGACACTTAGGGGAATAGGATCCACAGACAGGCAACAGACAGGCAACAGTTTTAGGAACAAACTCTACTTCAGTTGTTGGGAAACCCATATGAAGACCAAGCTGGACATCCTCTACATATGTGCAGATGAGCCTAGATCCAGCCCATAATCACTCTTTGGTTGGTTGGTTTAGTCTCTGTCCCCCGCCACCAGGGGTCTAAGTTAATTGACTCTGTTGCTCTTCCTGCAGAATCCCTGTCCTCTTCAAGTTCCTCAGCCCTTCCCTCAACTCTCCCACATGACTCCTGAGCTCCATCTAATGTTTAGCTGCACTTCTCTCTATCTGTTTCCATTGGCTACCATGTGGAACCTTTCGGAGGACCATTACGCAAGCAAGCATCCTATCTGCAAGCATAGCAGAGCATCATTAATAGTGTCCAGGACTGATTCTCGCTCAGGGGATGGGTCTCAATTTGGGGCAGTTATTTGTTGGCCATACCCTTAGTCTCTAGTTCCTACCTCTTTGTCCTTACACATTCTGTAGGCAGGATGCAATTTGGGTCAAAGATTCTGTGGGTGGATTTCTGTCCCTCTCCTCCCACTTGCCTGGCTACTGTAGGTGGCCACTTCACGCTCGATTTCCCCCAGTGCTAGGAATCTCAGCTAGTGTTACCCTATAGATCTGTAGCCTCCCCGAGGCCATCCTTCACCACCATCACTCCCTGCATATGGGCACAGATCTCTGGCAAGTCACAGAGATGTCCTCCCCTGTCTAGTGATGATCTCCCTATCCCCCCCATGCTTTCCTTATTTTTTCAACTTTATTGGATATTCTTTGTATTTATATTTCAAATGTTATTCACTCCGCCCCTCCCCCACATTACCCTTCCTCTTTCCCCTCAACTTTCTTCCATGAAGGTGCTCCCTCTCCCAATCATCCTCTCCACTTCAGTGCCTTGGCTGTTAATGGTGTTGTTTTTCAAATGAGGGTGCAAACCCTTCAGCTTTCAGTTCTTTCTCCAGCTTTTTCATTCCCCCATGCTCCTCTTAAACTTGATCTTCTCCAAGCGTTTCCCCTCCCATCCCCTCTCCTACCCATTTCCCTTACTCCATCCACTTTCAATATCTATTTTCCCCCTTTTGAAAGAAAATTCATCTCCCCTTGGGGCCTCCTTGTTAGTCTGTGGATTATAGTGTAATTATCCCATATTTTATGGCTAATATCCACTTATAAGTGAGTACATACATGTGTCTTTTTGAATCTTGATTATCTCAGTCGCGTATTTTCTAGTTTTATTTATGTTTGCAATTTTTAAGTCCTTGTTTTTAATAGACAGGCCGTTTCCATTGTGTGAATGAAATACATTTTCTTTATCCATTCTTCAGTTGAGGAACATCTGGGTTGTTTTCAGTTTCTACATATTATGAATAAAGCTACTATAAACATAGTTGAGCATGTGTCCTTGTGGGTTGGTGAAGAATGTTTTGGGTATATGACCATGAGTGGTACAGCTGGGTCTTGAGGTAGAATTATTCCCAATGTTCAGAGAAATTGGCAGATTGATTTCCAGATTGGTTGTAAAGTTTGTGCTCCCACCAGCAAAGGAGGATTGTCCCCATTGCTGTACATCCTCAACAATACATACTATCCCTTGAGTTTTTAATCTTTGCCATTCTAATGGGTATAAAGTGGAATTTCAGAAGTTTTCAAATTTTCATTTGCTTGATGACTAACAGATATTGAATATTTCTTTTTTTCATTAAGACATAAACAGATAAATTTATATTCCAGGCAACTGGAAGTCTCTTCTTCCCTCATATGACAATTTTTCATAAGATTACAGCATATAAATTCAATATTATTCTGGAAATGCATAGCATGTTCATACAACAAACAACTGAAGATAAGTTAGAACAAAACTATTTTTATATAAATATGTATTTATGTTTGTGTTCCTTAATGCTAAAAACACCCTTGGTATTCTAAGGTCATATCTGCTACTTATTTTAAATTATGATATTATAGGATTTTTAGTCACTAGAATGGGAACTATATCAGGAAAATAATGATTTTAAAAAACCAGTTGAAAATACAATGAAATGATGTTAATCATTCTATTTTACCAGATATACTGAAGTTACTGGAGAAAAGCCACATAGTGAATATTTCTTTATGGGCTTCTCAGCCATTAGAGATTCCTCTGTTGAAAACTCTCATTTAGCTTTATACCCAATTTTTAATTGGGTTATTTTGGTTATTGTCTTTAAACTTCATATTGATAAAATCACATCTGACACTTTTTGTTCCTGAATTTATTTTATGACATATGATTTCCATGTGAGTCTCTTACTATATTCTCAAAACTATTAACTGTTAATATTCTTATCCATGTGTGATATCCCGTTGTCTAAATAAGCTTCCATTATTTTTTTTCTCTGCTACTCTTGATGACATAAGCAGTTTCCAGTTTGGAGCTATTACATATAATATTGACACAAATTTTCTTCCATCAGTATTAGAAAGTATGTATAGTTTTAATGTAGCCTTTCCAAACCTCATTTTATTTTTTATATCATTTCAATAAATTAAGCTTTCTATTAGAGCAATCTCTCTTTTTAATTCCCCAGAGGTTATCAGGTTAGTTTAATATCACTAGTATGTAAACATTTATACACCTTTTTGTTTTTTTATTTGAATTATGTATTTTATATGCATATTTCACATATTCATTAAATTTTTTGCCCTTATATGGTTTCCAGTGGAGATGGCATTCTAGTTGTGAGGATATTTCGGGAACATCACCCTGTTGCTGTTCTCCAACCACGCGCTCCCCTGCTCTCAGGAGACCTGTCAATCAGCACTCGTCCTCACTACTTCGACTTTAACCTGATAACATACATTTGTCTTTTGGAAGAAGGTGAGTTATAATTAAAAACATCATACAAGTACCACATCTTCCCCCGAAATAAATCATATCTTTACCTCTAATGCCATGTTATGTGAAATAACTACATTGGGTAGGTAAGAGTGGCAGGTCTCTCCATCTCTTCCTAACCATGCACTTGGCTTTCTTGGCTTTCCCCTAGGGGATCTTTCCATACTGTTCCTTACCAAGTAGCTCACAGTGTTCTTAACTCACTGCCTTCTTCTTCCCACCCACATCCAGGACAAATATCTTCTAAGCCCACTGCAGTGCTTTGCTCCTGCCTACGGCGGGCGCCTCACTCATTCCTCCCACCTGCTTGCCTAATTCTGCCTTTCATTTTAAACAGTTCAGTTTCCACCTAGCTGCAGGAAGATTTGAGATTCCCTTAGAGAACCCTGGAGACTCATATACAAATAGATGAGATTTTCCTGGGGGTGGAGGGATCTCTAAAGAAAATAGGAAGTTTGTTGTCCTACTCAAGGATGGGCCAAGTCTTCTACACATACTTTCTGAAGGAGATTATGGGAAGATGATTTCCTGCTGGTGTTTTACAGGCACATAACAGATTAACCTGTTCCTAGCTAATGATAGTTCCATTGCCCTGTTTTTAGTGCTAGGCTTCATGTTACAGATTTTTTTTTTTGGGGGGGGGAGGAGGGCATGGCTGCCTTATGAACGAGCAGCAAAGAAAAAAATCTTTTATTTTACTCACCAACATGTCATTGTACTGAAATTACCAAAGAATAAATTTTGTTTTTCAAAGTATGACTTTGTGTGCATGTGCATACATATAAAAAATTAAAAATAATTTTGGTCATTTTCTAATTCAGCAAACATGAATTGGCACTTAAAAATTCAAGTAATCCTTGAAAAAGAGGCAGGTAAAGGGTAAAACCATGAAGAACCAAATACAAGTCACTGTTCTGTTTCTTAAACGTGTTTTACATTTTGGATTTTGTTTTGTTATTCCTTTCATTTCTGTTTCTTTATTAATGACTGGTGGTCCATAGAAAAGATGCTGTGTAGCCCAGGTGGTGGAAACCATGCATGTTGGATGTTTTTTATTGTGGAGAACTTCGATTTTCTTTTTCTTTTTTTATTCCCTCCCCCATCCCCTTTTATCAGGTATATTTTATTTACATTTCAAATGTTATCCCCTTTCCCAGTTTCTGCTTCATAAAATCCCTATCTCATTCCCCCTCCTCTGCTTCTATAAGAGAGCTCCCCCACTCCCCCACCTATCCCCTCCAGCCTCCCCTCCCTGACATTCCCTTACACTGGGGCTTTGAGCCTTGGCAGGACCAAGGGCCTCTCCTCCCATGGATTCCTCACTGTTGGATTTTTATTGTGGAGAACTTCAATTTTCAAATTCTTTAAAGACCTGTGCAGTTCAACTACACAAGGACAATTTTTCATCTTGATCTTGTATTTATACATACATCCTCTGCCAGATCAGCTATTTAAATCCATGACTTTTGTCTTGGTCCCCAAGAACTGAAGAACTGAAGGAGATGGCACTTAAAAGTACAGTAATGCCCCCTTTATGTGTCTAATTTATACAAAGAAATCCTTAGTAGATAAAAAGAAATTTATACAAGGAAAGTGAAGGACTGAAGACATTATACTTCAAGAGAGAGTTCATAGACTCTTAAGCAGTCCACAACATTTGTGCTTTGCTAACTTATGAGATTAAAAAAACTATATTCATTTTTATAAAAATGGCTTAAATGTCAATTTTTTATTATAAGTAAACTTCAGTACTATCAGTACTACTTGTCTATCTTTACAAATACATCACAGATATTTTTGTAATTTAATACAGTTGTTAGAGATGCTGAAAGTTACCACTTACTCCCAAAATTATTGAACAATCACAGTCATTGCTGGATCTAGATCCAAATGTTAGGGTTAAATGCACTAATAAAAAACAATCATGTACATTATCATACTTTTAAATGTCATAAAACATCATCTTAATATAATTTATTTCCTATAGAACTGTTATATTTTATAAAAATAAAAGAATAGGATGTCTAAAAAAGTAACTAAGGGAGACAATTTAAAATAGAGTATGCATACTGTGTTCTACAGTCTGGAAGAGACTCTGCAGGAAATGATATTTGAACTGACAGCCAGAATGTGGAGCAGTGAGTCATATGTAAACTAGGAAGGGTGACTCTAGAACAAGGGGACAGCAAAGACAAAAGTCTTTAAACAGTAAAGAGGTATGTGGACGTTTATGGGAGGCTGGAAACAAAAGGCAGTAATGCAGGGACAGCAATACATTTGTGTCTATCTTTGCTCTACGTAGGCGCAGTTACAGATACACTGACTGGATAAGTCTTCATAACAGTTTTTATCACAAGAGTTTGACCAACCAGAGAAAGAGTGTTAAGTCTGTATACCAGGAAGGCGTCAATGATAATGATCACTATAGAAACAGGGCAATGTGAGAATCATGGATATCGAGAGTGGAGATTTGAAGGAAGTGTGAGAGGATTAGAAAACCCCAAGTTTGTGGGTTTAGGTGAAGCCTCAGAAATGTTGGAGATAAATAGCAGGTGTGTAGGAATTTGCTTGTAGCACCAGCAAACATATGGTGGGGGATAAAGAGAAGGGCATGAAGATATTTGGTGAGTCAGTTCCAGTGAGGTCACTTACTTTACTGCTAAATGATTTCCTTTACTGGGAATAAAATGTTCGCTATTATTCTTAATGCTTTTCTTTAAAAATACCACCAGCTTTCTCTATGGTCAATTTTCTAAATTTGGAAATATAGTTAGTTCTTAAATATCAATGTAAAGTTATAAATTCTACCCCTTAAATTGATGGTGGGAATGTTTGTTTATTGTTCTCCTAATACAGTACAATGATGTAACAAATCAGCAAAAATTACAATGATTAATATGCATAGTCTTGTTTCCTAGAGCTAAGGACACATGGGTTGAGGCATATATATATATATATATATATATATATATATATATATATATGAGCAAAAATGTCTTTTCTATAGCAAGACTGAATGTTTAAATAAAGCCCAAAGCATCTTATTGGACTGCTTAGGTTTTTTGATGGTTGCTTCTTTTGCTCTTTATAGGACTTCGATATTAATTTTTTAACAATTTTCCCAGTCTCCCTATAAGATTGTTTCTTTTGCTTTATAATTTCCTGGGATTCCTGTGTGGCCTTATTTCCTACATAATCACAATCTTATTTACAAATGACTAAATTAGTATGTTCCATGGTTTTTGTTTTATCCTTTTCAGATTTCACACTTTAGATAAAGTTCTCAAAAGAAGATTAATGTTAATAAATAAACAGTTGCTAAAGTGTTGAACATTATTCATCATTAGGGCAATACAAATTAAAATGACTCTGAGGTCTAATCTTTCAGCAGTCAGAGTGGATTACAAGAAGGGACCATACTAGACTCCTGTCTGTAAGCACACCATAGCATCAATAATAGTGTCAGGCCTTAGAGCCTACCCTTGAGATAGAGCACAAGTTGGCCCAGTCACTGAACTTCCTTTCTCTCAGTCTCTTCTCTATTTTTGTCCCTGCAATTATTTTAGGCAGGAACAATTTGTTTCAGTGTTTTTGCCTACAGATTGGCAACCCTATTCTTCCACTGGTTGCCCTCTCTTTCTACTTGAGTCCTGTGTGTCTCTTACCTCCCAGGTCTCTGGTACATTCTAGAGAGTCCCCCCACCTCCCATTCTCTTGTCCTCTGAGAGGGCCAACAAGTAGCTGGCTGAGACAGCCACAGATGCTTATAGCCATACAATGGACTTAAGTCAGAAACCCCTGTGGTTGAATTAGGAAAAGGCTAGAAGAAACTGAGGAGGAGGGAAACCACATAGGAAGATCGATTGGAATGATCAACTAACCCAGACCCTTGAGCCTCACAGACACTCAGCCACCAACTAAGCAGCATACACTAGGTGGTCTGAGGTAGTGACACATATACAGCTGAGGACTCTATGGTCTGGCATCAGACAACAAACATGACTAACCCTCAAGAGACTTGAAACCCCAGAAGTAGGGAGGCCTGGTGCAGGGGAAAGGGGGGTGGGGGGTGGGTTAGGCCATCCTCTTGGAGTCAGGGAGAATGAGCAATGGAATGTAGAAATGTGGGGAGAGTGGACTATAAACACGGTAATGACTGGACTGTATAAAAGATTAAATAAAATAAAGATTCTGTCTCGATTAAAATTATTTTTTGTACCCATTATGAAAGATATGTGTGTTACTGAAGGTCAAACAAGACTTGTGAAATCATGAGAAACCAGTGATAAGTTACTTGTGTGTGAAAGATTGTTGGTGTGGCAACTTATTTAAGATGAAGCTGAATTGTCTTACATGAAGAGTTAAATGTATAAGTACTTTAGAATATAATAAGTGTTTATATTTCCACATTTAAAAAAAAGGAACCAAATGTCAGGCAATGCTGTTATAAATGTCAGGAAGGGGGGATTCTTTTTCACTATTACTGGAGGCATAAATCGGAAAAGTCATATAAAAATCAGTATGGAGTTTTGTCTAGAGGCTATGAATAGATCTACCATAAGACTCAGCTATACTACTGTTGGGCATATACCCAAAGGATTCTATGTCATGCTTCACAGAAAACTCTTGATCCATGATCAGTGGTATTCAAAACACAACAGTCCTGGAATGCAGTAAGCCAAGATGTCAATTAAATGATGAATAATAATGTATTATGCATAAAATTTAAATTTCAAACAAATTGGGAAAGTAGATAGAAATAATATACAAAGTGATATAACCCACATGCAGAAAGGAAATGCCACGTAATCTATCTCAAGATGGGTTCTAGATTTGAATCTTAAGATCTCTGTATTTTTCATGGGGGTCCTCCAAACACCAAGAAATTACAGCAGACACTGAAAGGAATAGATACCTTAGAGGAGATTAGTAGAAAATAGTAATGTGGAAATAGAGGGAGAGTTAAGAGGGTGGAGAGGTTTGAGAGTAAGAACATAGGGGGTAATTGGCAATGACAAAGTATTTGTCAAATGGCCTAAGAAAGTTTACCATTTTGTAAAACTATATATCTTATACATATATATGCACACACACACACACACACACACACACACACACACACACACACACACACACAAATACACACATACACATATACATATAGATATGTCTGAGAAACACTAAGAGAAATGTTTAACATTCTTAGACATTTGGAACATGCAAATCAAAACTACTTTGAGATTTCAGATACAGGGGACACGTTCCTGAACAAAAAAAACCAATGGCTTGCTTATGCTCTAAATCAAGAATTGACAAATGGGACCTCATGAAATTGCAAAGCTTCTGTAAGGCCAAGGACACTGTCAAAAGGACAAAATGGCAACCAACAGATTGGAAAAAATCTTTACCAATTCTACATCCGATAGAGGGCTAGTATACAAAGAACTCAAAAAGTTAGACTCTAGAGAATCAAATAATCCTATTAAAAATGGGGTACAGAGCTAAACAAATAATTCTCAATTGTGGACTATGGAATGACTGAGAAACACCTAAAGAAATGCTCAACATCCCTAGTCATCAGGGAAATGCAAATGAACTGCAATACTAACTTACCAGGCAATACTTTGGTACAGGTTTGAATACTGGTAGTTTCATCCCCAGCTAACCTGTCAATCATATACAAGTCAAATTCCATTTATGAAAATTAAATTCAGATAAAGTATTTTGTTCTGAAAAGAATTATTTATTGTATTTTGTTCTGAAAAGGGTTATTGTATGTATTTTTATGTGAAGACTCAAATGATTAAGACAATCAATAATGTTGCGAAAAGGTCATAACGGAAATAAAGGCAACCATTTTCTTTGTTGCTGAATTTGAAGGGATTTCATGCTTGGAACTGAAAATCAGTTTAAAAACCTCATGGTTAAGGAGGTTATAAACTCTTCAGTATTGACAGTGATAGAGGGATATAAGAGGGATTGGTAGGTTCGAACAATCAAAATGCTTTATAAAAATGCTTGAAAGTCTCAAAGTACAGTATCATTAATAAAAACTATAAAACTTAAAACAAACAAAAACATCCAAGAAAATAAATGTAAGTATAATATAATCACTGAAATGTAGAAATAATTGGGTATAGACGGGAGTACCCGTTTGAAAGTATAGTACCTTTTCAAATGTTATCACCTTTTCTGCCCCTCCTCTTGTCCTCCTTCCCCCTGCTTCAATGTAAATACATAAACTATCCAATACTTACAAAAAGAAAGTAGAGCTTTATCTCCAGCTAGCTTATCAATCATAAATGAGTGAAAATATATTTAAAATTTCAGAGAAAGCATTTTGTTTTAAAAATGTTATCGTATGTATTTTAAAGACTCAAATGATTAAGATAATCTAAAAGCTATGAAAAAGGCCCAACTGTAATGAAAGGAACTCTTTCCATTACTGCTTTACTGATGTCTAAGATTTATAGCCAATATTGTCATCTCAGCAAACAGATCAACTTAATGATCCTTCTATATCAGATTGAACATAGATTCCAAGGGCTAGAAGAAGAGATAGCAACCACAGGGAATTCTTCAGACATTATTTGTTAAGAAATCTTGAGAGAGAGAGAGAGAGAGAGAGAGAGAGAGAGAGAGAGAGAGAGAGAGAGAGAGAATCTTTCTTAAAACCACATTCCTCAACCATCTTTTGCAAAGTGACATTACTATAAAGAACAATGTTTCCCTTCTTCTAACAAAACATAAAGAAAGCATTACACATGTATGACAATTAATGAAGATTATAGATTATATAATGACTCTTGAAGCTCCATAGCGATGTGTGTTTTTCTTCCCTTTCTCTGGAAATGTGTGAATGTACTATAAATTCTTTCTTACTGACCCTTTTTGATATTGTATTAGAAACTACATCAAAATCAAAATAAATTGGAAGAAAGCAAGAAAGGAATGAAATAAGGAAGGAAGGAAGGAAGGAAGGAAGGAAAGAAGGAAGGAAAAAGGAAGGAAAAAAGGAAGGAAGGAAGGAAGGAAAGGCAGGTTGACATCAAATTGGATAATGTATCAGTAATTCTTGCCATTGTTTTACTCATGTGTATGGTTGCATTTATTTTCTCAAAGCTAAACTTACTGTCATGTAGCTCCAAGTAGCAGCGTCACACACCTCTAACAGTTTCCCATGCCACAAGATCAATGAAACCCTAGAAGCTACCACAGAAAGAAACTACTATAGGTATCAAATGGGTCAAGCTCATAAGGAAAACAAATTTTCCCTTCAAGTATATTTAAAAAGATTCTTGTTTCATTATGTCTCCTAAGTAGATTATCTGTCAAGTGCAAGCAGATAGGACTGAACTTCAGTGGTATTCTATTTTTTTAGTGGTATTATATTTTTTAACAGAACAGCACATGGTTTTAATAAAGATGTTAGTAGTATTTTTGTTAACAGTTGGGACCTGGTTACTCTATGGGAATTCCCTAGTATCTGTAAATAATCTTGGAAAATATGCTCACTTATGTTTTACATTTTATTTTTTTAAAACTTTCAGAATCAAGAAGAGAAAATTACCATGATAATCTTATGTATGTGTGTGAATACCTTATTTTTCATAGCATATTAATTCTATAACAGGTAAAATAATTCTGGATATTTTAGATTAGCATTTTTGAACATACACACACACACAAACACACACACATAACTTTAGACTGTCTTTATATGTAAAACTACTAGATTGCACACTATGGCATTTAAACATGATTAATGGTTACTCTGGGTCTAAACTCTGAAGATGATGGAGCTGGGTTATATTTCACATTAACAGTTATACAAATAAAATTCCCCCACCTCCAAGGTGCAGTGATCTAATGAGATACCATTTCATTTTGACTTTTCACTGTGCATTTTTCATTGCTTCTCCAGCATTAAATCATCTAAACAGCGTAATTATTTGAAAACTGAATAATTCATTTTAAGATCCTATTTTTCATTATTAATTTTAATATTTAATGACATTGCTGATAAATATTTGAAAAGAAATGTTAACACATAAACAGGCTCATGTGTCTGAAATTTTTGAAAAATCATACTTTAATTGAACCTAATACTCTCAATTTTATTTATTTATTTTTATTGGCTATTTCATGTATTTGCATTTCAAATGTTACTCCCTTTCACCCCCCCATACCCTCTCCCTGCTTCTATGAGGATGCTTCAGCTCCTAACCACCCACTACCACCTCTTTCCCCTGGCATCCCCTTCACTTGGGAAACAAACCTTTACGGGACCAAGGACCTCTCCACCCATTGATGCCAGACAATGCAATCCTCTGCTACATATGCAGCTGGAGCCCTGGGTCCCACCATATATAAATATACTATTTGGTTGGTGTTTTAGTCTCTGGGAGCTCTGGAGAATATTTTTGGTTGATATTGTTCCTATGGGGTTGCAAACCCTTTTAGCTTTTTCAGTCCTTATTTTAGCTCCTCCTTTGGGGTCCCTGTGCTCAACATGATGGTTAGCTGCAAGCATCCTCATCTGTATAAGTAAGGCTCTGGCTGAGCAATTTTATTGTATATGTAATTTTTTTTCAAATCTACAAATTATGTAATATACCTTCAAGTGTTGGAGTTATAACAATTATCTTAATGTGATCTGGTACTTTTTTCTATGTATTAACATGAGACTTGAAGAGGTTGGATAGCCTATTTGGGTCAAGCACTCTGGGACTGCCTTAGTGTTTTAGACTCTTAATGAAAATTTTACTAGGTACTCATTTTGGAGAATTTCTGCACAGATGTGAAAACCTTAGATTCCACATTTTGTGACTAACTTTACTGAGCTGCAGAAATTTTAATATTGTATTCAATGGTCTTGATTCTATGTGTTTTGTAGAGACCTTTGAACTATCTTTAATTTATGTAGTCAGTATGATAGAAAGGAAGAGTGGCTCATTAAAGTTCCTTTTCCCAATTCAAGAGTAAACTTTCCTATTTCCCTTATATTCTCAACAATGACTCATAAATTCATAAATAGTTTTCTAAAGTAATTTTGGTCAGTTTCAAGGAATATCTTAAGTATTTTTATCTGCTACCCGCTCAATAGTCTTCCCATAATCAATACCACATCCAGAAAAATATTAGGTTTTTGTAGAGCAACTTAAAAATTATTATTAAGAATCACTAGAGAATATGAGAAATTTTCATTAATACATGGTGAACTTCATTTAATATATGACATCAATATTTTGTCATAGCAATAGAATCAAAATTGTAATAACTGAACTAAGGTACAAAAATAATATCAACAATGTAATGAAAATTACATTGTGTTAAGCCCTTGTTCAATCATGTTATTTCATTATTTTATTACCACTTGCAATGAAAAATTAATGATAAAAATACCAGTGACTAAATTGCTTTCCTTTCTTATATTGTGTTAATGTAATATATAAAATTCTGATTGTTCTAAGGATTTCAAAGCATATGAAAAAATTATTTTTGAAAACATATTTATTGTTTATTTATTTTGTATGTAAGTCTCACCTGCTTCTATGTATGGCTACTACATGTATGCTTAGTTCATTCACAGGCCAGAAGAGTTTGTCAGATCCCATAGAACTCTAAGTTATCTATTACTGCTGATAATAGATCTCTACAGTTTCCTTTTTCCTATTGCTTAATATACTTGTGTCATAGAAGAACACTGTGGTTTGTCTATAAGACAAATTATTAATTACATTTTACATTCATGAGGTTAAGCTTTAACCCATTATACATCTTTTATATAAGGCAATCTTAAATATTAAGAACATTACCTAGAATCCACAACATACTTATATATACTCTTCAGTGGGCTTTGAGGCAGATGAATTTTTCTCTCTAGAAACTTATCAGCACAGTTGGGAATGAATTACCTCAGGAAAACTTCCATAAATCCATTCACATATGTAAAATCACCAGAAACACATTGAGAAGTTAACAAAAACGTTATGTGTAAGTTCATCTGTTTCTTTCACATAATGATCCTGTCTTATTAGAAACAAAAAGAAGGAGTAACTAGATGTGGTAGGCAAAACTGGGAATACTCCACAAGTAAATAACTTAGAAGTAAAGAGAATACTTAAACAGGTGTGATCTGAATGCATGTCATTTAAACCTGGACGTCTTGACCAATCCTTTTTCTCTCCTCTGTCATCACAGGCTCTGTTTATCATCATACTAATCTTTACTCTCCCACCCCCTGGCTTTTACATTTTTAGAGTATGCATCTGAAGAAGATTATGGCATATTGAGATTATTTCTCCTATCTCTGGTTTATTTCATGTAACACCCAATTGTCCATAGTCAAAATGACTGAAAAAAATAGCAATGCATTGAGCATCTAAAATTGTTGAAAGGAGGGAATGGAAAAATCATTTACTATAAATAAGTAATAATTATTTCTGATGATGAATATGCTATTCTATGATACATCATGTATGAAATTAAGCTTTTTTGAAGAAGCTCTATTAGAGTTTCTCTTGAAAATATAAATGTATAACTTATATTCCTTAAAGGAGATGAAGCAAGCCCCAATGTGAAAAATTAGATAAGGGCTCCTCATGTTGGTTTGGCAAAGACCCCATTTTTGACTTCTTAATAGCCTGACTTAAAAACATTTCAGCATTATGAGGTAACTTTCCAGAATATATGTTAAATTTAAGCATCTGCAGTGTGATGTAGAACTGATCTCTAATTTTTTCCATTAGTCTAAGCATGAAGCGTGGTGCCATCCCAATTCAGTGATCAAATTTACTTCCTTAGAAGAGCGCCGGAAAACCAGAGTTCTGATCAGATGACAACAACCTTAAAAGCAATACCAGTGACTCTTATCTTGAAAGATTAAATAATTCTGTGAACAGATGGAGTCAGATCCCTAGGTTCTTCGTTTAGAGGCAGTAAACATTTGATAAGACTGGGAACTGCTCCATGACTCTGGGCCGTGTCTTAAATAAATGGTTCACATATAATTGAAAAGATGGAAGTTTAAATTGTCTTGGTGATAATCTTATATGACATGTGAATTATTATACCATTAGAGTTCAAACTTCAATTGTCAATGTCAAAACTTGATTGGTTCTATGCCAGAATGAATAAATAGAGCATTCCTGTGATTAGTGGCAGTAATTATTTACATAAGTGTTACTATAATTTTTTTAGGTTTAAGGGTGTTGGGGACACCATATCTATCAGAATAAAATGAATGATAACCTCTTGTATTAATTGATATTTAGGGGCTTTAAGATATCATGTTTTGATTAAGAATCAAAGTAATTATGCAGCTATTAATGGAGTGGGATGATTTTCGTGAAGCTCACATTCTTAGTCTCTACCTCATTATTAATCAAAGTTAATTATACTATGGTATAGAAAGTAATATAAATATACCAAAATTTTGAAATCACTCCTTAAAAGTTTTAATGAAAAATTCCCATGACTCAAATTAAAGTTTAAATTTGGGAAAGGGGAGACAAAAACCAGTAGATTTAAAGAACTAACAGTGGGCTATTAAACTATTTGAGATACTTGGTTCTGGATAGCTATGACCTTTCATTTGTCTGTGAAAGCATGTCTTACCAAATATGTTTTAAACATGATCTCAGTTCTTTTACAGCCCTATCCATAACTGTCACAGTAATCAAGAGGAAATATATAGGCATGTGTAAATAACATTCCAACAATCTGAAATAGTGGCTTGAATTTCAGATGATCTTCTGAGAGCTTTCCAGTTTACATGACAACATTGATAGCTTCTCACTCCTTCCCACTAAATACTTAGGAAAATTAAGGAAAAGTATTTTAAAAATAAAAAACGTAAACACCAAAACAAGTAGCGAATGTTATTGCATATAATTATTCATAAGTAAAAACAACTCATTGATGTCTGTGGTACATAAGCAACTTTGAAGAAATGAAAATACTATGTTCACTTGTTTTCATATATACAATGCCATGAATTATAGCTAACTTAATCATCATAATGCACCCGCACTGGACAGATAGCTAAAGGGAAAGAGCATTTGCTGTACAACTGTGAGGAATGGTGTTCACATCTATGTCCTAACATAAACTGGGTACTTTCCATATGCTTCTAAACCCATCTCTGTGGATCAAAAGGATCCTTGAGACGTTATCAATTTCCTGTCAAACAAACAGGAATAATGGTACTGGAAGAGACCAGTTTTTGAAAGATTAGGTAGGAAGGATGCCCAAAGTCCACTTTTCTGTACCACATAATACATAAGCATATGAATCCCAACTCAACTAACACATAAATAAATGAATAGATAAGTGACTAGATATTTTTTAAAAATTAAAAAAAGAAAGCACTGTCTCTGGAGAACATCTGAGAAAGGGACTCTGATAATCTCTTTCTAACTTCTGATAGACTCATTAATTCAATCACTGTATATCCAAATGCAAGGCAATAATGCACTGTGCTATTGCTGTCTTTCATATGCAAATATTATGTAGCACATTGCAACTACTAATATATTGTCCATTTTTCATCTTGTCCATCTGATAAAAATCATTGAGCTACTTCATAGGTAATTTGAATAAAGTACCACAGAATTTGTCTTTGTCAAACCAACAGATGTTATACCCAGAAACATGAAGCACTTGTATATGTTGGAAGACTGAGCAAAACTGTCAGCTGTATGTGCACTGTATGTATTGGGTGACAGCAAATATCAGAAGAAGATACATAGTAATCTAGACATAGCATTACACATGACCTGAGACACTATGTATGCATTGTGAAGGAACCTAGGTCCTCTGTAAAAGCAAAAAGTGCTCTCAACCACTGAGATAACTCTCTAGGCCTAATATTTTATTTTAATAGTGATCATGGAATGCTAAAAATGAAATAAAAACCTCCATAGTCTTTTAATCGTACTGGTTTATTTTAAAATATTAATTTTGAGTAAGGATGTTACAAATATTTCTTACGTGTTTCTGAGGTCATTAACATTTTAAGGTAGTCTTACCATTAAAGATATCATGCAAATTTATTTTATAAAATGAAAAGTGATTGATCTATTAATCATATATATGTATAAACACATGTGTATACATACAGTGATATCTTTGTATATAATCATAGGGCACCTTCCTTTAGTCCCTTTCTTTTTTTTTTTTTTTTTTTTTTTCTGCCTTATATTCATCATAAAGTCAGATTTCCTTCTGACATTCTTGTTCAAGTGTAGTTTACTTGACTGTATTTATGCCCCATCTCCCTCTCCAGATGCCTCTCTTCACCACTATTCTCCTTCATTTTGTCATGTAGAAGAAAACACAGTATGGGGGAAAAACTTTAAAAAAGAAAACACAGAATTAGAAGGATCAGAAAATATCTCTAAAAATACCCCTAATTTTCTACTAATAATCTAATCCCTCCCTCCCTCCGTTTGTCCCTCCCTCCCTCCATCCCTTTATCCCACCCCCTCCCTTTACTTCAAGACTCATCGGGTTAACTCTTGTACTTAAGGCCTTTCTCTCTCTTTTACTTTAAATATGTCATTATTCTTACTTTGTCTACATCTTTAAAATTTAAAGTCAGTCACACCTTTGTACCTGAATCTGTTTTTGCTGACAACCAATTCTATTGTGAGTTAATCCTCTCTATTTTCAGGTAAGAAGAATGTGCTGATGATTGTCTAGATTCATACCTTTATTGTATATTCTTCTCCTATTCCCAAATTTATAACCAATTGACTAGTTACATTGGCTGATGTATCATAACATCATGGTTAGTACCTGTTAAGGTAGCTCCTTGTTGCTAAGACAAATGCACAAAACCACTGGTACTAAGATGAATAATCTGTTTGTGCCTAAACCCACATGATGGAGAGAACCAACTCCTGTATTTGCCCCTTTACATATACACAAGTGTTGTGAAATGAGTGTATGCACAAAAGATAAATTATGGGAACATGAGACATGAAAAGAATCACCTTGAGTTTCTTGCCATCAGTGAATTCCAGAATAATTAATGACATTTGCTATAAAGACTATCAACATACAGTCCATATTTTTTCACAGGTGGACAGTTTTTATTAAAGTCACAGAAAATTAGGCCTAAGACTTCAATGTTAATGACCTGTGTGCTTTCACCAAAGATTAACTGAGAATTTACCATAAAGTTCTTATTATTAATAATAATAATAATAATAATAATTATTATTATTATTATTATTATCATCATCATCATCATCATCATCATCCTTCTTCTTCTTCCTCCTCTTCCTCCTCCTCCTCTTTCTTTTTTTTTTTTTTTTCTTCACAGTAAAGATATGCTATCTTCTTGTATTCCTGGAACTAGACTTTTATCTTATCAATTATAATCCCATTCTAAACCTATCCAGAACAATCTTGTAATCTCATTTAGGTTTCTTAGCAATATTTCAAAGATAATAATCTTATGTCCCACCACAATCCAATATTTGAAAATTGTAAAACAACAATAGCAATAAAACAAAACAGCCACTAACAGTGACTCATGACCTCATTCAAGGAATCCATACAAATACTTGGATGTCTTACTTTCTGCAGCTTTCTCTGAGTGGTCTACACCTATGCTCTCCAGTGTGTTTTGTCCTTCCATATAAGGGTCTGACTTTGTCTTAACCCTCTTGTTTTGAGTCTGCATTAAAATATCTTTCTTTTTTATTGGCTTTTTTATTTATTTACATTTCAAAAGTTATACCTTTACCCAGTTTCCCCTCTGGAAACCCCTATCCCATCTTCCCTCCCCCTGCTTCTATGAGGATGCTCCTTTATCCACCTACCCACCCAATACTTCCTCACTGCCATGGCATTTCCCTACACTGGGGCATCAAGCCTTCCCAAGACCAAGTACCACTTCTCCCATTGCTGTCTGACAATGCCATTCTCTGCTACATGTGTGGATGAAGTCAGGGGTCCCTCCATGTGTACTCTTTGACTGGTGGTTTAGTCCCTGGGAGCTCTGGAGGGGGCCTGGGTTGGTTGATATTGTTGTTCTTTCTATGAGGTGGAAACCCCTTAAGCTCCTTCACTCCTTTCTCTAACTTCTTCATTGGGGACCCCATGCTCAGTCTAATGGGTGGCTGTGAGCATCAGCCTCTGAATTTAAGAAATATCTTTTAAAAACACTATTTATATTCTACCTGGAGCATGGCAAAAATGGCCAACTACCTTAGAACAGAAAAGATAGTTAAAGGTGTATGCCAGATTTATAATTGCCACTAGGAGTAATGAGGCTCTGAGCCATTATTGGACAGTAAGAAGCCAATGGTAAGGAAACTGCATCAGTTACTGGCCAACACTGACATGAAATGCCTGCATTCATTTAGTACCAATAATGGCTGAAGATCCAGGGATTCGGATATCTGAATGCTGTGTCTTGTCTGCAGTCTGGGGCAGAGGCTGCATTGGATTTTTGTATTTTGTGTCCATATTAGCCTAGATGTGATGGTACAAATCAACATGGAGCTAGTATTTTTTTTTCAGAAACATCTTTCATACCACCATCAATTGTATGCACTGATTTGTCCAAGCAACAGTAATTTGACAGCTTCTTAAATATAATATATACTTCTAAACCAATTACTGTTCATGGCATTCTATGAAAATGATAAATTCCTTGCTTTCAAAGAATTTTTTTCATTATGACTTTTTAGTTTATCTTTTTTTAAACTTAGTTCTTTTGCTTTTGTACATGTGTATATGAACTGCATGTGTATGTGTTCTATGTGCAGAATTGGGGAGCAAAGGAAATTGCTGAGTGTCTTTATCACTCTCAGATCCATTTCTTTGACACAGCGTCTTCTGCTGAACCTAATGTGATCCTGAGACTCAGCCAGTGCCTGCTGATAGATCTCCACATCCTAAACTGCTTGTGCTGGAGGAACGTTTGCTGCTACTAGCTATTGCTGGTCCTGAGGATTTAGATGAGATAGGTAAATCTTCATAGCCATTATAATTAACCATTGGTCCATGTCACCAGGTCCATTAATTATAACTTGTAAATGTGCCTACCTATGTGTGATAAGAGTTTAAAGTATGAATTTTAAGCTTGAAACTAGCTCATATTTATACATTTTTGTATATCATTCTTAAATGAAATGCTCTTAAGAGAGATTTCAAAATAGATTGAGGAACGGTACAATAGTGAACAAGAAGAGATACTAGACAGTTCTAACACAACCTCTTAATTTTACATATCTGGAAGGTTGTGATGCATGTAAGTACTGTATGTTAGCTGGAATACAAGTGGGACACTTCTGATTCTGTAGATGAGCCACTGTGCTCTCTCTCTCTCTCTCTCTCTCTCTCTCTCTCTCTCTCTCTCTCTCTCTCTCTCTAGCTTGCTCTTTTGCTCTCTGTCTGTCTCTTGCTTTAGCTCTCTCAATCTCTTGCTCTTTCTCGCTCACTTGCTCTCTCGCTCTCTCTCATGTTTCATATAGATCTTTATTTCAGTTATACTTAATATCATATTTTTCCATTCTCTTGACATTAGAGCATTTGCCATATTTCTCTGGAAAGAAAGGAAATTAACTTATTTACTTGTGTGTATTGTAATGTAACACATAAAAAGGGTTTCTTGAAAAATATTTAGATGACTAAAGGTGATGCAAAATGAAGAAAAAGTTTATTTATTAAAGAACAACTTAAGAAATCAAAGTTTGTGGTTCAAAATCATGTGCCGTAGATCTTCCTTCACTAGAATCCTGAAAGTGAAACCACTATGCAACATATCATTAATATTCATAGAATCTTCCCTTGTCTTTTTGATAGCGAAATATATGTTTTGTAAACATAAGTTGGGAGAAAATCAAAATGTTGGGGAAAGTGAGGAGGAAAGTCTTTTTTTTTTTTTTAAACAAAAACACCATTGTGAAAGATTCTTTTGTTTGGTTTCTGTTGCTGATGGAAATCAGTGTCCAACTCTGGGCAACTTTACCCAGTGAGTGATGTGTCTGCCTCCCATCAGAGCCTGTTAATGTTTTGATTCTGTTCCTTTAACAGTCTGAATTCCTGCATCTTTTTATCTCTGTGTGTCTCTGTTTCCCTTACTTCCCTATCTGGATGAAATCACTTTGATATGAAGCTTAAAGGCAGTCTAGTATGTGAACAGGGTACCAAAATTTTTGTGTTTGTAGAGTGATTCCTTATCTCTGTTGATCTTCAGGATTTGAAGAGCCCATTTACTTCCTCCTTCCTCAAAAGCTTCCACCACTAACCACATATTGAGGATGTTTCTCACCCTTTTACTGCCTGAGCAGTGTGGTCTTCAGTACTCTTTGCTACAGCTTAACTTGACCATGAAAAGTAGTCTTCAAAAGTAGTCTGTTGTGGATTCCAAACCTAGATGAGTCTTCGACACTGGAGAACTTTTGGAGAAATGATGGAAATTTTCTGTAATCTCCTTTGTAGACTCTGAAGAGATAAGGTATTCATGAATATACATGAAGCTCATACAGGGAAACTGTATTTGGGTTACAGATTGACTATGCTTAGAATATCAAAATTGGCATCTATTCTCTTGTTGTTCTCAACTGTTGCCTAGTATGAAAGACCTTTTTTTCACTCACCCTCAAATGCACATACTCTTTTGAGCACAGGGGACACTTGAGCAATAAAATATTATTAAGAAAATAATGTAACAAACTAATAAGTTGTTGCCAGTATTTCAAGTATTTCATGGTACTAAAAAATGTGATCTTCTGTACCAACCCAAGAAAAGAAATTTATTTCAAAGATTTTATAATTCCCCGGTAATTCATTTTTGCTTGTTAACTGTTAAATTCCTGCAGGTGAAAACTGTTGTATGTAGTTTTATCACTACCGTATTTTGCTGTGGGACCAGCCAAGCTACCAATGCCCAATTGGCTTCCCCCTTTTTTTTTCTACACACCCACATCACCAACTCATTTCCAATTTCCATTGAATCTATGGATAACACACACACACACACACACACACACACACACACAGAGAGAGAGAGAGAGAGAGAGAGAGAGAGAGAGAGAGAGAGAGAGAGAGAGTTTGTTACTTTATAACTTTCTTTCATGGCACAATTTCTGGGCACAGATATCTCCTGCCTGAAATAGAGTGGTCTTGTGAATTTAATATCTCCATCTCTCCACCTACCATAAATCTTTCCCAAAAATGTTACCATGAAATATATTTATTGGCAATCACTTTTGTTTCCTCTATGCTGGGCACAATGGTAATTTAAACTACTTAGATTGTTTGGGGAAGAAATAGCAGGGAATATTGGGAAGGCATTCAGTGAAAGGTAATTATCCAAATAGAAAATAACATTATCTAAGAGTGAAAAGTAGGACAAAGTTACAAACCCAGACCACAAGACCTATGTTGGTAAATAAGACTATAGATACATTTCTTCAACATTATTAGAGAAAGTATAGAAGAAATTTAAAAATATTGGAACATGCCAATGATTTAAGCATAGTAGCATAGTGAAAGGTTAAAAACAGATGTTCTGAACACAAAATCATGGATTTTTACTTTACCTGTGGAAACAGTGGGATGCAACTTAAGTTGGGTTATCATAACCTCTTGTTCCAACTACCTAATTCCTCACATTAAATGCCTTGGTGTGATACATTTAACAAACTTTCGAAGAAAAATACTAGGCATTTGATATTAGTACTTTATTAATCGCTGTTGAAGTAAGAATGAATATATGAAGTTACTGAGAAATGTATGTTGCTAGGACCTGGTACTGAAGACATCACTACAGTTTAAGCAGAAAAAAGATATTTAAACTCTGGCTAGAGTAACACAGTTGTGTACATAGCACACTAAAGTTAAATCAGAAAATATCATAAGTCTACCACTTTTTCCCCTCTGCTTCACAAAGACAATATTCTCCCATTAGAAGTTGGAAGAGCTACATCTTGATTAAGCAATATTTACAATTAATCTGAATAGTTTAAGGTTGTCTAATTGTGTACAATGACAGAGTCAGAGTATAAGCATAAAAAGGAGGTTAAAAATAAATCTGAGTGTTCTGCCTGGCTAGAGGGGTGGCATAGTTTTGACCACCTCAGGCTATGTTTGTGATACATTGTTTCTTAATATTCTCTCTTCCTGGATTATATTTTATGGAATTACTTCTTTCTCTATGCTTTGAGAGACAGGACAGAAGAGAAAATTACCACACACTATATAACTGTGAAATTTCAGAGTGCTGTTCTCTATATTACAGTAAGTCTTTTACATTTAATTTGTAGATTAGTAGATCAAATTCATCTTTATTTAAATTATGCAAAATTGTATTTAAAATAAATGATGAACATACATCATTCTTTTAAGAGAAACTGTGTATATTGCTAAAGAAAACAGTTTTAATAATTTGCAACTGTGTAAACCTCATACATGACATATATTCATATGCTGGTTTTAGGTCAATCACAGAGAAAATTAAGTACTGTCTTTGAATGCACATGTTTAAGACAGAACCATGATCCACACTATTGAAGAAACAAGATTAATCCACCAATAGTTAGTATTAATTTTTAAAAAAAAATATTTATTAACATAGTAATGAATTTTGTTATAATTATTTGAGATTTTCTTAATATATTTTTAGTATAAGTATTAAGTTCTTATTGACAAAGTGTGAAACAAATGCTTTCTAGCAGAAAATTATTTGAGAATCAATTACTGACATATACTTGCCTGTGTTAGTTTTGAAGATAGTAAGCCCCTAAGTAATTTAAAATTATCTGTCATTCTGTTAGTATGAAGGCACATTTATTAGGAAAAATAGAAACTTAATGAGTTGGGGGATTTTTTTGTTTTGTCTAGTAGGTCATTCATTTGTGCAAAGCTTATTTACCAATTCACTTAGCTGTACTCAGAGAGCCTGGATGTCTTAAGGGAGCTTTCTCTGTGAATTCTTTGTAATCATATTAATGTCACGTTTCAAATACACATACCAGTAATATTGCCATTTTTTTGCAGTTTGATTTGCAGAGATAGAACAAAAATTAAGTGACAAAGATAGTTGAAAATAAGGCAATGTTTTTTTCAAATGCTTAAAAAATATATAAAAACCTGTAATAAATCGTCTTACCTTTCTCCCCTTAGCAGTATGACTTTGAGCATTTATGTTTCTAGAGGGCGTCAGTACAGAATCTAAGCATCCCTTTGAAATCAAAATTATCCCTGGCCTGTCAGATTCTAAGGAGGGAGAAAAGAATGAGCTCGCTGAGTGGAATGAAAGCCAAGGATTATGGGAAGTGTAGTCAGCTGTAGTAACTCAATTTTGTAAGGAGAGAAACAGAATAGCATTTGAGATGCAGAAATCTTAGCATCTGAACTCAGCTTCCCCGAACTATTGATAATGTAATATATATGCATATAAATATAAATATATATTTAAATGTCACATGAGCCATTTTATCATGTTTCTGTAGTGATCACCCTGGGAAATGATTTTGCAATTCCTCTACTGTCATCTGGAATCTACAAACAGCTTCTTACCTTGGGTGAACTTCAAATGCTTTATTTTTTCTTGACGTGATATTGCAGTGTACTTATTTCAGATCTCTAAATTCAACCTAGAGAAACTCAAAGAAGATTAAAAGTCTGGGTAGCCTCTGTCTAGATACACAGCATCTTTTATTTCACTTACACTATATGTCGATATTGTTTTTATTTATTCACTTACAACCCACTCATTGTTCCCTCCCAGATACCCCTTCTCACATTTATTTCCCTTATTCACCCTCCTCTTATTTTCTGACTAGGTGGAAACCCTCTGGGGGTAACCCCAACCCTGGCAAATCACACATCAAGTCACTTAAAGTCTAGGTACATCCTCTTTCACGGAGGCCAGACAAGGCAGCGCAGGTAGGACATATTCCCCAGACAGACAACAGCTTTTGGGATAATAACTGCCCCAGTTGTTCAGGACCTTCATGAAAACCAAGCTGCACATCTGCTACATATTGCTGCAGGAGGGTGGACGTAAGGGGCTAGGTGTGGTGAAGGGAGGGGCTAGTTCCAGCCTAGGTATACTCTTTGGTTGATGGTTCAGTCTCTGAGACCCTTAGGGGTTTAGGTTAGTTTATTCTGTTGGACTTTCTGTTGATGTCCTATTTCCTTCAGGCCCTCAATTCTTCTAGATGATTCCTCAAGCTCCATCCAGTATTTGGCTATGGGCCTGTGCATGTGTTTCAGTCAGCTCCCGGGTAAAGCCTCTCAAAAGACAACCAGACTATACTCCTGCTTGCAAGAATAACAATATCATTAATAGTGTTAGGTATTGTAGCTTGCCTATGGGATGAGCCTCAAGTAGGGTTGGTTATGATCTGTCCATTCTTCAGTCTCTGCTCCATAGACTCTCCCTGCATTTCTTGTAGGCATGGATGCATTTTTGGTGAAAAGTTTGGTGAATAGGTTGGTGTACCTATCATCAACTGGGATTCCTGTTTGGCTACATGAGGTGGCCTCTTCAGGTTCTAAATCCCCAGTGCTGTGTGTCACAGTTTTGGCCAACTCCAATGGTTCTTGTGTGCCTCCCCTTTCCCATGTCTCTGCCATGTCCTTGAGATGCCTCATCTTCCCACCTCCTATCAGTTGCAAATTTTCATTTATTCTCATTTTCATCTGACCATCTTTCTTATCCCTGCACACACCTGTTCCTGAGCTTGCCCACCCATCCTGCCAAGTTCTCTCCCCATCCCCTCTCCCAGTGCAGTATAAGACTGTATAAGTATATTCTGTGAAAATTGGACAATGACCACATTTTCAAAGGATACATTTTTTGCATAATCATTTCTTTTATACTAAGGAAAAAATGATGGTATTAGATTTTTGGTTCTTCTTGAAAATTGGTAAATATAGAAACATGATCTTAGATTTCATTATTCCTAGTAATATATATATATATATATATATATATATATATATATATATATATATATATATTATAACTGAGAGAGGCACCCTCTCAATACATGAAATATGCTCCCTGCCATTCATATTACACATTGTTTTCTCTGAAATTGTAACCAACTATTATTTTCTCTGGTGTTTATAATCAACCAGTAGTTTGAATATAATTTTCTTTTATAATTCTAAAAAAATATTTTTCTATTTTAAACAATTAAAGCATCACAAATTAAAGCACTTTTCAAATCCATTGGTGCTTCAGCTAGGTAGAGATAGCCCTGTTAGAGGTCTCAGTTATTATATGACATATTTTTGATCTTAAAGTTTTGTATAAGCAAGAGGCCTGTGTATATACTCTAAAGTATTTCTGGTATAGTCCAAGGGATGATAGGACAAAGACAGAGATGAGAAATGAATGGATAAGAAGGGGATAAAACTAGCCCAGGATAGTTTGGCTCAGGACTTTAAAATTTTCAACCTTTCCACATTACTGTGCTCTAATCAGATCATTAACCATGCATCAAGTTCAGTATACAATATGGCTTCTATCTGGGAACATTTGTTCATGATTCCTTTCCTAGCCTTCAAGACTCTGTCCCTTTCCCCCATGACCATTATAACTTTGATTTGCTACTACAAACTTTCTTCTGCATAGATGTGATTTTGTGTTTCTACTTTTGTATGTGCTGTTCTAAAATTTATTCTCTGTTTTAATTTGTGAACCACTTAGCAACTGCTTCATAAAAAAACCTTGATCTTTAAAGTAGTTGACATAGGGCCCTTAGGTAGCACAAAACATTATTAGACTTTGAAAGGGATTGATACAACTCAATAAGTGAAATACTCACATAACGCCCAAATGATCTTCAATGTACTCACTAATCCTGCCAAACACAAACATTAATTAGGTTTATAGGAATCAATTATCTCATTCAATAATAATTTACACTGATCATTTCAAAATTATAATGAGGGTCAGACAAAATGGAGAGGTATACAACATGACTTCCTGTGTCTGTTTTCTTACTTTGTCATGATGTGCTCTGGTACCAATTCATAAACATTTCTAAGTAAATGGTCTACCTATTGTTTCCTTGAGAATTTCTATTGTGGTTCTACTTCATTCTCAGTATAATAAAAATTTACTAGAATTGCACCACATAAACTGTTAGTTCTAATTAATCAGTCATATTGACTAGATATGCTTTACTAAAGTATTTCACAAATCAGTAATCTTCTACCAAGAAGAATTGATCTTTTTTTGCCAGAAATTTATTACTGAAATTGGATTAGTTCATTTTCCCATTTCTAAGACTTCCCTGTAGAGGAAGAGAATGGGTTGTGATGATGAGAACAGAAGGAAGTTAAGGCAGAGGTAGTGGAGAAAAAAAATCTGTTCTGATCATTGCCCTTAGCGAACAGCATGGTTGTGGACAGAGGTGTCATTGTTTCTGTCAGTAGCAATTCTTTCTGACCAGAAGCCAAAGAATAATTCTCAGAGACTCAAGTCCATGCCCAGATGCTTTCTGGGACATGAGTAGAGTCTCTGTTTCATGCACAGAGTTTATGTTTATGCACAGTGTCTCTGGACCATGCATAGAAACTCTGGTCCATGCACAACATGCTGGTTCATGCTCAGAAGCTCTGAGTGATGTACAGATGTACTTTTTCACGCATAGAGTCTCTGGTGCATGAAAAGAGACTCTGTTTCATGTACAGAGGTGCTTTTTAACACATAGCGGTTCTGATTCATGCTAAGAGGTACTGGTTCTGACACACAGGTTCTGGTTCACACAAAAAGACCAATAAAGAGTCCCTTTATTGGAACCCAGATTCATACAGCGAGAATCTAGCTCATAACTTGTTTCTGTTTTTCTCTCTATACCTTTCAACAACAATCTATTGAACAGTGTTTATTAGAAGCCATGCATGTGTGGACTGGAACCCAAGTGCAGTCATTAGAATGGTGAGGTGCCTGGGCACACCTCATGGGTCTCTATTATTGCAGTGGCAGAACCATCAACTCCACTTTCATATCTCAGTCCAGTTAGTTCAAAACTCAATCTACTTCCCTTGTAGGCAAAAAGTTCCTTCAAACCCCAGACAAAGCTCCTCTGGCAACTTCTAGTTTTCATTTTTCCTACAGTCTTCTCTTTCTAGTGTCCTTACTGTGTAGGGACATGCTTACTTCGCCTTGGCAAGTCATCCCCCTGCTTTAGGCTCTTTCTGGATAATAAAGCTCCATTTAAAATCTCACCATTCATTGCCCAGAGAATCCATTGAGTTTTTAAGGAAACGACTCAGAACCACTGACTAGACTTCACTGACTATGAAACCCTAATCTCTGAGTTAAGTCCAACTGAGATGAGAAAGTCTCCATCCTCTTCCAGGGCATCATTTTTCCTGTTTCAATAGGCTTCCTTTTTGTCCTTCTTCCCCCTTGAGGCTCTAAGTAAATGTAAATTCTTTTACCCCCAGTACAGAATGAAGTTTACTTACTAAGAATCCCATCCAAATTATCCATTTCAGCCTCTGTTATTTATTATTTTATATACAAACTCAATGTTTCCAAAGGATGCAGTACTTAGATAATAAGTTTATTTTCTCCAATTTTGTCCTGAAAGATTTTGTAGGCTTATATTTTTTCACAGTCTACTTTACTAAGAGTTCTTAAATGTTTTAACCTCCCTTCTATCCCCCTAACCCCCTGAAGTAATGGAAAGAAAAGGTTAATAGGGCAAAAAGAGGATGTAGAACTATTTAGAAATAGGTCTTTTTTTTTAATAGACCACATATACTTTATTTAAAATGCTGAGGACTAGAAATGCTTAGGAATTTTTCAAATTTGGTGATATGATTTGGATACACATAATAAGATATCAAGAGAGTGAAATTTAAGCCTAAACAATATTTTTTTTATATTTTACACACACTTGGCCTACATATAATTATACAATATCTTAGTCTGATTTTGCTTTGACTCAAACACTTTCCACTGGGTTAAATCTAGAATTTTCCACTTCTGAAATTATGTTGGCACTCAAAACTTTTAGGTTTTGTAGAAATTAGAAATTAATATTTTTGAATTTTTATTTTACTTAACCTGTATCAAAAAGCAGTTTTCTTCATAATTATGCTGGTCAAATTTCAAAGTCCTATAATAGTTCAGTCCTGGGGTTATTTAAGAGGAATATCTATAATTCAAACAAGACACCATTTTAAAAGAAAATTTCACTTACCATGATTCAGTATCATGAATAATGCTAATCATATTTTATAAAGTTTCTTTTCCTTACTGCTTTATTTATTTAAAAAAGGAATACATTCACAAATTTTAAAGGCATTTTGGCATAACATTATATGAATATTTTGTCAGTACTTAATTCTTTTAGAGGTTTGATAGCATGCATAGAAATCTCACTAGTTACCATAAGCATAAAGTACATGTCTTTTAAGTGATTCCAATCTTCTCTTTAAGGAGTTCAGGTCATATAACTCAGTGGCTGTAACTTGATACACTCACAAACACCATTCACAAATCACTATCCTGTATTGATTCTTTCCATCCTGAAGAAACTGCAAGTCAGTCGATTAGCCTGGATCTTCTGAAGCTGCAAGAAGCTGCTGGAACATCACCACAAGTTCATTGGTGCATTTCTCTCTATGAAACCATGACGAATAATCAGTGAAGAAAACAAAATGAAGCAATGCCAGAGCATCATCAGAAGACCAAGGTCAGCATAGCTCAACAAAAATCTGCAAAGAGTGGTAAGGCAAACCAATGCCACACAGCATCAGCCACTGTCTGTTGGGTTATATTTATACCCTTACCAGACATTACATGTTCTCTCAAGCATCCATCTAGCAAAGCATAACATGCATCATTCATTTCCAGGTACCACATGTCTGTTCTCAGCAAAACATCTTCCAATGTGTCTGCTTCAGCAAAAACATCCTCTCAGAAAGATTCCAGAAAAAACATCACATGACACAATTCCAATGAAACCGGAAATTTTTCCCATGAAGTTCTATTAAGTCAAGAGGTTGTGATCCATCAATATATCAATTTATCTTTTAACATTTTCTTCTGCATAAAAGCACTATATCATGTTCTGAAATTCATTGTTGGACCGAAAAGGTGTTTATATTATTATTTTTACAGATACTAAATTCTTCAATAGACAACAGTTACAAGTGAATTCACATGCTGTATTTGTATACATTTGCAGAAATGATGCAAAATTAAAAGGAACAAAAATGGTTGCTTTCGCTGGCAACTGCTCTACTTTATGTTCCATTACAAATTAGAAATCAGCAGTGAAGCCCTCATAGCTTTTTCTCTCTTCTCCTGCTTTTCTTGTCTACACAGACTATTTGTATAATCTTCCTATAATTTTAGGATACAAGGAAAGTATATATCCTGTCTAATATGGTTAAGCCAATAAAAAAAAAGGTTGTGTATTATTTCTTCTTCTACAAATTAATGAAGTTGCTGTATTCTAGGCAGATTTCTAACATTTGCTAAAAATGTGATTCAAATGTGAAAGTGCTAGTGTCTAGCTGGAAACTGTTGACTGAGAAATCTAGACTAACTGCCAAAAGTCTGGAGCCCAGCACCTTCAGGTGGGAGTCAAGTCCTCTCACATACTATCTGTGCAGTGCATTGTGAGGAGGCAGGTGAATCCCTGTGTCTGAATTCCATATGTTAACTGGGGAAGACAACATCATTCAGCTTCCATGCATCTTTGAAGATTAAACTTAGTAATTGCATTTAAATAATCAGAAAAGTGTCTGGTGCATGTGAGCACAGCATTGCTCTTAGTCTTCTCTTTATCCTCTTTATTTATTTAAAGGACTATAATGGAAATAATGAGCAAAGTGGATGGCACCTAAGGATGAAGTGCGAATAACTTGTTACTTTGCAAATACTTCGCTTTTGTTCTTCTTTCAGCTTATAAACACATCCTCTGACAAATGCTGGAATCTTCACACCTTATCAGAATGTGTTTGCCTTTAAAATTCTTATTTCATCTCCTGGCATGTAATTTGAGTCAGCATTGAATTCATTCTTTTGTAATCCTTTTTATGTTTTCCTGTCTGCTTATTGAGTTGTCTGTTAATAATCATCAATTAGCACTTCCAAATATATCCTTTCAAATGCAAACACTGGAATTATTTCAATTAAAACGTGTCTAAAATAAAGACCAGTATGAAGGCGAATGCTTTTGAAAAATGAATATGCTTTAATTTAAAATTTATTTCTTGCACAAAGTCACTATTCATTGGTATTGGTTTTGCTGTTAGCTTAATGATTTGATCATAGATGTGGTATATTTCTAAAATCACTTAATGCTAGCTTCTTCCCCATACCTTAAAGAATCCTCTGAAAACTAAATGTTGCTAACAATTATTACTTAAACAAATAGGGTATGACCAATGGGGATGTAACTATTGGGTAACTGTAGAAAAGCTTAAAACATACATGAGAATAGTTTCTAAGGGCCACCATTAAATGTTCAATCATGTTTGAAAACAGCATGTCTTAAACTTATTTAAAACTATCTCATTTTTAGCACCTTAACTTATGAAGAATGTCATAGGTGTTTTTTTTTTTTTTTTTAAAGACAAGAAAACAGAGAATTATTAATGGCATTGAATTTTGTGATATGTCCTGGTTACCAAGAGTCTCTAGAGCAAACCCTCAGTTTAGATCCTGGAAGTAAATCAACGCTACTAAAATTTCATTCGCTTGAATTTTTTCACCTGGATTATTTTTTTAAACTGACTTTATTATTATACTTTGATTTAAAACTCACTAAAATCTGGAAAAGAAAAGGAATTAACGTATCTTGCAAATCAGTAACAACTTGAAACTATGAAACTCACAGTGAAAATATTTCAGTATCGTTTTGCATCAAATACCTGGTAATGTCTGTTTGTTGACATCAGTAGAATTTATAGGCACGACAACCGAAAAATAAGTACACTGCAAAGAATACACACTTTCCAGTCTCAGACTCAACTCTTCATTTTTAACGGCAATTGGAAAAGTGTACAAAATAGAAGACTAATGTATGGAACATCTTAGAATGAAAAAGCTATACCAAAAATTTCACATTAAAATGTCATAATATTTTCTATTTTCTTTCTTATTGGTTAGTTAAATCATAGAGAGTCTAATATAATTTTCCTAGGTATCATAATAAGTTATGTAGCTTTTAAAATTAAAATATTTATTTATTCAATGTATATGTTTGTCTGTATGTGTGTGTGTGTGTGTGTGTGCATGCATGCCTGTGAATGGTCAAGTATGTGTGCACCATTTCCTATGTTGGGTACAATACGGATTTCAAATTGTCAGTCTTACAGGAAAGCACGCTTATCTGCTGACCTGTCTTGCCAGACTGAATATCATAAAGTAATATTGTGCTAAAACATGTAGGCAATGCTAAAATATACTTGATAACAAAACTATCTAATTCATTTGTATTAGATACTTTTCTCAGTGATCATATTCCATATTCTGCCACCATAAGTAATAATGAATAGAAAATATATGCTAGAAAACAACATATGAAGATGCTAATGCAATCAACAGTGTTAAAATTAGTAGTGTATTCCAATACTGTATCTTATAAAAATAAGTAAAGAATGGAAAAATACAAAGACAAACTATCTTTTAATTATTTTAAAAGTTATTCTCTGTATTTAAATTTCAAACATTATCCCCTTCTCCCCCACTCCCATTCCACCTCCCCGTCCACTTGCTTGCATGAAGGGGCTCCCTCTCCCAACCACCCTCTCCACCTCAGTGCCTGGCATTCCCCTACACTGGGAAAAACATGCCTTCACTGGACTAAAGGCCTCTTCTCCCATTGATGCCAGACAATGCTATCGCCTCCTGCATACACAACTGGAGCCAAAGGTCTCTCAATCTGTGCTCAATGGTTCCTGGTTTAGTTCCTAGGTTCTGGATGGTTTGATTGGTTGATAATGTTGTTCTTCCCATGAAGATGCAAACCCTTTCAGTTCCTTCCATCCTTTCTCTAGTTCTTTCATTGGGATTACTGTGTTCAGTCCAGTGGTTAGCTGCAAGCATCCTCAACTTTATCTGTATAACACTGGCAGAGCCTCTGATGAGGCATCCAGAACTGGTTCTTGCCAGTTAGAACTTCTTGGCATCAGCAGTCATGCTTGGGTATGGTGGCTGCATATGGGGTAGATCCTTAGGTGAAACAGTCTCTGAATGATCTTTTCCTCAATCCCTGCTCCTCTATTTGACCTCGTATTTCCTCCCGTGAATGTTTTCTTTAAACTATTTAGAGAAAGAGAAATTTAAAGGGTGAATAAGCTGATCTATGCTACCAACATTATTTTTAAAATTGTAAAACAATGTTCAGAATGTCAGATATTACCTCTGCTCTTTATTTAGGATTATATGAATTGCTTAATCAGGGTGGGGGGGGAATGTATTTGGTTTAAGCATTCTACAAAGAAAGAAAGAAAGCCTTTTAGTGTTGTGGTATAAAATATGGCATGTAGGATTGAAAGTGCAGCCATACTGTCTAAATAATCAAGTGTCTTATGACAGCCATGTATGTGTCTTTACTCACCTACACTGCTACAGTCCTTTGTTCATTGCACTATGTCAATATATATCCCAGTAAGTGTCTCCATATATATATATATGGAGGGGGTTGTATTATCTATGCTTTAGTTAGAAGGCCTCAGCTTCTATTTGAAACATCCCCATTCTCAGTCTCTGATATCAGCTTACTTCTTTTGCCATGTCTGATTCCTAGTAGCAGGAGCTTTCTCGTTGTCCTTGTCTTATCCTGTAACTTCTTTGTAGTGAATGTCTTCATTAAATTATCTTTGACTTGAACAAACCATCTGTTCCAACTGGGGTCTTGATGGATATATTTATCAATGAGAGAATGCCTCAAGAAATTCTTGCCCATTATGTCCATGAAGTGTATTAAATGTGTATGCACTAGCTTAGAGGAATGTCTGTAATTTAATGTAAGGTTAGAAACAATTTCTACGAAAATATGCCATTGATTAAGTGATGCTATATGAACAGCAAACAATTGAAAACATGAAACTCCAGGTTTTCAAAGAACCAAGAAGTCTATTAGAAACTCAGTACCTTTCATTTAAACATTTCCAGCAATTTGTAAAACCTTACAATACACTTTTAAAAATGGTTGACGAACATCTATGAAGCTGTATTACTGATCAATCATGATAAAAACCGCATGGTATTGGTATACAGATAGGCAGGTAGATTAATGGAATCGAATTGAAGACCCGGAAATGAACCTATAAACATATGGTCACTTGATCTTTGACAAAAGAGCTGAAAACATTCAATGGAAAAAGGACAGCCTTTTCAACATATGATGCTGATTCAACTGGCAGCCAGCATGCAGAAAAATGCAAATTGATCCATTCTTATCTCCTTGTACAAAGCTCAAGTGCAAGTGAAAGACCTTCACAGAAAACCAGGTACACTGAAAGTAATAGAAGAGAAAGTAGGGCAGAGCTTAGAACATATAGGCACTGAGGAAATTGTTCTGAACAGAACACCAATAGCTTATGTTCTAAGATAAAAGATCAACAAATGGAATCTCATGAAATTGCAAATTTTCTGTAAGGCTAAGGACACTGTCAAGACTAAACAGCAGCCAACAGATTAAGAAAGGATCTTTACCAATTTTACATCTGATAAAGAGCTAATATCTAAAAAGAACTCAAGAATGTAGACTCCAGAGAATCAAACAATTCTACTAAAATGGGGTACAGAGTAAAACAAAGAATTCTCAACTGAGAAATACCTAATGGCTGAGAAGCACCTAAAGAAATGCTCAGCATACCTAGTCATCAGGAAATTGCAAATCAAAGCAACCCTGAGATTGAAAGAAGGAGCACCTTCATGAAAGCAAGTTGAGGGGGAGGGGAGAGAAGAGTGGAAGAGAAGGGTTTCACATTTGAAATGTAAATATTCAATAAAACTGAAAAAAATCACAAAAAAAGAAAGAAAAGAAAATTGGTTAGGAAATCTTACAAATAAGAAAAAAAAGAAAAGAAAAAAAAAAAAAATGCTTAGTATCCCAAGCCATCAGGGAAATGCAAATCGAAACAACCCTGAGATTTTACCTCAAACCAGTCAGAATGGCTAAGATCAAAAACTAAGGTGACAGCAGATGCTGGCAAAGATGTCTAGAAAGAGGAACACTCCTCCATTGTTGGTGGGATTGCAAACTGGTATAAACAGTCTGGAAATCAATCTGGCAGTTCTTCATAAAATTGGACATAGTACAACCTGAAGACCTAGTTATTCCATTCCTGGGCATATACCCAAAAGATGCTCCAACATACAACAAGAACACATGTTCAATCATGTTCATAACAGCCTTATTAATAATAGCCAGAAGCTGGAAAGAACCCAAATGTCCTTCAAAAGATGTATGGAAACAGAAAGCATATTACATTTACACAATGGAGTGCTACTCAGCTATTAGAAACAATGACTTTATGAAATTCCTAGGCAAATGTATGGAATTAGAAACTATTGTCCTGAGTGAGGTAACCCAGTCACAAAAGAACACAAATAGAATGCACTCACTGACATGTGAATACTAGTCCCAGAAAGCTCTGAATACCTAAGAAACAATTCATAGACCTTATGAAGCTCAGAAAGAAGGAAGGCCGAAATGTGGATGCCTCAGTCCTCAGGGAGAACAAAGCACTCATGGGAGAAAATACAAGGTCAAAGAGAGAAGCAGGGACTGAAAAAGATCATTCAGAGGCTGCCTCACCTTGGGATCCACTCCATATGCAGCCACCAAACCCAAGCACTATTGCTGATACCAAGAGAGAGAAATACTTACTGGCAGGAACCAGATAGAGATGCCTCCTCAGGGGCTCTGCCAGAATCACAGGGATACAGCTGAGTATGCTTGCAGCTAACCATCAGACTGAATACAGAGACCACAATGAAGATGCTAAGGAAAGGACTGAAGGAGCTGAAAGAGGTTGCAACCTCATGGGAAGAAAAACATTATCAACCAACCAAACCCTCCACAACTCCCATGGACTAAAACACCAACCATTGAGCACACATGGAGAATTCCATGGCACCAGTTGCATATGTAGCTGAAGATAGCAGTGTCTGGCACCAATGTGAGAAGGAGCCTTTGGTCCAGTGAGGGCATGTTTTCCCAATGTAGGAGAATGCCAAGGCACTGAGGTGGAGAGCATGATTGGGAGAGGATGCACCTTTGTAGAAACAAGTAGAGGGGGAGGGGAGATGAGAGCATGATAGGGAAAATCAATAACATTTGAAATGTAAATACAGAGAGTATCTAATAAAAATATGAATAAGACAAAGTATCATTTTACATATGTCTGACTGAAACTATAATACAAAAATATCGACTGTTAGTGGACCAAAGCTAAGTCATGTGCAGATAATAGGAGTATCAATAGGTGGTCCTGAGAATGTCAAGACTCATACTCAATAAAAGAAGGAACATGGAACAGACTGCACAAAGGAAATGATATTTTCCCCTGTTCTTGCTCTTGCCCCCTACCCCAAGTTGCTTTCTTCTTCTTTATATACCCAGTCCCATGTACTTAAAAATAGTGTCATCTAGATTGAAATGAAGCTTTCAACATCAGTCAAGATTTCTGCCCTAGAGAACCTGTTCCCCACATGCTTAATCAAACATGTAAAACACTACTCTACAGAACAAAGAGATAACATGTGAAATCATAAAATATAATAGTTACTATAGACAGATTCAAACAAATGATTAAAACTATCTGTATTATATCAATTTATTGTATCTGTATTATGTCGGGCCATAATCAGAACAAGAAACATTTTAGTTAAAAATGACAGAATTCTGTTTTTTATTACTTATATACATTTTTGTTACAGGTAAAATAATATTGACTAGGGACAAATATTTAAGTCATATAATTTAAAAAACATTACAATGATAGGTTATAAATGTAAACCAATGATAAATTCTGAAAAAGTGTAATTTGGCATTAAGATGGGTCAGACCACTGAGTTCCAACAGATAAAGTTATATATGTTACAAACATTATTTATCTTTCATTTTCTGTTATGATATTGAAGAAAGCAAACAAGGATCCTTAGATGAAACATTGTAGGTCAATGTAGGCATTCAATACATTAGTTTCCATAATTCTGTATAAAATATTTCACTAAGAATAAGTAAGGATGGATGTGGTTGTGAAGGTCTTTCTTCCAGCACTCTGGAGAAAGAGGCAAAAGGATCTCTATGAGTTCAAGGCCAACTTTATATACAGATAGAGACAAGAGCCAGCTAGGGCAAGAATACATTTGACTTCATTAATTGCATTGTACCTACAACATTACTACCTCCACTTTTGGGAAGTTACTTTGTAGATTGTTTAAATTTTCTACATAAACATCCTCACTGAACAAAGACAGGCTTATGAAACCTGAGTTTGTTTTTTTTTTTTTTGTTTTTCTTTCCAGGATGTAACTTCCAATACAGTGGCCCCTGAGAGTGGCAAGAGAAAGCAAACTGCCTTCTTTGGAACCCAGTCTGAAAGTTTGAAGTAAGGTATTACTTACAAGATTTTAAGATCCCAATAGGCATTTCTTATTTCGTATTTTCTTGGAGTTTTTCATTTTATTTTATGTCTGTGAACATTTTGCCTGCCTGTGTGTGTGTAGGTGTATATATATATATATATATATATATATATATATATATATATATATATATATATATATATATATATATATACCTACACATACACATACACATACACATACACATACACATACACATACACATATACATATACATATACTACAAATATATCTGGTCCCCACAGAAGTCAGAAGAGAGAGTTACATTCCCATAGGGAAGTGTAACAGAAGATTGGAAGTTCACCTGTCAGTTTTGGGAATCCAACCCAGGTCCTCTGTAAGAGCAAGACATGTCTGAAAACACTAAGCTGTCTCTCTGGCCACTCAGAGCGTTTCATCATTTTATAAACATTTTTCTTCCAGTATCATACTAATTGCGGTCTGTGTTATTTAGTTGTTAATGTGGTAAGTTATAATGGATGTGTTTTGAATGAACTGTCCCTGTACATTTGTTCTCTGGCTTCCCTTAACAAGTTGCCACAAATTGAGTTGACAAACAGAAATTCTTACATTGTTCTGGGGACAAGGACTCTGAACTTGCCACATCAGCAGAGCTTTCCTTTCTCCTAAGGTTTCATCAAAGGATCCTTGTTTGCTTTTGTCAAACTTCCTGTCACTGCACAGATTTTCTTCCCTGCTCCACAGAAAGCCACCTTACTGCAGGGTCTGCCTCTTCCTTTGTATAACCATATGTGATTTATGCATATCTACTCTTGTATATTTTCTTGTAATGACCCATCTTAATTTCAATAAACAACTATGTGAAGATCTTATTTCTAAATATATTTGAATATTTCATGTGAACAGGAATTTATGATTTGAGTTATGAATTACACACACATTCACACAGGGGGGAAGGGAGAGAGAGAGAGAGAGAGAGAGAGAGAGAGAGAGAGAGAGAGAGAGAGAGAGAGAGAGAAGAGAGCTATATTCCACTGCTAGAGCTTTTGTTGAGAAAATTAAATTGGATCATGAAAGACAGCTGCTTTTATATTTCAGATGTTTTTGTCTTGTTTCAGTATTAACATTGATCTGGGTGAATGAGTATTTTAGAAGTTATATTATTTTAAACACTCTGTGAACAGGATCAATGCGAACCATTACACGGAAGAATATATTTGCAAAGCATCTTTTATGTGAGCTAGAACTTGTACTCAGTTCCATGAAGTGCTCTTAAAACTCAAAGGATTTGCATGTGTGTCAGGAAGGAATATAAAGATGAACCACACTTGAAATATACTTCATGCAGCTATTCACTGAGTAAATTAAAAATTAAGATAACAGCATGGCAAATTAACATTTTACATGTTTGGGAAGGGAAGAGGAGAAGCTATTATAATGGGAAAGGAATTGTCCAACCACTTTGGAAAATGAACTGACATCTTCTTTAAAAATACTCACCACCAAATGACCCAGTCATGTTTGTCAGGAGCCCAAATAAAAATAAAAACAAAAAATACATATGCAATGTCAGAGGAAACCCTGTAAGAGGAAGACACTCTTTTGTTTTTGCCATGTGTGGTATAGGATCCAACTGAAGTCCTGATGCTTGGTGGCAAGCACCTTTATAGACTGAATCATCTCACTGGCCCAATAGGCATTCTTAATATGTGAACTTCTCGTGAGACAATATTGTCTCTCTGTTAATTTCTAAATATAAAAAATTCTAAGATTTCTGAATTAATTTGTTTAAATTTAATGTTTTGTGTGTGTGTGTGTGTGTGTGTGTGTGTGTGCCTTTATATGTGGGGAGGGTGAATATGCACTGAATATCAGCCTGAAGCTAGATTTATGGGCCATTGCAAGCTGTCTGAAGTGGGTGCTAAGAACAGAAGTCAATTTTGCTTTTAAGTGCTGAGCCATCTCTTCATAGACAAAAAACGGATATGTTGCATTTGGAAATTTTTTCTAAAATAAGCAGGATGTCATGTGAGGAGCAGTACCTGCTCCTATCTCTCTAGAGAACTTGAAGAAGATCCTGGAGGTCAGAAGATAAATACTCAGTACTTCCTAGGATGTGATGCCTATGGAGGAGGGAGATTACAAAATGCATAGAAGCTTGTTTTCTCACTGTAGCAGAATGCCACCTTGTTGAGTAGGGAGAGGGTGGTTAGGAGAGGGAGCACCTTCACATAGGTAATAGAAGGGGGAGGAGGGATGGGAGTGGGGAAAAGGGGAGAACATCTGAAATGTAAATACAGAGAATATCCAATTAAAAAAAGAAGAAGAATGCTTTAATAAACAACAAAGCAAACAAACAAAAATGTCTTCTGGATTTGTGTAGTTTTCAAAATTCAGATGTCTCAACATTTTCGATGATAAAGAAGAGGTTGTTGGAAAGAGTCACAAATGAGCACTAATGGTATGCACCCACTTACAAGCAGATACTACCCCCCCTTCCCCAAAAGCTGGGAATACCCAAGAAACCATCCACAGAACTTATGAAGCTCAAAAAGAAGGAAGACCAGAATGTGGATGCTTCAGTCCTTCTTAGAAGGGAGAACAAAACAGGGGAGGAAATACAAGGCCAAATAGAGGAGCAGGGATTGAAGAAAAGATCTACAGAGACTGCCTCACCTGGAGAACCACCCCATATGCAGCCACCAAACATAAGCACTATTGCTGATGCCGAGAAGTGTTTATTGACTGGGACCAGACATGGATGTCTCCTCAGAGGCTCTCCCAGAGTCATATAGATACAGATGAGGATGCTTACAGCTAAACATCAGACTGAACACGGGGACCCCAATGAAAGAGCTAGAAAAAGAACTGAAAGTGCTGAAATGTTTGCACCCTCATGGGAAGAACATCATCATCAACCAGCCACGGCACTGAGGTAGAGAGGGTAATGGGGAGAGGGAGCACCTTCATGGAAGCAAGTTGAGGGGGAGAAGGGATGGGAGTAGGGGGTTAAGGGTATATTTGAAATGTAAATACAGAAAATATCAATAAATTTGAGGAAAAAAAGTGGTTGTTGCTATGACCTCTCTTTACATTTCATCCATCACCAAATATAATTAAAGTCTGGGTCAGAGTTCAGCATCAAAACAACTAAACTTCAAACACAAACCTATGGTAAATAACATAGTATAAATAATTATTTTGAGAAGACCTCTCATGTGCCTATTACTAAGTGCATGAGTAATGTTTTGGTGAGTTAGTGAATATTGCTTTCTAAAATAAACACTTTTAATTGGCATTTATTTATTTATTTTGCTCTTGGTTTTTTTTTAGAATAATATTTTTTATTAATTCTTTGGGAATGTAATCTCACACACCCAAATCATATTCAATTCCCAGTTCTCCAATCTTTTTCTAACTGCACCATGTGAATTTTCACGCACAGCAAAATAAGCAGCAACAATAATGTGTAGTTTGTGTTGTGTATATATTTACCGGAGCATGGTTAAATTCCAAGTGCCCACCTCTTAAATAAAACTGAGTCCTTTTATTAATTACTGGTTGTTGTACTTATTTACTTTTCAAATGTGATTGCCCTTCCCGGTTTCCCCTTCACAACCGCATAAACCCATTCTTCCTCCCCTCTGCTTCTATGAGGGTGCTCCCACTTTCACCTCTGCAGGCTATCATTCCCCTACACTGGGTTATCCAGCCTCCACATACCTAAGGGGCTCCCCTCCCACTGATGCCAGATAAAAGAACCCTGCTGGAGCCATGGGTCTCTCAATGGCTCTTTGGTCAGTGGTTTATTCCTTTAGAGCTCTGGGGGGGGGGTTGTTTGCTTATATCATTTTTCTTCCTATGAGGTTGCAATCCCCATCAGAACCTTCAGTCCGTTCCCTAACTCTTCCCCTGGGGTTCCTGTGCTCGGCCTGATGTTTGTCTGAGAGCATCTGCATCTATATTGGTCAGGCTCTGGTAGAACTTCTCAGGGGACAGCCATACAAGGTTCCTGCCATCAAGTGCTTCTTGGCATCAGAATAGTGTCTGGGTTTTGTGTCTGCAGATGAAATGAATTCCTAGGGGGGGTTGTCTCCTGATGGCCCTTCCTTTAGTCTCTGCTCCACCTGCATCCCAGCCAGAAGCCAACAATTGTGGAGAAATATACTTCTGCATCCTTCTCACAATTTTTAAGAGTTCTCTTTGGTGGTTTTATTTTTAATGCTGTACATTTTTTGTAAGGGAGGTGAAGGGGTCATTATAGGAGTCTTCCATGTCCCTCTTTTTCAATGTATGGCCATAGTCAGTGCCAAAGTAGCATTTCCTTTCATTTTACATCAGCTGGAGCTTCAATCATGAGCTTCCCCGTGGCTTTTGGTGACAGCACAGACCACAAACATTATCCCCAGATGCACTCGGAGTAAGGTCTGGGTGGCAGTGCAGATCCCTCATGTCATTATGTCCCCTTGCGGCAGCACAGCCGTCAGACATGAGTATAGTTGATTGCAGCACAGACCACGGACATCTGAGTGACCTTTGGTGGGTAAGATGGCCATGGATATCAACACTGATAGTAGTTATGAAAGACCAGGATAAATTCTGACCCCCTACCAGGTAAAGTAGAAGACCCCTAGCAGGTAGGGTAGAGTCAAAAATATAGGATAGCAAGTTCAGTGTCTCTGTTTCAGAAACTGACTGACCATAAAGAATTTACATCCTTAAGGTCAGGGTGACTCTGTTTCAGAAACTGACTGACCATAAAAAGATAATAGTTGAATAACACATCATAAACAATCGTGAGAAACTGGATGTTCCCCTTGGGATTCTTCACTGGTAATTTTCACCTTATGGGCAATCTTGAGAAACCAGGTATTTCCCTTATGATTCTTCACTGGTATTTTTGGTATTCTCCAATGCCATACTTTCCCCCACCCCCCATTGTGGTTTGTTTCCCTTAAAACCCCCTTCTTCCAGCCACTCGAGGTCAGACTCCTCTACTCCTGCATAGGATATGAGTCTCAACCCCAGTTCATTGGTCCATTAAAAAAACCTCATGTAATTGCAGCAAGGATGGTCTCTCATGAGTTCTTAGGGGGTCATGTTATCCCGAGACTTGACTGAGGGTCTCCCCTCTGCTGGGATCTTTCAGTTACAGTAGGAGAACATACCCAGACTTGGTTGTTGGTGGTAAAAAGGACCCACACATCACCATGGCCTCAGGTGGCATTGCAAGCCACTCCCTCATATTCATATGGCCCCTGGGGCCAGCACAGCTCACTAACATCAATATGGCTTCAGGCTGTAGCAAAGATCACAGATGTCAGCATTTTGCTAGGTCACCATAGTAGACGAACATCCACTGGCCTCAGGCAGCACCAGGACTACTGACGCACATATAGCCCTCTTTCTCATCCAGGAGGGTGGTAGTCCTTGGAGGAAGTCTAATACGGAAAGTGAACATTCCTCATCTTGGCATCTTTCATTGCCCTGAATCAGGATAGTCCCAACGCTAGGCAGCATATTTGGGGGCTGAGTGTGACTCTCTGTAATCTCCAGGACTCTACACACCATTCCACTGACCCCACTGGGCAACAATGTGTTGCACTGTCAACCTTAGTTCTCTCTTACAACTGCAATTGCCATCAGGCATCTAGACCTGACAAGACAAGCCTAGCTCCACCCTTCCATCTTTACCACCTCTCCATTGCACGTATGTGCTTGTTGAGGTGAAGCTGGGCTACACAGCCTTTGGCCAGTTTGGTTTTTATCTATTCTTTATTTTGTAATCAGTGGTGAGATAATAGTTGCATAAAAATATTCAACATCCTTAATCATCAGGGTAATGCAAATCAAAACTTAGCCAATCACAATGGCTAAGATAAAAAAAAAAACTCAGGTGACAGCAGATGCTGCCAAGAATGTGGAGAAAGAGAAACACTCCTTCATTGCTGGTGGGATTGCAAGCTGGTACAACCACTCTGGAAATCAATCAAGTGGTTCCTCAGAAAAGTAGAAGTAGATCTACCTGAAGAGCCAGCTATACAACTCCTGGGCATATACTCAAAAGATGCTCCACCATACCCAAGGACATGTGCTCTACTGTGTTCATAGAAGCTTTATTTGTACTAGACAGAAGCTGGAAACAACCCAGATTTCCCATAACAGAAAAAGAGATAGACAAAATGTGGTTCATTTACACAATGGAATACAATTTAGCTATTCAAAAGGAAGACATCATAAATTTTGCAGGCAAATAGATAGAATCAGAAAATATCATTCTAAATGAGGTAACCCAGACTAAAAAGGGCATGCATAATATGTACTCACTGAAAAATGGATATTAGCCAAAAGTTTAGAATACCCATGATACAGTGCACAGACCATAGGAAGCTTAACAAGAAGGAAGGCCAGGAGGGAAACCTACTTAGAAGGGGAACAAAATAATTATCGAAGGCAGGGGAAGGGAGAAAACTAGGTAGGAGAGGGGAGGTGGGAGTGGAAAAGGAGGGTAGGTTCAAGTATGGAGAGAGACAGGAGAGACACCCAGAGAAGCAGGGAAATGAATAGAAATATGTAGCAGAGAGATTAGGAAACAGAGAGAACCTCTAAAATGTTCAAGAGACCTGGGATGTGAGAGACTATCAGGACTAGGTGGGGATGATTTGAGCTGAACTGTTCAACAGTGGGAAGATGGAACCAGAAGAGATCACATCCAGTAGATAGACATGGCCCCCAGTTAAGGCAGTGAGCCAGCCACCAATGTTCAAACTTTTTAATCCAGAATTATTCCTCTCTAAAAGAAATACAGGGCCAAAAATGGAGCAAACACTGAAAGAAATGCCATTCAGTGAAAGGCCTAACTTGGGATCCCTCCCTTGCACGCACATCAAATCATGACAGTATTAAGGAGGTTATATTGTAAGTTCACACAGGATCCTAACATGGCTGACCACTGTGAGGCTCTACCAGCAACTGACAGAGACAAATGCAGATACTTTCAGCCAACCATTGGATTAAGAACAGAGAAGAATATGGAAGGGTTAGAGGAAGTAGTGGAGGAGCTGAAGGGGATTACAACCCCACAGGAAGAGGACTGCCTTAGATGGCCTCAATGAGAGAGGATGCCCTTAATCTTGTGAAAACCTGATGCCCCAGGGCAGATAGATGCTGATAAGGGTGAGGTGGCAGGTGGAGGAGCATCTTCTTAGAGTCAAAGGGAGTGGGAATGAGGTGAAGAACTCAGGGAAGTGGGACTGGGAAGGGGACAACATTTGGAATGCAAATAAATAAATTAATTAACAAATGATAGTTGAGTGGTTTTTAAAATTCTTTTGAGAAGTGATGTTTTGGATTCCTTAATTAAAGTAATTTACATTTGAAAAAAATCAAACCAGTTTTTAATTCACATATACTTCACAGTAAAGATATTTCAGGGTGATACAGTTTTCAAGTAACAAAATAGCAAGCTAAAATGAAAATACTACATAGATGTGATTTATTTCTTTCTAATCCAGAATATTCAACCCTCCATTGTAACTACTTGTGTCTTATCTATGCCCACACATAAGGATGTTGAAGCCAGGGAAATAAATTCCCAGTCCTGAGAATCCTTGAGTTTGCTGGTACTTTCATCTGACTTCCAGGAGTAATAGTCACCAGACAGGATGAAATTAAATGTGGATTTAGAACAATAATAATAATCATTTCAAATGAAAAATTGATTTTCAAGGCATCTTGCCTGGTTAGGTATGAAATAAGGTAAACTTACCAGGACACAGATTCCTATAGGAACATTTAATGAGTTGAAAGAATACTTAGATATATACCCATGAAATTAATTTTATAAATTGTAAGTCATCCTTAATAAGTGATTCTTTTTTCTAGTGTTATTTATGACCCATGAACTGTATGTCTGATCTTTCAAGTAATCCCAGGGCTTTTATTCAACAAAGATTTAGGGTATTATTATTTCTGATATTTTCATATTTCACTATTTTATTCAATTTATTTAAATCATAAGCTTTTTAATATCTCAATTATAGTATATACGTCAAATATATTAGTCAATATATTAATTAAATTAAGAATTTAATATATTCAATGGCTTATATCCTGCTGATGCATACAGTGAACATGAGCTTTTCTTTCAAAGTAACTCAACCGTTAATTGTGCTTAATGAACAATTTTTATTAATGTGTTTCTATATGACACAAAGCACTCTGCAAGAAAAAGTTAAAAGGTTGTTAACTGATGTGTTTTATCATTTTATGATGTTAGCACCATAATTATCTTCTAGGCCTTTTTGAGAATTATTATACATGATCTAGTCATTTTAATACTTGTAAGAACTAAACTAGTACTTGAGAGCAAGACTGATTCCAAGAAAGGAAATAACCAAGTCATTTAGATGATGGACAATGAGTAATGGATTTTGGGGTCTGTTTGTTTGTTTGTTTGTTTGTTTGTTTTTGGGTTTTTTGTTGTTGCTGCTGTTGGTTTTTTTTCTGGTTTGGATTGACTTAGTTTGGCTTGTTTTAAACTTGCAAAATATTTAATTATCTTGTCATACATTCTAACAGGCAGAAGATACATACCAATACAGTAAGTGAAGAAGCAGAAACATCAATATCCTTGAAAGGGGGCACTTTTTCATCCCAGTTAAAGGTTACGGGAGAATTTTCTGGGGAGAGAGAGAGAGTAGTGATCAAATGCACTGAAATTAGAAAAAATGAAAGTTGTAAAATTAGGTTAAAGGTCACTACAAATGTCAGAACTGAATGTTCAGAATGTCTTTCCAATCTAGTGTCACACATCTTAGCTTGTGAAAATGCAGGAGGGACATAAAGGTCTTAATTGTTTCTTTTATGAAATCAGCACTACTTACAATGAATGTATTCAGCTTTGCTCCTGTGAGTACTTCTGTTTTAATTGTCTCTTCCATGCATATTAAAACATCACCAAATCACATCCCAGTATTCAAATATTTTCCTTTAATTCTACATGATGGGTGATGTTTGGAGGGATTTTAAAATATAGTTGCATTTAATATGTAGCACATTTAATTCTGAATAAAGGTGGCCTCCAAACAGCAGAGCATGCTAGAGCCCTAGGGATTAACAAATTAATTGCAATTTGTTACTTCTAAAGAATTACTTCCTGGCAAGCAAGACAAACAGCAGAGCACATAATAAACTTGTAGCCATTCTTTGTTCAACTTCCTTCACTTGTTCAGTTCTATTTTAAATGTTTAACTCTGTGGCAGTGAACTTTCTCCCTCTTCTTTGAATAAAAAGCCTGACTGCAATTACTTCTAAGTGGAAGCTGATATGCATCATTATACTTAGTTCATAATAAGGTGGGTTATTTTTGAGTCATTGATTAAAGATGATTTGCCCATCATTACTCAATACACAGCTGAAGTCTTCAGGTTGTGTGAAAAGATCATGAGTTATATAAGCAACATGTTCCTTCTAGAGATGGTAGAAGAGAACAATTACTGAATCAAATATAAATGTAATTAAATTCTTAATTATACATGATAATAAATCCTATACAAAATGTTTAGACCTAATGGCATCTAAAAGCTTTTCATACAAAAATAAAATTTGTTTATGTTACAATTTTATTATACAGTTAAGTAGAAAATTATTAACGGTGACTGAGAGAAGAAAATTAAAATATTACACATCCAGAAACTTATTGTATTTATACCAGAGGTCGCACTTTTCTACAAATTGAACTTTATAGCATACTTGAGCTGTAATCCAAAGTATGAATTAGCAAACTACAAATAAAAAATGTTACATTCCTCAGTAAGATAGGACCTGTAACCACTGTTCTCCTGGAGAAGAGATTTAGAACTCTCTGCTGTGTTCAACAATGTCCAGGATCTAAGAGAAGCTTTTCTTTCAATTTTTTTCTCTTCTTATGTTCAAAACAGACTTTATCACATGTTATATTCTTATTATGGTCCCCTCTCCCCTATTTTCTTGGAGAAAATGTGCCCCCTTTTCTCTCCAGTGAAATCTACACTCTTTCTCTCTATTGTTAGAAAACAGAGAGGCATCTAAAGAAGAAGAGGAAGAAGAAGGAGGAGGAGGAGGAGAAAAAGAAGAAGAAGAAGAAGAAGAAGAAGAAGAAGAAGAAGAAGAAGAAGAAGAAGAAGAAGAAGAGAGAGAGAGAGAGAGAGAGAGAGAGAGAGAGAGAGACAGAGAGAGAGAGAGAGAGAGAGAGAGAGAGAGACAGAGAGAGAGAGAGAGAGAGAAGCATAATTGAAAATGCTTGAATCTCACTTAGATTGGAGGGAACTGGGTAGCAGTGGGTATGGGAGGTGAATATGGGATTTTAGGTTCAGGTGTGGGAGAAACAGGAGAGAGGACCAGAGGCTAGGAGACTGAATGGAAAACAGTTGCTGCTAGGGATGGCAGGATGGATGGGTGCCATCTCTAGGATGTACCAGAAAACTGGGATGGGAGATACTCTAAGCAATCTATACAGGAGATTTTTTTCCTTCAACCTACATCCCAATTTATCTGTAATTATCACTTCTATTCTACCATCTAAAGGAGATTATCTCCCCCTTCTCAATTACTTTACAGTTTACCTAGCCTCTGAGCCAAGATGAATTGTACATTGTTTTATTAAGACTTAACAAATACTATCCACATGTAAGCTAGTACATACTGTATTTGTCTTTCTATATCTGGGTTACTTCATTCAGAGGTGTTTTTTTGTTGTTGTTGTTGTTGTTTTTTTTTTTTTTTTTTTTTTATCCCCTCCTAACTCAATGTATTTACCTGTGAGCTGCAAGGTCTCATTTTTCTAATGGCTGAGTAACAATCCATTTCATAAATGAACCATATTTTCTTTATCCATTCATTCATTGATGGACATTCAGGTTGTTTTTAATTTCTGACAATTATGAATAGAGCAGCAATAAACATGGTTAGGCAAGTGTCCCTGCAGTAAAAGAAGTGCCCGTTAAATATGAGCCAAAGAGTGGCATAGATGGATCTTGAGGTATATTTATTATGAGCTCAGAGAAATTGCTACACAGATTTTCCCAGTGGCAATATTTGTATGTTATCCCAACAAAAATGGATGTGTTTGCCTTACTCTGCATCCTCACCATCCTGAGCTGTCAACTGCTTACTGATCTCAGTTTGATGTAGTTGTAAGATGAAGCCTCCAAATAGTTTTAATTTCTGTTTTTCTGCTGACTATGGAGGTTGAGTACTTGTGTCTCTTAGTCACTTAAGTTTTCTCTTTTGAGACTTCCCTGCCTGGATCTGTACCCCATTTTTATATTGGGTTATTTGTTTTGGATGTCGAATTTTCTGAGGACTTTTTATATTTTAGATTCTAGCCTCTATCAAATCTTTAGTTAGTAAAATCTTTTTCCATTCTGGAACCTGCTACTTTGTACAAATGGTGGTGCCTGTTGCTATACAGAAAAGGTTTTTTCTCTATTTATCAATTTATTAACTACGTCTGTGTTATCAGTGTTCTGGTCTGAAATTCTTCTCCTGTTTCAATGAGTTTTAAACTATTTCCCACTCCATTAGATTTTTGTGTCTTTTGATGTGAATTGAGATCTTTGATCTCTCTAGAGTTGAGTTTTCCTTAGGAATAGGTTTAGATCTATTTATATTATTCTACTACCAAGCATCCAGTTTGAGCAACACCATTTGTCGAAGATGCTGTCTGTCTCTTTTTCAGTGTTAACTGTGGGGTTTTCTTTGTTTATCAAGAACGGGTATTTATAAGTATGTAGAATTGTGTCTGGGTCTTTGGTTTGGTACCCTTCAGCATCCAGTCTGTTTTTACTGGTATATCTCTGAAGTACAATTTGATATGGGGCACGGTGATATTTGTATGTAGTTCTTTTAATATTTAGGATTGTTTAAGCTATATCGTTTGTTTGGCTTTGTGTGTGTGTGTGTGTGTGTGTGTGTGTGTGTGTGTGTTTGTGTCCATGTGAAGCTGAATATTGTCTTTCCAAATTCTTTGAAGAACTGTGCTTGAAATTTGGTACAAATCTGGAAATAAAACTATGGGTTTGGATTCTATATTTTTATTTCTACAGAAGCTATTGCCATGTGGGGAAAAGATGATTTAAAGTCATTCTACAGAAGTTATTAAGGAGGCCAAAAGACAAACTAGCTGTCCTCACAGAAGTGCAGAGTTGTGACCCCTAACTTAGCTTCCCATTATCCCAAGCACATCCATAGAGTTGAGCTCGTTTTTATGATAGAATTGACATGAAGGGTCTGACTTACAGAGCTACAAAAGTAAACGCATGTAAACCAAACATTAGGTATCTAGGACAAAGAAATTTTCTTGAAGAGAACCATTTCCATTCATGTAGATGAGCTTAACTCACTTTTTCTGCTTGAGAGTTTATGACCATATGAAGCTTAAGAAGAAGGAAATGTGGAAGCCTCGGAACTTCTTAGAAAAAAAAAAACAAAAAAGAAAAAAATTGTGTACTCATCATATATTAATATGTAACAAATTTTGTGAGCTATAATAGTATTTTATAAAATGAAATAAAAATAAAATAATATAATAATAAAAACATTTTCATAGTAAGGAGACATCACAGAAATGAAGAGGCAGGATTATTGTCCAAGTCCAAATATAATCACAAATATAATGCATTAAATTGTTACTAAGTTGGTCTATAGAAAGTTCATCCTCTCAAATGGAAGAACAGAGAGGCTAAGACAAACCACACCAGGGGATCAGCCTTGGCCTTACTGAGAGATACAGGTACTACTGTACTTCCTCTTGTGAGAGACAAAGGAGGACACCGATATGTTAGGAAACACTCTTGCCCACAGATGACATTGAATCTAGTTGATTTTCCAGTTCTAAAAATAGCAGTAATGAAAAAGAGAAGGAAATGATTCCTAAGACAAACAGTCCACGAGAGTAGGGAAGAGTCTTAAGGGAAAGAAACCCCTAGAGTTTCGTACAAACTAACATTAAGAAAAGGGTTAGGTATTTTACACTGCAAAGCAGAAAAGAGCCAAAACCATAGTGTGGTCATTTCGGAAACACAGTGAAAAGGTGTCTGATTCTGTAGTCACTGAGGACTTTTATAGTCAGGGACCAACAGCATTACAATCTTTGTCATCTGTAATGATAAGAGACTTTGGACAATATCACCAGTTCAACACCTGAACTGGTAAAAAAATACCTTATACAGGAATAAAAAATAAATATTTTAATATTTAAGTTAAAAAAAGAAGGAAAACCAAAGTATGTATTTTTCAATCCTACATAGAAGGGGGAACAAAATAATCACAGGAGGTAAAGTGAGAGAAGGAACTGAGAGGAAGAACAGAGAAGGAGGTAAAAAGGAACTGGCAGGATCAGGTATGGCAAGGAACAGGAGAGAAGGAAAGAAAAAGGATCAAGAAATTAAATAGAAATATGTAGCAATGGGAGATCGGAACTGGGGATAGCCATTAGAAAGTCCCAGATGCCAGGGAGGTGAGAGGCTCCTAGGACACACCATGGATGACTTTAGTCAAAATATACAGCAAAAGGAAGACAAAACCTGTAGAGACCACCTCCAGTAGATAGGCACTGCCCCAGTTGAGGGATGGGGCCACACACCCATCTCAATATTGCTAAAAAAAAATATTCCTGTCAAAATTGAAGACATGGACAAAGGTGTAACAGAGACTAGGGGAAATCTAGAGACCACCCTACCTAGGGATCCATCCCATCTGCAGACACCAAACCCCCACACTATTGCTGATGCCTAAAAAGTACTTGAAGACAGGAGCCTGCTATGACTGTTCTCTGAGAGGTTCTACCAGCACCTGACCAATACAAATACAGATACTCATAGCCAACCTTCGGACTGAGCCTGGGGACTCCAATGGAAGAGAGAGCTAGGGGAAGGACCTATGGAACTAAAGGAGATTACAACCTCATAGGAAGAAAAATATCAACTAACTACACCTCCCAGAGCTTCCAGAGACTAAATCACCAGCCAAAGAATGTACATGGAGTGATTTATGGCTCCAAATACAAATGTAACAGAATATGACCTTATCTGACATCAGAGGGAAAGGAGGCCCTTTATTCTTTGGTGGCTCAATGACACAGCAAAGAGGGATGCTAGAGAGGTGAGGCAGTAGTGGGTAAGTGGGTGGAGCACCCTCATAGAGGCAAAGAGGATGATTCATTTAAAAAACTAAGTCTGTTATTAAAAAAGTTTGTCAATAAAATTAAATAGTGTTTAATATTATTTACTCAATACCATTTGTCTTAGCATTTCTATTGCTGCACAAAAATCATGACCAAGAAGCAAGTTGGGGAGGAAAGGGTTTATTCACCTTACATTACCACATTGCTGTTTATCTCCAAAAGAAGTAATGTCTGGAACTCAAGGAGCTCAGGAAACAGTAGCTGATGGAGAGGCCATGGAGAGATGTTCCTAACTGGCTTGCTTACCCTGTATTTCTCAACTTGCTTTCTTATAGAACCTACATCTAACAACCTAGAGATGGTACCACCCACAACATACTGTGATCCTTACTTGATCACAAGTTGATAAAATGCCTTACAGCTGGATCTCATGGAGGTATTTCCTCACCTGAGGTTCCTTTTTCTGTGATAACTCCAGCTTGTGTCAAATTGACACAAAAACAGCCAGTACAATTGACCCCTTGTCAACTTGACACACAAACACATTACTTTTAAGCCTCAACCCTTTCTTTCTTATTCACTACCAAGATCTAAATAACCTTAAGAGCCCCACAGTCTTTACAAAATCTTACATATTAAAATTTCAACCCCTTTAAAATATCTAATCTCTTTTAAAATTTAAAGTCTCTTTTTAATTCAAAGTCTCTTAATTGTGAGCTTCACTAAAATATTTTCTTCTTTAAGAGGGAAAAATAGCAGGTCACAGTCACAATCAAAATCTAAATCAAACTTTAACCATCCAGTGTCTGGAATTCACTCAGGAACTTTTGGACTCTTCCAAGGGCTTAGGTCATTTCTCCAGCTCTGCCATTTGTAGCACACACCTTTGCTTCTAGGCTCCAGCTGCCTGTTCTCCACTACTGCTGCTGTTCCTGGTGGTCATTTCATGGTACTGGCATCTCCAAAACACTACTGGCTTCTGCTGCAACTAGGCTTCACCAGTAGGCTTTCATAGGCACTCTTCATGGTACCAAGCCTCAACTCCTTGGCATGACCTCTTCAGTCCTGAGGCATTAATTGTTACTGAAGCTGCACATTCACCAATGTCCTTCCACGGTCTCTCAAAGTGCTGAGCCTCAGCTGCTCTTCATGACCCCTTCATTCCTGCAAAATTACTACCCCCCTGGGTGACTCTTACACATTACCAAGTCTAGCCAGAGCACAAAGTACAATCTTGGCTATCTCTGGAACACAGCATCTTTGTGTTCTCTAAAAACACTTTGCAGAAGATTTCACCTAAGTGATGCTGGTCTCTTCTTAATTACCACTAATTTCTTAGCTCTAGCTGACCAACATCAATAATTTCAATAATACATAGGTTTCATGTTAGTAGTTCCGGTGTCTTGTAATTCACAGCTGATTCTTTAGCTCTAGCTAACCAAAACCACAGAATCTTCACAATAAAAACAGCAACAGCCCTCATAAGTCTTTAATCTTCCCTCTGAAATTTCACAAGCTAGGCTTCAATCTTTGCACTTTTCTCAACATTATCTTCCAAGCTTCTACAGAACATCCCACAGAGCATTTAATATTCCAATGGCTCTTTCAGTTCAAACTTCCTAACTCCTTCCACAGTCCTTTCCAAAACATGGTCAGGTTGCCACAGGAATACCCTACTATGCTGGTTCCAATTTATCTTAGTCAAGGTTTCTATTCCTGCACAAACATTGTGACCAAGAAGCAAGTTGGGGAGGAACAGGTTTATTCAGCTTACACTTCCACATTGCTGTTCATCACCAGAGGAAGTCAGGACTGGAATCCAAGCAGGTCAGGAAGCAGGAGCTGATGCAGAGGCCATGGAGGGATGTTACTGGCTTGCTTCAACTGGCCTGCTCAGCTTTCTTTCTTATAAAACCCAGGTCTAGTACCCCTGGGATGGCACCACACACAACATGCCTGTCCCTTCCCCCTTGATCACCAGTTGATAAAATGCCTTACAGCTGGATCTCATGGAGACATTTTCTCAACTGAGGCTCCTTTCTCTGTGATAACTCCAGCTTATGTCAAGTTGACACAAAACCAGCAAGTACACTATTCAGTTATTTATGATGATTGCCTGTCTTGAATAATAGCTTGTTTAATTCTTATATTTCTATTAATTATTATTTATGTGATTAAATGTTTATACTGAGTCTCTATTACTTTTTTACTGGTTTGAATTTTACTAAAAGTATATGATGCACAATCTTTATATTTAGCTCAAATACATTTCATCTAATGTATTTATTATAATCACCACCCTAATCCATTAAGTCTACTTTTGCCTTGTATTTGAATGTTCATATTTCTAATTTATGCACTCACTTTGTTTTTGTTTATAATTTTTAAACAAATCAATAACCAAGAATTGTAATTTAACTGAAAAATCATATTACATTACCATTTTAATTATAATTAGTATAAAGCATTTTGGCTTATATTAGCAACCAGGCTTTGTAATTGAGAGGCATTAGTAGAATTGAAGATATCTGCTTTCAAAATAAAGCTATAGGAATTGCTAACATGTTACCTTACAGTCTGCAATATGAAATTTCTATTTAAAATGTTTTTACATTTCTTTTGTGGTTTGGTATCTCTAATTTTATTTCATCTCACATTTTAATATAGATATTTTTCCTTTTTGATGTAACCAAATGTTTATTACCTATCTTTGAAAAAAATCTCCTGCCAAAGGTATGACGGAAGGTTCACTTGTTAGTCCTCCTAAGTGACACAAGGTAATCAGAACACCCTATTTTCTCTCACATGAGTGCAATGTAATAAATTGAAGTCATAAAACGATTGTGCCATCAATTGTCTTACCTAATTATTTTTCTTTCAAGCAATATATGCCTCATCCAGGTTCATAAACATGTGTGATATTTATGTTTATATATAAAATGTGTATATACAAACATGTGTATTATGAATATTCTTTAAAATTCCTTAATTCTAGTAATCAATACCACTAATAAATTCTGCAGTGATTGTTGTACATTCATTTTTAGCATTTTTCTCATGTTTTATATCATAGAAATTGTATTTGAATGTTCATATTTCTAATTTATGCACTCACTTTAAATTTTTGTTTAGATTTCTTTAGCAAATAAATAACAAGCAGTTTATTTGCAAAATCATTTTACATTACCATTTTAATCATAATTAATATAAAGCATTTGGCTCATATCACCCACTGTTCATTCATAAAAAAATCTATATTTATAGAGACAAATTTTCTATACTATGAACCTAGTCTTTTCCAGTAGTTATATGTTGAATAGTTGTAGTGTAGCATGACAGCTAAAATATGAATATTGACAGAGTCGGGATTCAGAATGTCTATTTTAACCAAAACAAAGTGAAAATAATTACTGTTTTATGTTAAAATTTTATACTCACTTTAACTCACCATTAATATTTAAAATTATTATACATTTTTCTCATTGGTTTTGCAAACTACCCTGCCACTTTTCCATCCCAAAAACTCATCTTTTATGCAAGTCATATCAAGAAGTTATAAAAGCCTTCACTGTGCACCATTTGGAGAATGTCTTTTTATGCTCAGCATGATTCTCTAAAGTAAAATCCAGTGTGTTGTGTAAAATCCTTATGTTGTGTGAGCTTACCCACTTCTGAGTGGGCTTGTGGAATCTTTGACATGTGACCATTAAGAATAAAACTGCTGTGTGCATCTGGATCTTAAAGTCTTCCTGCCTACTCCTACATGATAACCCTGAGCTTGATACCTGAAGTGGAATATGGATGTCTCATTTGGGCAGAACATTGTTTTCTCTTCTCATCTGACAGTAATGGGCCTCTGCGCTAATGATCATTCATGGCAATATTATAAGAATGAAATTTTTATCAATTGTATCAGTTCTCTCAAGATTTTCAAAGAATCAGAGATGTGCTTGATTACTTTTTCTCTCTTTCTTTTTTTTAATTGCCTGTTTTTAAACTTCACTGGTATCTGTTCTTATCTTTATGACTCCTCTAATGTGCAACTCTTGATCACCATTCCTTTTTTTCTTACTTTTTGAACACCAAAATAGGAAGTAAGAGTATTCATTGAGGCAGTCCTTTATCCTCACATATAGATTTGAGTAGTATATTTACTTCTCAGTTCATCCTCACATGTCATGCATAGTTTAGCATGGCATTTTCCTTCTCTTCCAGCTTGTGTTTTTTAAATTTGCCATGAGACTTCTTCTTTTCCCCAAATATTGTTTAGAAATGAGCATTTTACTTCCAAGCGATTTTTGTGGTTGCTGTTGTATTTGTCTATTTGTCTGTTTGTTTGTTCATTGTATGTAATTACTGACGTTTCCCATTTTGGTTGAGATCGACATAATCATTTTTTAACCTTTAAAGGTAATATGTTTATGAGTGGATCAGTAAACTTCATTTTGTAACATGTAATTAATTTATGATTGAAGATTTATGTTTCTCCTCTATATCTTGCTTGGCTTATATTTTTCTTACATTTTTCCATTCCCTTACATTGAAAAATAGATCTTTCAAAATTGCCTTTAATTTTAGTGTGTATTATTCTAATACTGAAATTTAAATTTGTTTCTTGACTCTGCTGTGTTGTTTTTGACAAATGCTACTTATATTTCAATTTATCAAAAAGTGCTTTTATTTTCCAATAACTAGAAAATTATTAAATAGCAATTCAATCTAAGCAGAAAAGGCATTTGACAAAATTCAACATGTCTTTAAGATGAAAGTCTTGAAGAATTTAGGAACTGCAGAAACATTCTTCAAAATAGTTAAGGATATATATGACAAATTTCTAACCTACAATGGGGAAAATCTGAAACCATTTCTTCAAAAATGTGCATGACACAAGAGAGCTTACTCTTTCCAATCTAATCCAATGGGGTTCTCAAAACATTATAGAGACTAATAACTTAAGAAAAATATAAAAGGAATGAAAAGTCAAAGAAAGAAAAAAAATGACACTATTTGTAGTTGACATAATTCTACGTGTAAGAGTCCCTTCGGGCTCTTCTATGGATAGATGTCTTAGAGTCAGCAAACATTTTCAGTAAGGCTGCAAAATACTTGATCAGCATACAATAATTAGATTCCATATATACCAGAAAGACACTTGATTAGAAAAGATAACACATTTAAAATGTTTATGGAAAAAAGTACCTAGAAATAAACCTAACTTAGGATGTGAAAGACCTCTATAATACAACATTGAGACACTAAAAACAAGGAAACAAAAACACTGGCTTATGTATAGGATCATTATTTTCTTTGGTTAGCAGAATTAATATGGTGAAAATGGTTATACTTCAAAAATAAACACGCTTGGCTGAATTATAGTGACATTCCCCACAGAACAAAAAATAAAACCCAAAATGGTCCAGAATCACAAAGCTAAAAGGTTTCCTCACAAAAACGCACTGTTGGAGTTATCACAATGCCTGTCCTCAGATATTATACTACAGAGCTATAGTGGCAAAGACAGCTTATCACTACTTTAAATACAGGTATTTAAACCATTGGACACTAATAAATGGCTTGTCAAAAACTCACACAACAATGAAAACCTCATTTTCTACAACAGCAATGTAAAAAAAATGGCATTAGAGAAAAAAGACAGTCTCACAAATAGTCCTGTAGAAAACATTAAGAAGAATAAAAATGGATTCAAAACTCATTATACACAACAATAATTCAACATGAACTAAAGACATTAATGTTAAACTGTAAAACTACCAGAAGAAAGCATAAGGAAGACTCTTCAAGGTATAGGTATAGGCAAGAATTAATTTTTTAAACAAGGTTCCATTAGCATGGACAATACCTACAATAATTGATAACCAGTAATTTATAAAATGTATAGTTTTCTGCATTAAAAAGTATATATATATATATATATATATATATATATATATCAGCAGATAGACAGATAATAGGTATGTGGTAAAAACATGCAATGGAATTTTATTTAATAAGAAAAATTAAAATCATTAAATTTTAGAAAAATTGATGGAACTGTAAAGCATTTTATCAAGCAAGTTTTTCAGACCGAGAAATTGTTAAAAATCCTATTATGTCTCTTATGTAAGTAGTAGTTTATAAGGCTTATGTTTATTTATTCAACTTGGGACAAATGAGCACAAGTTATTAAACTAGAAAGGAGTCCATAGGTTAGGAAAAGAGGCACCAATTAAACAGGGAAGATAATAAGATACAAGAAATGTGAAAAATGGGGACAAAAGAAACTTGTTAGAAAATTCTAGAGTGGAACCTAATACTGGGCATGCTAGCACACAAAACACAAAAACAACAAAAACCTTGCAAACCAATAGAAATGAAGACTATGGAGTGCAATCAGAAAAATTTTTGGTAAAGTTACACAATAAATACACTCATTTAACAATAGAAAATTAATTATCATGTCTTGTTTCAATAGTACCATTAGGAAGTACGAATCCACACCTCAGAGTATTCAATTGTGTCAATTTCAGAGGCCAAGACTCCATTTCATCCAGCATCTTCCATCACTGCTGAGTGTCGCTTAGCAACCAGTGCTGATGATATTTTCACAAAGAAACATCTATCTGTCCTGTTTTCTGGTCTGAAACTCATTACTAAAATAATATAATACTAATTAAAGCCTTTTTCCTGAGATTCAAATAAAATAAAAATATACAATGGCTGCAATTTTTTTCTTGGCAAGGATCATACTTTTAGCATATTGTGTATAAATTTGAGTAGACATTATAATCTGAATTTTACACCAACATCTGGTTCACAAAGGAGTGAAAATTTGTAGAATTGCCTTCTTTCACTGGCGAGATACTTTTACTGAAAGAAAATATTTCAGTCATATTTTGGAGAATGCTTCACTAGAAATTTAGAAATATAAAATAAAACTTTCTTCCCAAATACTTTTCTAATGGGGAAAAAAAAGATTGGGAGAATCATAATACGAGAAAGCAATTTTCTTGCTCTACAAAACTCCCATGTTAAACAAATCAATAAGATTGAATTGAAGGGTTCTTTTTAAATTCAATGTGAAAACTCATTATGAGAAAGTAAAGCTAATATTTGAAAAACAATAACAGTTCAGTTTTGCAATAAAAACATGTTCGGCAATCTCTTTCTCTGCATCTTTAAAACACAGTTGATGAGAAAATAAAGGAGGCCTCAGATGTTCTTGTTCCTTCTATTTGAAACTTTCAAGCAGGCATTCATCAAAAAGCCTATATTTATTTTCCTTCCAGTATCCATTAAAATGTGCGTGGAGCTGGTGACTACAATGGAATCTAAGGCCTCAGCTTCTACGTTAGGCTTTTGACTGAGTGCCAGTGAGCACTCTGCCTTGCTAAGTGCAGCTACTCTTCGAATTAAATTATTCCCACAGTAATTTAACAGCATGAGCATTTAGAAAAGTGTTCGGTGAAATAACTGTTATTATGTGCGTCTATAGAAATGGAGAATCTAGATGGAGCAAGGTTTTTCTCAGCTTCGAAGTATAGCTTAAGATTCAGAAGAATCCTGCAGGAAAGGGCGATTAGTACCACCACCACCCCCAGTACAAAACAGTTTGGTCTCCTCTGTGACTTCCCTCTAAGTAATGCCAAACAGACTTTAGTCTCTGGAGTTCTGCTCATTTATGGAAGCAGTTTTTACAATAAACCCAACTGTGGAGAAATAGCAAAAGAAGATTATTCTCCAATTAGTTTTTTTCTCTACAGTGAAATGAGAAACTGAATCTTTTCGATCCATACCCATCTCTTTCCATCTTTAAATATTTGTTTATGCGGCTTAAACAAGACTGGAACAAGAACAGGAACAATAAACATGCTAACATGGAAGGGGTAAAACCACAGGCACCAACCCTAAACAAAGAACTATAGGTATCTGATCCTGCTCCTTTTTTAGGGGAAGGGGATGATATACAGAGGGTCGGGAATTTGAACAGAGATGTGCTGAAATGAGGGATGGGGAACTAGGGGTAGCCACTAGCAAGTTCCAGATGCCAGGAAAGCAAGAGGTTCCCAAGATCCAAGAGGAATGAGATTCTCTGAAATGCCCAGCAGAGGGAAGGAAGAACCTGTAGAAACTATATTCAGAGTTTAGGCAAGGCTTTCCTTTGGGGAATAGGACCACTCACTAATCTCCAAATGTGTAACACAGAATTGCTCCTGTCCAAAGGAAATATAAAGGCAAAGTGTGGAGCAGAAACTGAAAGAAAGGCCATCCAGAGACTGCCCCACCTGGGGATCCATCCCATATACAGATGCCAAACACAGACACTATTTCAGATGCCAGGAAGTGTTTGCTCACAGGAGCCTGATAGAACTGTCTCTTGAGAGGTTCTGACAGAACCTGTGACAAATACAAAGGCAGATGCTCACTGCCAATCATTGGACTAAGTGTGGGGACCCCAATGGAGGAGTTATAGAAAGAACCAAAGAAGCTGAAGTTGATTCTTAAAAGAGTCAGGATCAAATACCTATAGTTCTTTGTTCAGGGTTTGTGCCTGTGGCTTTACCCGTTCCGTGTTAGCATGTCTACTGTTCCTGTTCTTGTTCAGGTCTTGTTTAGGCTGCATAAACAAATACTTAAAGATGTAAAGAGACGTGTATATATTTTTTAATGGATATTGCAACCTTATAGAAAGAACAATAATCTCAACCAACCAGACTCCCCAGCGCTTCCAGAAACCATCAACCAGAGAGGGACCCATTGCTCCAGTCACATTGGTATTTTTGTTGGATATCAATGGGCGGAGAGGCCCTTGGTTCTGTGAAGGCTTCAGTGTAGAGGAATGCCATGGTGGTGAGTTGGGAGTGGGTAGGTGGGAGTGGGAGTACCACCACAGAAGCAGAGAGGATGGGGAGGGATAGAGGTGTTCCGAAGGGGAAAACAGGAAAGGGAATAATATTTGAAGTGTAAATACATAAAATATCCAATTAAAAAAAAAAGAACCATAGGTAATCAAGGAATACCCAGAGAAAGGCAAATAGCCTTCTCCAAGGGAAGACTTTTTCTTTCATTTTGATAACCAATAAAAATTGGTGATATACAAGTAACAATGAGCAGGTTTCACCTATATATTTGAGAGTGACTGGTTATACGCATGCACGTGTGTGTGTGTGTGTGTTTGTGTGTGTGTGTGTGTGTGTCTGTGTGTGTGTATGTGTGTGTGTATGTGACAACTAAGAGAAACATACCTCTAGAGTCCATGAATGTGAGAAAGATCAAGGGTAGTGTGTTGTGATACATGGAAGAAGTAGGAAGGAAGAAAAAAAAAAGGCAAAATTATATAATCTAATTTTAAACTATTTCATTAGAAAAGAAATTTTAAAATACAACATATCTGCAAAATGGAATACTATTTTGAATTAATGTTTCTTAATTCTATGTAAAATAGTCTCATAGAAAAGATAGTCCTTGTTATCCCACAATTCAATTTAGTTATTTGGCATAGCTTTTTTTGTTGTTGTTCTTAGTGATGAGTTCTTTGGTTCCTTTGTTTCTTTGGTTCGTATTTTTACATGTTCATAGAATTCTGACCTAGAAAAACCTTACTTCAAAACTTTTATGAAAATTCTACACAAATATAAGAATTATTAAAACAATGTTGATGTTTTGGAATACCATTTAATCTTCAAACTCTTCTGGGGGAAATCTTTTTATTCAGTTTTTCTGTTGAGTTTTTATTATTAACTATTTTATTTACTTATATCCCAAATGTTGCACCCCTCTAGTCTGCCTCACAGAGTTCTTTTGCCCATATTCCCTCCCTTTTGCTTCTGCCTCTGAGAGGGCACCCCCTCCAAGCATCCCCCTTCTCTGGGACATCAAGCCTCTTCAGGACTATGCTCATCTTCTTCCACTGAGACCAGACAAGGCAGTCCTCTGCTACAAATGTTCTGGGGGGGCCGCAGACCTGCTCACATATGTTCTTTGGTTGGTGGTTTAGCCTCTAAGAGCCCCCCCCAGGGCCCATGTTAGTTGACACTTGGTCTTCCTGTGGGGTTGCCATCCTCATCAGCTCTTTCAATCCTTCCTTTATCCCTTCCATAGGGGTTCCTGACCTCAGTCCAATGGCTGTAAGTATCTGCATCTGTCTCAGTCAGCTGCTGATAGAGCCTCTCAGAGGACAGCCATGCGAAGCTCCTCTCTGCAAGAACAACAGGTCAACAGCAATAGTGTTGGTATTTGATGCTGTGTTTTGGATGGGTCCCAAATTTGGCCTGTCACTGTTCAGCCATTGGCTCATTCTCTACTCCATTTTGTTCCCACGTGTCATTTAGCATGGCCCTACTGTTAGACATTTGGGCTAAGGCAACCATATTGAGTCCTGGAAGACTACCCAGTCCCAGATCTCTGACTTGCTGAAGGTTCCCCTCACCCCCAAACCCCTGCAGCTGCATACTTCCATTCATTATCCCAGCCCTGTAGGCTTCTCTCCTGTCTCCCCCTATACCTGATAATACCCCCTTTCCTCCCGCTCCCCTCTCCTGCCTAGGTTCCTCCTTCTCTCTACCTCCCATGATTATATTGTTTAGCCTTCTAAGTGAGACTGAAGCATTCTCTCTTGGCCATCCCTTCTTAACTTTATATGGTCTATGGGATGAATCATTGTTGTACCTTGTAGCTAACATCTATTTATCAGTGAAAACATACTATTCATGTCTTTTTGGCCTGAGTTACATTCCTTAGGATGATATTTCCTAGCTCTGTCCATTTGTCTGCAAAATTCATGATGTCCTTAGTATCTGAAGCATATTGAACTGTGTAATGAACCCCATTTTCTGGGTTAATTCTTCAATTGAAGGACATCTGGGGTTTTTCTACTTTCTGGTTGTTACAATTAAGGCTAATGTGAACATAGTGGAGCATGTGTCCTTCTGATATTGGGGAATATCTATTGACTATAAGCCCAAAAGCACTATAGCTGGTTCTTCAAATAGAACTATTTCCACTTTTCTGACGATGTCCCAGATTGATTTCCAGAGTGGTTGTACCAGTTTACACTCCTACCAGCAGTGGAGGAGTGCTCCCTTTTCTCCATATTCTTGCCAGCATTTTTTAAAATCTAACCATTCTGATTGGTATAAGGTGGAATCTCAAGATAATTTTGATTTTCATTTCCCTGATAATGATAGATGTTGAATATTTCTTTTAGTGCTTCTTGATCATTCAAGATTCCTTCATTGAGAATTCTTTGTTTATTTCTGCACCTCATTTTCATTGGGTTATTTGGCATTTTGGAGTCTAACTTCTTGAGTTCTTCACATGCATTGGATATTAGCCCTCTATCAGATGTACGGTTGGTGAAGATCTTTTGCCAATTTATAAATTGCTATTTTGTCCTGTCTACAGTGTTGTTTCCCTTTCTGAAACTTTTCAGTTCCATGTTGTCACATAATTGACTTTTATCCTGAGCCATTGATGTTATGTTTAAGAAAATTTCCCCTTTGTAAATGTGTTTGAAATTATTTTCTACTTTCTCTTCTTAGATTAACTGTATTTGGTTTTATGTGGAGGTCCATGATCTTCCTGGATTTAAGCTTTGTGCACGATGATAAATATGAATCAATTTTTATTCTTCTATATGCAGACAGCAACTTGGATCAGTACTATTTGTTGAAGATACTTTCTTTGTTCATTATATTGTTTGGGTTTCTTTTTAAATATCAGTTGTGTGCAAGGATCTATCTCTAGTTCTCTAATTTTATTCCTTTGAATAACCTGTATGTTTCTGTACCAATACCATGTGATTTTTATCACTATTGCTTTGTACTGCATCTTGAGGTCAGGGATAGTGATTCTTCCATTTCTATAATTGTTTGGAATTGTTTTGGTCATCCTGTGTTTTTTAGTTTTTTCATATGAATTTGAAAATTACTCTTTTCATATCTGTGAAGAATTGTACTGGAGTTTTGATGGAAATTGTACTGAATCTGTACATTGCTTTTGGTAAGATGGCCAATTTCACTATGTTAATGCAACCTATGCATGAACATGGGAGGTTTCTCTACTTTCTGATATCTTCTCCAATTTCTTTCTACAGGAACTTGAAGTTCTTGTCATACAAATCTTTCACTTGATTGGTTAGAGTTATAAAAGAGAATTTTCTTTTATGTGTGGCTATTTTGAATAATTTCTCAGCCCATTTTTAATTTGTATAGAAGAAAACTACTGATTTCTTTGAGTCAATTTTATATCCAGTCCTTTGCTTTTTAAGAATCTCTTGAAAATTTTTAATACCTGATCTGAGTCATTTGTCATTAGGACTTTAATAAAAACCATTTATGCAGTGAATTTAACTGATATATTTCACAAAACACTACATATTTTCCCAAATATATTTTTGAGGTAATATATATATAAATAGATTAGAAGATCCAGAAATGAGCCCTCACATATATGGTCACCTGATTTTTGACAAAGGAGCTGTAAACATTCAATGGAAAAAGGACAGCCTATTTAACAAATGGTGTTGGTCCAACTGGCACTCAGCATGCAGAAGAATGAAAATAGACCCTTTCTTATCTCCTTGTACAAAGCTCAAGTGCAAGTGGATCAAAGATCTCCACATTGAACAAGGTGCACTGAACCTATTAGATGAGAAAGTAGGGAAAACCTTAGAACACATAGGCACAGAATAAAATTTCCTGAACGGAACACCAATGGCTTGTGCTCTAAGGTCAAAGACTGACACATGGGACTTAATGAGATTGCAAAGATTCTGTAAGGCTAAGGACACTGTCAAGAAAACATAATGGCAGCCAACAGAGTGGGAAAATATCTTTACCAACACCACATCAGATAGAGGCCTAATATCCAAGGTATACAAAGAACTCAAGAAGCTAGATACTAGAGAACCAAACAACCCTATTAAAAACGGGGTACAGAGCTAAACAAAAAGTTCTCACTTAAGGAATATCGAATGGCTGAGAAGCATCTAAAGAAGTGCTCAACATCATTAGCCATCAGGGAAATAAAAATCAAAACAACCCTGAGATTCTACCTCATACCAACCAGAATGGCTAAGATCAAAAATTCAGATGACAGCAGATGCTGGCTAGGATGTAGAGAAAGAGGAGCATTTCTCCACTGTTGGTGGGGTTGTAAACTGGTACAACCACTCTGGAAATTAGTCTGGCGGTTCCTCAGAAAATTGGACATAGTACGACCTGAAGACCCAGTTATTCCACTTCTGGGCATTTACCCCAGAGACACTCCAACATACAACAAAGACACATGCACCACAATGTTCATAGCAGCTCTATTTATAATAGCCAAAAGCTGGAAAAAACCCAGATGTCCTTCAGTAGATGAATGGATACAAAAATTGTGGTACATTTACACAATGGATTACTGCCCAGCTATCAGAAACAACGACTTTATGAAATTCTTAAGAAAATGGATGCATCTAGAGAATATCATCCTGAGTGAGATAACCCAGTCACAAAAGAACAGACATAATATGCAGTCACTGATAATTGAATACTAACCCCAGAAAGCTCTGAACACCCCAGAAACAACTCACAGACTATATGAAGTTCAAGAAAAGAAAAAAAAGAAAAGAAAAGAAAAAACCATTATGTTTACTCCTAACACACCAAGAAAATTTTGACTAAATCCAGGTTACATCCTGTTTTACATGCACTTTATGCTCATTGTAACTAGTAAGATCTTAATGCATACTATCAAATCTTTAAAAAAAAAAAGGCAAGCAATGACATAAATGTATTCGTATACCTTTATGCAAAAATGCTTAAAATTTGTACATTCATATTTGTTTTTTTAAATAAAGTTCTTCAATAAAAAGTAAATAGGTATATTGATGAATAATTTTAAAATATTGATTTCTCATTAAAATTATATTTCTGCACTTCTATTTGTACTTTCTCTCTTTTCTACATTTTGAAGTATAACTACTAATTTTAATATGCCAAGATTCTTGGTTTTAAAGTAATTTTCAGGAATACTGTCATTTCTTTTATGTCCTATATCAAATTGCTCACATTAATGTATATGTGATTTTAAATAATCAAGCTTACTCAGATATATAGATAGATGATATCTACTTATATACATACATAGCCATTAGTATATATATATATACATATATATATATATATATATATATGTGTGTGTGTGTGTGTGTGTGTGTGTGTGTGTGTGTGTGTGTATGTGTGCGTGTGTGTGTGCATATATATATATATATACATATATATGTGTATATATATATATATATAGTCAAATTTCATTGTTTATAGAATCCCTGCAGAACTTTTAAAATACTAACTTATATATCCAATTTCTTAATATTCAGGTTTATTAGATATGAACTATAGAAATAAGTCTTCTCTACCTTTAAAGCCCTTGATGATGGTGCTTCTACATTGAATTTCATTGTGAACTATGACCATGTTCAGTTTTGGTTCTCCATAGCTAGTTATGATCATTTATCTGCTTTCTTTGTCTATCACTGTAATGCTTACACCAGGTGACTTATTCTAATGATATCTATCTATATATCTATCCATTTATCCACCTATCTATTATTTATGTATTAATATATCACCTATCCTTATTTCCATTTATTCAATGTGTTTTATATTATATGTATATTGTATTATATATGAATAGTATATATAGGCATTTTTCAAAATACTTTGTAAAACCTACACATAATTATTAGAAAATTTTAATTTAATATAGTAGTTGAATTTATTTGAGCATTACTTCTTGATTATGTAAGATATACAGGATGTCACTCCTAATAGAGAAATATAATAACTACCATGAGCACAATTCTATAATTGAATAGATGTTTTAATGGGAATATAAAGTTACAAGTTTATACACTATTTTGGAGCTTCATAGTATAGCTAACTAATGCAGCATGCTACAAAGTACTACAATGTGCTTAACTACTTACACAGCATGTTCAGAACATAATAGTTATGTAATTTTTATTTTCTTCCACTTAAAAATTGGATAGTTTATGTATTTGCATTTCAGATGTTATCACCTTTCCTGGTTTCCCCTTCTCCCATTCTCCTCCCCTTTCTTCTTTGAGAATACTACTTCTCCCACCCACCCACTCCCACCTCCAAACCTGGACATTCCCCTACACTGGGGAAAGAGCCTTCATAGGACCAAGGGATTCTCTTTCTATTGATGCTAGATGATGCCATCCTTTGCTACATATGCGGATGGAGCTACAGGTTCTCCCACGTGTACTCTGGTTGGTGGGTTAGTCCTGTAGAGCTCTAGGGGTTTTGGTTGGTTGATATTGTTGTTCTTCCAAAGGGTTGCAAACTCCTTTAGCTCCTTTACTCCTTTCTCTAACTCCTCCATTGGTATCCCTGTGCTCAATCTGATGATTAGCTGCAAGCATCTTGATCTGTATTAGTAAGGCTCCAGCAGAGCCTCTCAGGAGACATCAATATCAGGTTCCTGTCAGCAAGCACTTCTTGGCATCAGCAATAGATCCTGGGTTTGGTGGCTACATATGGGAGGAATCTTCAGAACGGGTAGTCTCTGGTTAGCCTTTTCTTCCCTCTCTACTCCACTCTTTGCCTCTGTATTTCCTCCTGTGAATAACTTGTTCGCCCTTTCTAAGAAGGACTAAAGAATCCACATTCTGTTCTACCTGCTTCTTGAGCTTTATGAGGTCTGTGAATTATATCTTGGGTGTTCTGAACTAGAGGCTAAGGCAGTGAACAGGCCTTGAAGTGGACTTAAGTATAGTATTTCTGGAAGAGCTTGGAGGCAGTGTGAGTAGTTCTGCATAGAGAGTGCAAGGAAAGATACAGCATTTAAACTTTCATATATTCCTAATACGCTGAATTAACATTTCACAGCAGATATCAAGTTGCCTTATGCCCACTGGCTCCATGAGCTCCCGTACCTGTCTCCTGTAGTTCTTCTATTGTACTATCTACTGTATTCACTATCTGTTTTAACAATTGTGTCTCCAGACATGAAATACTATGGTTGAACAGACATCTTCTTTCATCTCAGATGAGCTCTTATTTTGTTCCCTCTGAATATGATGACATCACTTCTTGAACAACAATACATACAGATGTGTACATATACATTTGCTGTAAGCATGTGCCTTTATAATAACACAGTAGCTTTATATTTTCTCTCCAGCTCTAAAATTAAGAAACGAAAGAAAAAAAAATGGCAAGCTATTTTAGTAGCTCTCGGTATCCTGTAGCAACCAGAATGCCCTAGAGTAAGTCAGTTCCTAAATACATTTATTCATGTTTGTCTGTAGGATTGATAACTGAGCAAAGTGAAGGATTTAGTCTTCTATTTCACAGACAATATTGAAGTCTTCCTAAATATTGAACTAATCATGATGGATGGAAAAGCTGCCAATTCCTACAGACAAAAAAGATCATAATCTAATGTAGATTGTGTAACAGGAAATAATGGAGAACCTTATTACCAATATGCAAAGAAGCTCGAATTTTATTCTGGGTCCTGTAAGAAGCAGATTAAACCTGGTCCTAAAATAGGGTTAAATCTGAGATGATTTTCATAGAGGAAATGCATCTGAAACATAATGAAGTATAATTAGAAAGACTTGAGAAATATCCAGATTATGATACCAGTATGATGGTGACAAGAGTTGGAATATGGATGAGCTAGCCTGCTATGTGTCCTAAGGAAGACCCAGGCAAACAGAGGGGTTCCTGGGGAATGCCAGACCTGCTAAGCCCATTTGTCCAAGAGTTTGTCTGTCCTAGTCTCACCACACTTAGTTAGTGACTAGACCTGTACAACAGAAACTGCAACCTTGCCACAAATGTCAGGCAGAGCACAGCTCTGTTTTGTTGGGTCAGCTATTCTCTCTGTAAGTGGGAAGATACCCAAATGCATGGCATGTAGTAGGAACATGACTCAGAATGAATCAAAAGTGGACTTTACACAGCAAAGTACACTTAATTTGAGTCATATATTTCAACAGTCAATCCCATTAAGTGAGGAAGGAAAAATAAACCCATGGTGAAGCTTAATTCTCAGGTACAAGATAGATTCAGACAGTCATATAGTGCATTCTGATATGGTATGTGGTGAATAAAGCAATTGAGTACAAAGATGTGGCACATGAAACTCTTAAAGAATTCCTCTCCATGCAGAAGCATGTGTTTACAATAGGGAATTGTCAGAAGAAATTAGTCCAGGACAGCTGCAGCTATGTCACAGCCTGAAGTTGATGACATAGATTGATAGATAGATAGATAGATAGATAGATAGATCACACTTCACTTCTTTGCTATAATATCCCCAGAGCTAATCACCATTACATCACTTTTCACATTCCTGATCTGTCTGTTAGTACTGGGCCCATCCTCAGTATGGTGACAGCTGGGTGGCTTTGTGGGTCTCACCAGCATACATTGCCTTGAGACCTGCTTAGTTCTTATTAATTCTATTTTACCCTCCAACTATGGCTTCTCCCTCGACTTCTGTTCTTGACCACTCACCTCTACATTCATGTCACTGAGAATGCATCTTTCCCTTTAATATCAAGGATGCCATAATTATAGCAGACCAGATTTTAATCTTGTCAAATCGTTTATAAAGAACTGTACCTCTGATGCCTGTAAGCCTTTACTAATAGATATATACATACATAAGAGAGTATTATAAATATGTATGTTTACACTGATGCTTGCAGTGGGCCACTATTAAACAGTTTCATTATTCTGAGGTATTCTGGATACCTGAACATACTACTGATTAAGCACATCGTGACTAGGCTTCATAAGAACCAATTCTTGGTGGTGTAGACAAGGCTCTGAAAAACCTCAGGCTGTCCCCACAAGCTGCGTTTTGTAATGGCAGTGAACACGCATACAAACCGAAATTTACTGAGGCTTGAGGGGGAGAAAAGAACAAAAGATTCTGAATCTTGAGAACAAAACTTTCTTTCCTGATGAATCTCTTTATTTTTAACTGCTGGATTGAAATGTAAACTGTGGAAGATTAATTATCTTACAATTCATTAAATCCTAGCAAGCCCACATACACTTTGTCTGCGCAGCTTCTTCCATAAATCATCATGTCCCAACTGTAATGAGATAATATAGGAGAAGATGCTACAGTTTTATTGCTTCTTTCTGAATTCAGCATAGTTAGAATTGCTCAATCAGCCTCTAACTAATTTTTCTTCCTTAGGTTTTGAGTCAATTCTCATTTGGCAAAAGGAGATTTGTGAACTCTGATCAAGCTGAGGATGTAGGTTGGTCTTTGTCTTTCCTCAAGGAGGGAAAAATACTTGGAGTAAGTTCTGGTTTTTGCTCAGTTCATCATTTAGCTCTCTGTCTCCTCATCTCCTCTGGTTCTCTATTGGAATGAGAGGGAAGAAGCAGAGGAGATGAGAACACAGTTCTCATTCTAATTGAAACAATGCATTCCCATGACTGCTTTCTAGCTGGTACTTTAGCTATATGCTACAAATAGAAAGTTGTCATAAAACCACTTATTTGGAACAAAAACAATCATTTTAGTAAACTAGTTCCTATTTTCCAGAAGCCAGTGCCTGTATGATCACTTGTAGACAAAGTTATTACTGCTTTCAGTTTCCCTTGCATTAACAGCAGCCAATTAGACTTAGTTGGTCTCTCCCATCATCCTGTTCTCTGCCTGAACTTTGATCCCTGTGGTCATTGTTTACTGTAAAATTGTTTATACCTCAGTAAGCTGCCATGAGAAGACATTTTTTTAAAAACTGATCATCCTCCCTGTCTATGGTATCCATACTGTTAAGAACTCAACATGTTTGAACATGTTTAGATTATAATAGTTGCTAAAACAATATTGAATTTTGCATTGTACATTCTAAAAGAATATGGAATTAATGGGCACAAAGGAAAGGAAAAGTAATAGTTTCCATGGCATGAAATATACATTCTGACATTGACTGGCAATGAGAGAGAGTCAGCATTAGTATATAGTTTTTCAAGACATACTGCTTTAGTTAAGCACATTCAACTAGCTCTGGAGCATGAGTCAACTCTCTGAGCTTAAAATTCTGCATTGTTTAATATTTTCCATTGCTGTGAAGATAAACACAGCCATTAATCCAAAATCTTGGCAATGGCAATGTTTTGTTGCGAAAAAGTGTATCACGAAGACTGTGGGAAATGTATGAGCACACAGGAAATTTTGACTTACAATGTTTGGAAGAATGGATAAATAATCCTGAAACAGATAGTACTGGATGTTTATCCTATAAATCATGATAACCATTTAAGTCAGAAGCTTAAAGTAGTGTGAAAACATTTCTGATATAGTTCAAAATAACTCTCTATATAATTCAAATTTGTTTTACACTAATCACTAGGAATCTTATCATTTTGTCATATTCCCTCTGTCACAGAAATAAGATAGGATGATAGAGTCATTTTTCAAAAGGTAATATTGGAGAGGAAGCCAAAATCTAAGCAAACTCTTTTTACAGTACATAAAGTTAAGAGGAATAGAAGTTTGGTTTGTAACTTATAAACTCATTTTAAAATTCATGCATCTACCCAGCAATTTGGTCATTTATTAAATTTCCCTCATGTGCCATAACCATATAATATAATACCATAAGGACAATTGTTTACTTTACATATTAAAATGTAGCAAGCATGTACTTATTTATACATACATTTACTTAATTTTATATGTTTAAATAAACACATAACTGATAATCTTATATAACTTGATATTCATAAAATTTGATAATTATATATAGCCTACATATGCATAAAATAGGTATATGATTTATGTATCTAAAATAAAGTCTATATTCTATAAGTGAAAAAAAATTCATGCATCTTAGTAGTGATTATTAATAATAGCTTAGAGTGTCTTATACTTTGTTTATAATTTTATTATATCTTTTAATGATTCCTGGAAGTTAACAAATAAGAAAATGGGAAATAAAAATGAATAATTATACATAATGATTTTTATTGAAAATAGATGTTTCCATACAATACATTCTGATTATGGTTTCCCCTACCTCTACTCCTCCAAGTTCCTCCCCACCTACCCTACCATCCAGATCCACCCCCTTTTTAATCTCTCATCAAAAAGCAAAAGGTTTATAATACAATAAATAATAAATTAAAATAAAACAAAATGAAACATCAGAATATAACAGTATAAACAGAAAAATATGGAAACAGAAAACAAAGTAAAAGAGCCCAAGAAATGGCACCAAAAATTATATATATACAAAAGCAAAGCCACATTTATTTGCAAACTCAGAAATCTAACAGAAGCAGCAACCTGAAAGTTATAATATATATATGCTAACAGCCTGTAAGGTTAAAAAAAATTAAAAGAAAATGTAAAGAAAAAATGGGAGGAAGGAAAGGAAGGGAAGGGAAAGCAAAGGAAAGGAGGGAAGGAGAAACACCCTGACCCTGACATGACATCATTCATTTCCAGTTGGCTATCTATGGCTGAGCATGCAGCCTACCGCTAAGAGTAGTCTGTTTTTCCAGTGAGAAGTCCTTTGAGAAAACTTTTCCCTTGAAAGTGGTTATCAACTGAGAATTGATAGGTTCTGGGTTAGGGAATCAGGCATACTTCCCTTTCTCCTGTCAGCTCTAGGACCCCACATAGACCCATGCAGACCCTATACATGCATCTTTAGTTTCTGTGTATTCAATTGTGCTTTGAGCATATTGATTTAGAAGGCAGTGTGTGTGTGTGTGTGTGTGTGTGTGTGTGTGTGTGTTCTCTACCTGCTCTAGCTCTTATGTTCTTTCCACTTTATCTTCCATAGAGTTCCTTGAGCCCTAAAAGAAGGGATTTGACTGAAACATACTGTTTAGGGCTGAGTGCTCTGCTATACCCCTTTTCTGCATACTGAAGTGTATTTGTTTCTATTTGCTGCAGAAGGATGTTTCTCTGACAATAGATGTGCAAGGCATTGAGTTATGAGTTATTAATAACGCAATGTCATTAGAGATCATTAAATTGCTATATAGTCCTGTACTAGAACAATAGTATTAGGTTGTGCCCAGTGTTTGTGGATTATCTAGTCTCAGGTTATTACTCATCCAAGCAGCATTGGTTATGGATACCACCTCCCTGGAGTGGGCTTTCAATCAAATCAGATACTGGCTGGCTGTGCTCACACACTTTGCACCACATTGCTCTTGAATAGTCAGCTAGTAGAATATCATTGTAAACTGAAAAATTAGTGAGGTTAGTGTTTAAATTTCTCATTGGCAACAGGCAGAGTATCTTCTAGTATCAAGAAAACTACTAGGTAAGGGCTAAAGTCCTAGGTTGGCATCACCTCAACATCTCCACGTTTAATCAGTTCTATAGGTACTGTCTTCAGTAATAGGCTGTTTATCAGTTTATAGAGAGCAATCTATAGACTTGCAACAGCTTAGATTTAGGACTTGAATCTGATAACTAAATGAAATCCGCACACTGCATAATGATAGATAGTCAGTAGGCCAAAAATAGAGAAGATGGAGAATCTGTTAATTGCTTTTTTTCTAATAAGAAAATTTAAATGCATTGTTTCATTCCTTTATTGAAAAACAAGAAATAGAAGTTTAAGAAATATGATTTTGAGGTGTAGAATATTTTTAAAAGTGATTCTTTGCAGATTATATGCCTGGAAATGTAGTGAACATAGAAAATATGAAACAAGAAAAACAACTGAAATAAGTAAATTTGTTTTATAGTAAAGTATTATTTAGTTGTATTTACTTTATATTTAACATATAGATACCTGAGCTGAGTCATCATCCTCTTAATCTGCCTCTAGAGACTAGGACAAATTCAATTTACATATTCCCTGAGTTGTAGCTACCCTGGTAACTATGTAGCCAGATATTAGCAAACCCCAGGGAAGGGATGTCACATGGTAATGTGTGTGACTGACAGAGGTATTGTGGGATCCAAGCTCAAAGCATGACAGCTGCACTCAAGCTCCATTCTTGCCTGGGTGTGTACTTAACCATCAAAGAAGAGGGTGACTAAGGTTTGTCTGAAAAGTGAGAATAATGTTACACATAACTTCCAAAGTCATGGTTGAATGTACCTCTCATAAGACTCAGCATGTATCCCTCATTTGATCATGCTGACTGGACTGGAAATCTGCAAATGCCCCCTGTCTTCATGAGAGATATTCTCAGTGTGTTTTCTCTTATGAAGAAGCTAGTAATATGGAGAAAAGCTTGTTTTAATCCCAGACAGCTATAAGTACAGCAACCATGGAGCAAACGCAAACCTTTTAAAAGAAGCAAACATATAATTCTTATTGAGATATAGAGAGACTGAGCTCTGATCATGTTATTAAAACCTTAACTACAAGGATTCTTTGAATTTTTTTTTTTTGAGAAAATAAATCTTTTAAGTTGTCTTCTCTGTGAGATTGAGAGACTTTTACTCAGAACGATGAAAATAAATGAATCAAGAAAGATGAAGAATTTAACTCCAAGAATAAGCATCAAACTAAAAAAGGGGGGCTCAAAGGGACAGCTGCATATTTTGTGAAGCAATTGATCATGCTGGTTGAATAGAAGTCCTCAAGAAAACTCCAAAGAGTTCTACAGAAACGTGTCAGAAATAATCAAAGGAATTATTTAAAAACTGGAAGATAATAATTAAGCTCACACTGCATGTTTTACTTTTTATCTTTTCAAAGATGGAAAAGAAAGTTATGAAATGCCTAGACCTACAAGCAACTCATCACTTAGAGATTTAAACTGAAAAAGACACTAATTTAGAGGTTGGTGGTTTCTAAACAAAGACAGTTGTCCATTTTACTAAATGCTGCTTGTTTAACATGATTAACCCAGTTTTAAAACAAAATAAAGTAGAACTTCATTTTGAAAAGTTAGGATTTGACAAACAGGGATGAATAAATTTAAGTTATCTCCCTTTTCAGTGAATTGTAAGGCTCAATCAAAACAAACTGAATTGCCATTATTTCTTAACAAATTTTTAATTCATTTCAGTTCTTACGTCTAAAATGGAGTCAGTAGATCAGAATGAACCAGATGTCAACAGATCATGCTATATTTAAACCTGTCCTTTAAAGGCAGGTATCACCTGTAAAATCTTAATTACTAAAGGTGTTATTTGCTGTGAGGACAAGGAGATAAGGGAAATAGAGTGTGCGGTGCCCGAATTCATTTTATACATGTATAAAATTATCAAAACATACGTTTTGGTCAGAAAGAATCCCTGCACCTGTAGAGGCTTAGAAAAGTAGGGGAATGTTTAGCTCACAAACCGTTCAGGGTGAAACACTTTTATCCTTAATTTACATATTTACATTTCATATTTTTTAATTTTCTAAGCAACTATATTAAACCCCACTTGTATACTAAGTATTTACATTAAGCTTTAAAGGTTGGATTTTGGTGCCAAATTGGGTTGTTATCTATGGGAGGCATAGCTTATTAGTAGAAGAAAGGGAGGCCAGAGGGGAGGACTGAGAAGAGAGGAATGAGGGGAAGCTACAGACGGGATGAAAAGTAAACAAACAAAAAATGTTTAAATCTCAAATTTTGTGTTATATACTAACACTTATATCATCCTTAATTTAAACAGTATAGAAACACTAAAAAAAAAAAAAAAAAAAAAAAAAAACTAAAAACACTCAAAAACAATTTTAAAAACACCTTGAAATATAAAAGCATTAGTAAGAAAACTAATTGTAAACAATGGACAAAATATATAAAATGCTATTTTCTCAAGTTATAGAAGGTAAAGAAATACGTAAAAATAATTCAATATAATTGACTGTCAGGAAAATTCAAATTAAAGCCATGATGTGATACTTTCATTTCTTCCACAAGGTCTGTAGGCAAATCAAACATAAAAGATACCATATAAAATCTTATGAATATTATAGAGTAACTGCATATCTTATGCAAAGATAATATCTCAGAGAAGTAGATATCTAAGACAAAGACAGTGTCTCAAATATCTCAGAAAACAGTCTAATATTTTCTTTAAAGTTAAAGATACAAATTTCAAGCCTCTAGCATCCTTTAAGCTTTGACATATTTTCTCAATGAAAGGTAAAAGCACCTGATCATACCAAGGTCAATAATATTTTTGGTAACTTTATAAGTAATAAAAATTGGAAATGGGCATTCTGAAATGAGTATTTTAGCTACTCCATGAACGACTTCACATCACAGAGACTCAACTATTGTAGTAAAACTTGTAAAAATAAAACAAAGAATAAATAACCATTTAAGGCCACTGGGTATTGTCCTGGGGACATGGCGTAAATGAGAAAACGGTCATTAAATAACATCTCTTTAATGTTAATGAGGACAAAAGACATTTGAAAGATAGAAGACATACAAAACACATGTCCATCTTTTTCATTTCAAGCTTAAGGCAAACAAAGCTTCATCTGGGTAGAAGTGGCTCTATGGTGAGACCTTCCATTTTTTTAAATCTTCAGGAAGAGCTTTAAAGGAGAAAACTATACCATCTAGAAGTCATATGTTAGGTTTTGGAAAGCACAAGGCTGAACTCTCTTCTCTTGGTCATCAGCAATATTAGATGGAAGCTCACAGTAAGGAAGGAAGATTAAGAGCATGGAGTGATGCTTTGAGCATAATAGTGTTTGCTGAATAACATTGAGGATTTGGCTTCAGATCCCTGAAACCCTACATACACAGTTATGTCTGCAATACAGACTGTGGGGGAAGGAGGAGGCTGGAGATAGGATCCCTGGGTTGTGTAACCCACCAACCTGCCCAATATATGGTAAGCTTCTGGCTCAGTAAGAGACATTGTCTCAGGATAGTAAGGGTGGGGGAAGTGATAGAGGATGATTTTTCTCCTCCATCCTCCACATAGGGACACATAAACTTCAACATACACATACACACAAACTTTGACCACACATACACAGAAAATACTTTTCCAAGTTAAAAAAAATTAAGTTTAACATATTTATGTAATAAATAATAATTTTTAAAAAGTCTCACCTAAATATTCCGTAACTGTATATGAAAATAAGAAATTCAAATATGGCTGTGCCAGAGACCATCATGCTAACAAAGCCAGAAAGTTATTACAAGGGATGTGGTCCATTTAAACTTCCACTTTGTTGATGCTCTGTGCCAAGGATTTTTATCAGAAAAGAGAAACAGGACATTAAACAGCAATCTTTAAACAACTCTTCAAGTGATCTGACATCACAAAGATGGATGTGTTGGGGTATGTCCCAGACCAGAGTCACTAACATACAGAGAGAGGGGATAAGCAATTAAGAGTCAGCGGACAACAGTAAAGAAAAACAGAAATCACAGAAACGTATGCCTTAAAAGCACTAACATCCAAGATTTTTATGTTTTTTAGTTCGCATGCAAAAGGGATCCCAGCCAAATGGATAACATGGTGGAATATTCTATATCCCAAGGGCATTACCATAAGTAATAATGAAGTAAGTGGACTGTAATATCCATGGATATTACTAACAGAAAATGTATAAGAGTCAAAGACAACTCTATGAAAACTTTAGACTTCTGTGATTACACACACACACAGACACACACAGACACACACACACACACACACACACACACACACACACACTCATCCCACCCTCAAAGCATGACACAAGAGGCTTCATTTTCATTCAGACTTCAAGGCAAATAGACTTGATTAAAACAGTCCAGCTAAGTAACCAGTTTTCAGTACAATGAACCATAGAGAGATATAAAAGTAAATCACGATTTCCATACCAGAAAGCACATGTACTTGAAACAGCTGTGAGAGGGGCCAAATACCTGCCATATAACACAACTAAAGGCAATCTCTCTCTAAGATATAAATGGCATAAAGAAGTTTATCTGTTTGCTTCTTTTTTCTTCTTTTTTTGGTTGACAATGTCAACAACCCCTTTGATGTGCCTCTCAGTAAAATAAAAAGGCAATTGTTGAAGGTAGTTACACTGAATTTTAAAAATCCCAGTGAAACTTAAGTTTATCCTGTGTTGGTTTATCTATATCTATATATGCAATTCAGTCTGGTGACTGAAGGCAAACTAACAGTAGCCTGATGGCAGTGGACACAAATGGAAAAGCAGAGATGCTAAGAAACATTGGAGAGCGATTGAAAAGGGGATTTATTGTGGTGATTTTACATATTAGCTGTAGGTGTTTTAAGTAGATCAATAAAGTTCTCTATAGAAAGTTTGAAAAAGTCTCAATTCAGAGGAGTGATGCCCCAAAATAATTTAACTCAGACTTCTTTACAAGCTACATATCCTTACAAGGCATTCCAATATCTCATTATAAAAACTGTTGACATTTCAAAACCTATATCAGATTAACACTGAAACAGCATAGAATTAACTGTGCAGTCAGGCAGAAATATTTTGAAATTCTCCACCCATCCTTGTAATCTTCAGTGATTCAAGGGCTATTCTAGATACAGAATTACTTGAACATCTGCAAAGAAATCCTTAGTTTGTTCCTTTCTCAGATTGGTGTTTATAAAACTGCAGTAGGCACCAAAATTGCTGTTTGTTTTACATACAAGATAAAGCGCTGTATAGTCATCCTCTGCATAAAGATGTTTCCATCAACAGCAGAATGTATACACCACGGAAATCCCATAGGATCATACTTCCTAGTGGGACTGGCGCCAGTTTAGCTTTGTTAAGCACACTGATATTAACGAGGTAACAAAACTGCTGAAGGACACATTTTCCAGAGCATAACCCTGCTCATACTGCATGACTGGTATATGGAATGTTATAAATCTCAGGGCAGGGATCATGAACATGCTATGACAGAAATATAGATGGACACATTTATGCCTTTTCGTGATGTCAAATTTATGGAGTAGCAATAACTTTACCAACTGTGTCAGTTTTATTGCCTGAAATTTGGCAAGGAGTTCTGAATCTTCTCGACAGTTCACCATTGGGGAATTCTTTTCCTATTCTTAATTATTAATATTATTTTTCAGATTACATAATCCATGCTAAACAGTGTACATATGTATGTATTATGAAACACACAGACACACATACATGAGCAAGCCTAGGCTAGTGAATAGCAACAAAGGAATTAAGGTGTCAGCAGATTCCAGAGACTTCTCATAGAGCTTATGCAGACACAGTAAAAGTCCCTGCAGGTGGTTAGAGAAGATATTAACTCACTCTGCTGGAGAGCTGCTGGAGGCATACAGAGCTGTGAGCTCCTACAGGCTGGCTGGTCCAGCAGGTGTTGAGTCAAGCTGCAGAGGCATGTAAGACCTTGGAAGCTACAAAGACCAGGTATAGAATCATTGAGGTGAGACACAGAACCCAGTTCAGATTAAAAGATAATGACAGGATAGCAGATGGATAGGCACTAATCCAAGATGGCCTAGTCAACAATTCCTTCACTTTCCCATACTCATATGTCTAGTACGTTTGCTGCCCAGACTATCAAAAATTGGTCTTTGCATATCCTCTCATAATCTCCTTGCTGTTTTTGAGGTTTCCCATTAGATTTTCCACTTATTTTTAAATTCTGCCTGGCAGCAATCTAAAATCAATTACCCAAAAAATGTAAGGATTTTGTTGTTGTTTGCTTGCTTTTCATGCTTTCCGTTTGTTTTGCTTTTCATTTCATTTTATTTTATTTTTTAATAGTAACTTCTTTCTTCCAGGTACTATGTCTTCTAGGCCCTCTTGCTGTTAACTCTTGTTCAAATGAACCACAGAAACTTACTGCTGGGCCAATAATCCTCATGCTGATTTTTCTGATACCCCTCTTATGGTTATTTGAAGTTAAATGGGCCATTCGAGCCATATAGGTTTTGCTTCTCTGACAGATAGTTGAAAATGTCTTTTACTAGATCCACTTTTTTTTTTTTTTTTACTGTTGTCTTTTATGTTATTGGGTCTAGAACAGCTTCTTTGTATACTGGACTTAAAGATGCAATCTGACCGAATAAGGGAAAATACTGGAAGGCTCTTTAAGGCCTCAGCTTCTGAATACACATATTTAGAGCTAGTGAATTCCATTGATTGCAGATTTCAAAAGGCCAGACAATACGTAAAGGGTGTGAACTCCAGTTTGACACTTAATGCTAGTTTCCACAGGGAATTTTTGGGTATATTCTCTCTTTGATGATGAATAATACATCGTGATGCAGTATAGAAATGTAGCATTCTCATTTATCTTATATATCTTATACATTTGCTAGTCTTGAAGATTATACAATATAATTATGTCATTTTTCCCTTCTCTTTTCTCCTTTAAACCCTCCTTACTCTTTCAAATTCATGGTCTCTGCTTTGATCAATTTTTGTTACACCCACACACACACACACAAACACACACACACAAACACACACACACACACACACACACACACACACACACACACACACACACACACACACCTAAATTTATAATTACTGCTTTCTCAGTAAGCACCATGGCACTGGTTTAAGCAATTGATGTGCTTTTCCCTGGGAAAGACTATTTCTCCAACTCTCTGCTTTCCTTACTTCTTTGCTTAGAGCTGGGATGTCATGAGCAGCCCCATTCCAAATTAGCAAGGTTATTCTTGCTCAAGCCATTTTAGGAAGCCATGTTGAGGAAACTTTGTAGCTGCAGCTCTCTGACTTTGTAGAAGACACAACCTCACAACCTCTGTTCCTCTAGCTCTTACAAACTTTCAGACCCTTCTTTTTAACTTAATTTACTAAAAATATAATTTCTGGCTGTAATTATCTTGAAAAAACAAGGTGTTCCAAAGACTCAAAAATTTGAAATAAAATTTAAAGCACCTTTTTTCCCCCAACAAAACCTATTAAGAACAGAAAACATCTTGAGTTTTTATGCTTCTCAGAAAAAGAAAGAATTTCTTTCTGTGTTTGCTGTTGAAACACTGATAATTTGAAAATAACTCTGTGGGGACAGAGGATAGCTTATTGGTAAAGTGCTTCCCAACTTTGTTTTGCATGGTTGTTCTAGATTTTAATCTCAGAATTGGGGAAGGGAGGTGGAAAGAGGCCTGGATCCTGCTGTACATCCATCCAGCTTAGCCTGTTTAGTGAGCTCTAGAACACTGAGAGACCATGTATAGAAGACAATGGTAAATGGTACTTCAGAAATGATGCCCAAGATTGTCCTTTGACCTTCATACAAACCACACATCCACATAAGATATCACAACAAAATATTTTCTGTATGTATATGTATCTTCAAATACATATAGTTAAAAATTCAGTATATATATGGACAGATATGAATGTGTTGCATATATGTATGTACATATATGCAAAGATACATTTACATTTAAATTTTGCTATGACTTTTGTGAAATTTGACCTCACTTAATAATATGACTAAATGTTTTTACGTTGATGGGATGGAACTGGTTCGTATCTATAATTGTTTAAGAGTATCTTTTTTTATATAATGTATTCCCTGTTGTTTATCCATTATTAATTGATTGTATTTCGCTTTGTTTTATAAACAATTATGGTTTGAATTTTTGTTTTATTTTGTTTGTTTCGTGTGAATTTGAAAAATTTGAGCTGTATAAATGCTGACTTAGATATGAGGAACAGACATAAGTATTCTAGATATTATCATATTTAAAGGTCAAATAACAATGATAATCTTTGCTACTACACAAGTTATATGGTGGTTAATGGGATGCTACTCCAATTAGTGACATTGTTGAATATTTGTATTTTTATTAATAATAAAAATGCCTTTATTCGTATATCATTGTGATATTTAGCATTAGTTTCCTGCTATTCTACTTGTCTTTGTTTACCTGATGCTTTTTGGTTTTCATTTTTGTATATTAAGGATTTTGGATCATTTTGTGTTTGCTATGATTGTTAGATTAAGGGCTAAACTTTTACCTTGACTTCTAAATAATTTAAAACAGAAGAACTGTGTATTATATTATCAGAAAATATTTGAGGCCACCATTTGCAGATTAAATTAAAAAAAAACTGCATCTTTAAACTATTAAGCTTCATTTGGAATTAAATAATAGAAATCTAAGTCTACCCCCATGGAATATAATTAAGATGTACTAAAAATCAGTCATTATTTTTGAACAATACATTATACTGTCACCAGCTGTCAGCAATATTTCTGTTCTCTATAAACTCTTTGCTAGTTTCCTAGTTCTCTCACTCTTTCTCTGCAGCATAAGCTTATGTGGCCACTGAGTGAACAGTGAGAAATATTTTGTCATGCTCAGCCTGCTTGTTATAGAGAATAAAGAATGAAGAGTGTACTCAAGCTTCTCAATGAATAGAAGAAAATTTAACCTCAAATATGAAGCCCTGGGTACAGCTGTAAAAATGTAAGAAATGATAGTCAAATGTAAAACATGATCTATAACTGAAAGTATATGCAGTTAAAAGGGAACGGTAGTTAGATTGATGCTTAAAATGACATTTTGGTTGTTTTCACATCTCACTCACCACACTCTCCCACGAACCTTTTATTAATGGTGAGAATTTAAGAAAAAAAAAAACAGTCACAGAAGCATGAGTGTGAGTCTATGATTTTTATTATCTGCAATGCATACTTTTGGGATATGTATGATAATAAAAATACTGAGCCAGGTCAATGAGAGACAAAGGACATTCTTGACATAGTGGTGCTGAAAGATTCTGACAACAAATATCAATCTGAATGTTATGAAGAGTGAAAAGTGGCATTCTAGACAAATGCCTAAAAGCTAGACATCAAATGGACAAATACCCTGGTATGTGAATCCACACAGGAGTATCCCAATAAGTATGTGTCAGCTGGTAGATTGATATATAGGTGGAGGATTCCATGACTTCTTAGGACTATTTGCGTTAGCTTGAACTATATGAGTACCCAATGAAAGGGTTAAAACAAAGAGGTAGAAGTTAAAATTGATGTAAGTAAAGTGCAACATGAAAGCAAGAATAAGAAAAACCCCAATATTTTTCCCAAAATCTTTATTGTTTTTCTGGAATTATGACAAGGCTTCATAGTGATTTATTCCCTAATCATGATTGATCATTTTACTTCAAGTATATGAATTCAGCACAATTTTAAGTAATAATTCTCTAAATTAGCTGAAAGTAAAAATGATATTCACCCAACAGAAAAGACCAACTGTCTAATTTTCTACCTCTTAAAGGAAAATATTCATTAAAATTGCTCACAATATCGCAAATATTTAAAGTTATATTTGACATTCTGCTATTTTACTTTGTAATGGAACATATAACATATAAAATCTTTTATAACATTTTTTAACCATTCAATTTTTACAATGTTATATTTTGGATATTTCTTATATGATTACTAAAGTTAAGGAAGTCCCCTCTGGTAATCCTTGGATAGTAGGACAGAGAAGAAAATAGACAAATGAAGAAGGCAAGAGAGAAAGGCAGCTCCCTTGGGGCCTTAACCAATTAACTTTTCATTTGCATTCACAGTCCTGCAGTGAGGAGGAAGCTAAAGACCAAAAGAACTGAGTGACCATATGGCATGACTACTTTAGTGGAACTACATCAGAGAAGTAGCAAGTATGGTTGTGTTGGTTAGTGGAGAATATGTAACTAGGAATGGGCTTTGAGGTTTCAACACCCATGGTAGACCCAGTCTTTCTGTCTCTGTCTGTCTCTGTCTCTGTCTCTGTATCTCTCTCTCTCTCTCTCTCTCTTTCTCTCTCTCTCTCTCTCTCTCTCTCTCTCTCTCTCTCTCTCTCTCTCTCTCTCTCTCTCTCTCTCTCTCCTCTTTTCCTGCATGAAGATGTAAGGTTATCACCACAGCTATAGTTCCCTGACTATCTGCTTCCCACCATGATCATGGGCTAACAACAAAAAATGCAAGGGAGTCTTTGATCTAATGCTTTCTTTGGTAAGAGTTCTGTTGGTCAATGTGTCTTTTTACATCAATAGAACACTAAGACAGGTTTATCAGTTGAATTCCTTTCCATGAAAAAAATAATTGAGTTTGAGTTTCCTAAGAGGATATAACCTTCCAACTTAGAAGAAAACTTAAGACTCAGGCTGTGAATGCAAGAGGGAATCACAAAACATTTAGAATGGGATGCTTACAAGAAGGTAAAACAAGGTACTCTAGTGGGAGGTAAAACACCCCATACTCCAAAGCAGATCCATTAAGAGAGGAAGTAAACACCTCATGTAGCCATAGGGAGTTTCTGGAACTGAGAAGATTCACTAGGTCTCTCCATCCTCAAGATTCAATATGGATTAAAGAATGGTAAGGGTTATTCTCAGACTAGCCACACTGCAATAAATAAATAAATAAATAAATAAATAAATAAATAAATAAATAATAAATAAAGTGTTAGAGAAGCTCAGCCACCTGGAAAAGATACTAACCACACAGCCTGTAAGAATCATGGATTCACCCTAACAACCCTTGAAGAAACAAAGACCAGGCGAGCTGTTTAGCTAGCAGAGGTTAGAACTACTGAGCCACCTGGAAAGAACCTTCTCCATCATGTTGGTCTTCCTGCAAGCTATGCAGGTGATCCAGGTTTTCAGTATTTGTGGACTGTCACCCCTTGTGGGATAAGCTTTGGTTCTACATCTGCTTTTGAGTCATTTCTGCTCCTGTAGATAACCCTTCACTCGTACTTCTGTAAGTAATCCCAATCAAACTCAGTGTCTTACTGAGTTGGACTTTCATGATATTCATTCATCTGATATGTGGTAATTGCCAGTTAAGGTTTAGGAGTAAAGATGTCTCATTATTTTAAATGACAATAAAAAGAACTAAAAAGGAATTGGCTACACATCAAATCTTGTAAAAATAAAAGAAACATAAGAAAGGACTACTTAAGATGTTAACAAATTAGAAAATAAAATCTTTAATATTCTTTTATGAGGACTATTAACTTGCACATTATTTAATACTTGTTTCTTAGTACTATCTTAAATAATTTCATGTCACAGTTAGGGTATTCATGCTGTTTTTGCAAACAAGAATTTGGTATAGCCTGGCATTTTCTCTTTTTTATTTTCATGATGTAATCTTTGTTTCACTCTTTTATAAGAAAAGGACTTTAAGGTGGAGAAAACTAGGAAGGGCAGTCTGCTGCTTAGGTGAACTCTCTCTCTCTCTCTCTCTCTCTCTCTCTCTCTCTCTCTCTCTCTCTCTCTCTCTCTCTCTCTCTCTCTCTCTCTCTCTCTCTCTCTCTCTCTCTCTCTCTCTCTCTCTCTCTCTCTCCCTTCCTCCCTCCCTCCCTCTTTCCATCCCTCCTTTACTCCCTTCCTCCCTTCCCTTCCTCCTTCTCTCCTCTCCCTCCATCCCTCTCTCTTTCCCATCACATTCTAAGGAGCATCCATTAAACAACACAACATAGTGAAGGGGGCCATGCTTCTAAGTATGGAGCAGATAAGAGTACATGCTAATCTTTCAAAAGTCTTTGAATTATCTTCTATCATCCATATGGTAATTCATAACTGCCTTTGACTGCAGCTCCAGGAAATTTGGTGATCTACCAAGGCACTGCATATACTTGTGCGCAAATATGTACCCAGGTATATGCACATACCTTAAACAAATGTATATTTTAAAGAACCTGTGTGAGTGCCTTCTGAGTATCTTTATCTCAACATTTATAGGATTGCTAATCTCATACTTAATGAGAAAAGCCTACCTTTCCAAGAAATGTTGGCCAAATGGCTCCTCAAGTTGCTAAGAATAAATGATAAATGCTTAGCTCTAAAAGCAATATATATATATATATATATATATATATATATATATATATATATATATATATATATATCCCTCTAAGTCACATAAAACATAAGATAAAATGATTTCAAAGGAACATAGGAGTCACAAGAAAAGAATAAGGGCTGTGTTTCTGTTAGTTTTATGTCAACTTGCTAAAAGCTTGTGTCATCTTGGTAGAAATACTCTCATCAGAGGAAGTGTACCCATAAGAACTGCCTGTGGGCAAGTCTGTAATATATTTTCTTGATTATTTAATTGATGTTTAAGACCCAGCTCACTGGAGTCATTTATACTCATAGACAGGGGCTCCTGGATGCCTTATAAGAAATGAGACTGGGGAACCCACAAGAAACAAGCCAGGAAGCAGTGCCTCTTGTAGCTTCTACTACACTTTTTGCCTGCTATAACTTCTGTCCTCACTTCCCTTAGAGGTGAACTGTTCCCTGGATGTGTAAGAAGAAATAAGCAGTTTCCTACCCAAGTCATTTTGGCCATGGTCTTTATCACATCAATCAAAACCAACTAAAGCTGCTAGATGCCACCTTCTGAGAATAATATAACTATGGCTATGCAGTCCTTACTCAAAAAAACCTGCAATTAACTTGTGCTGAGCCAGAGCAAGACTGGACCTCTGAATAATTATTGTTGGAAGGTATTCTTGTTGACCTACACGTCCCGGTTGTTCTATTGGCTACTGAAATACTTATTGTATACCTATTGATGAGACCACCAAAGTCCAATGGATATTTCCAAATGTGCAAGGTAAGGAAAAGAAAAAAGAAATGAAAAAGGAAAAGAAAAAGAAAGAAATTGATCAAAAATTAAAGTAAGGATGCATGCAGTTCTTTTAGACATCTGACAGATCAAATTTATCTGGAGCAAGAGTGCCTGAAAGACTCTACTTTTAGATGAGAGATGCAATGTTCATTGTATGAAATTACAGGCAACCTAACTTCCCACCTAAAATGCTGAAATGTTAAGTTTAGGGCATCCAGCTCTGTAATTTAAAGAAATATTAAAGGAGCCTGAAACACTATATTTACATATAATAACTACTCCAATATAGTCTCTTCTCTGAAGTGATTTCATCATTCATTTTAGTGCAATGTGTTATGTCTGGAAGGTAAAAAAATAGCTGATGTCAGAGATTAAAAAATGTTTCTTCAAAGTAAAAGTTTGTTCTCTCCAAAGTGGAGAATGGCAGAATTATAACTTGGGTACCAGTAAGAAAATGAGAGAAAGGGATGGGAGGAAGATAGATAAATAGATAGATAGATAGATAGATAGATAGATAGATAGATAGATAGAGAGATAGAGAGATAGACAGACAGATAGATAGACTGAAAGAGAGAATATTTGTATTTTACAGAAACAAGAAGTTTTGTGTATCAAGAGTTTTGGTTGGTGCTGCAACACCAAATAAGGAAAGGAATTTTGACTATGCTAATTTTTTAAATACTTTGGCTTATATTCAGGAAAGGAAATGCAAAGTTCTACAGGAAAAAATAAGCAAGACTCATAGCTTTCTAATAACTGCTGTACTATATTTATATAGAAGTACTATATACTTAATAACTAACAACTAATACACTAAGCTTTAATAACTGATATACTATGTTTACAAGATATGATAGAATTCGTATTAGTATAAACTAATGCTCTCTGAAGCAGTGAATGCCTTTCACGTTTCATTGTTTACAGATAGATGCATACCCAGGAGCAACATAAGAGTTATGCATATAACAGTTATATCAAGAAAGTTGTGTGACTAAGTTTTATTGACCCCCCTTTTGTTTTTCTTTTTCTTTATTTTAGCTTTTAAAAACCATACTAAGTAAAAGAATTTATATATTATGCTTAGGAAAGATAATACAATTAAATCCTATCAACTTAAGCAAGGAATATTTTTCTCTCATTGACATAAACATATTTCAATATTTTTGTTCTCTCTGATGCCATTTCAGAAACTAAAACATGATGATATGATAGTTAATTTGTTTAAATCCATAACACAATGTAGAAAATTCTCAAATCCAAGACTTTTTTTCACAGTGGCTACATACCCAAGATAGAATCGCAATGATACTATTGATTACCTTAGCAACTGTCCTAGTGTGCTATAGGAGAGGTATGTATAGATCCCAGTTTTAACTTCCATGAAATTAGGGAAATAATTAACTTATTACCTCAAGGTTTGAGCCCCCTTCTCTAAAATTAGCATCAATGCAATCGTTTCATGTCCTTAATTTTGTATATCACCACTGAACTAATCTTATTGGGTTCTTATACCTATACCTTCCAACTTTTATTCCACCTCCAATCTCTTTCAACCACCAACACTAGGTAAGAGAGAAAGTTAGAAGAGAATGGTAGCATAGATGTCCTTAAACTGTTTGTTGTTGATTAGGTGTGTCAAGTTCCTTGGAGCAAGTTAAGTCTGTCCTCAGAATATCTCCAACCAGCAGTCCCACAAAACAGAAAAGCATCAGTGCAGCAACAGCAAATGCAGCAGCAAGGGCATCAGCAAGCCTGAGAGAGCAGGAGCAGGTGGCATAGGCTCTCTCTGTCTCTCAGAGTTACATTCTCTCAAGAGTTCCCAGAATTCCAAACATAAACTATCTGCAGCTGACAAAAACACGCCCCTCTTAGAGTACATGACAAATTGTAGTTAGTGGCTGTGGACAATTTGAAGCAGCCCCATACCCCACACCTAGGATTAAAACAACAACATATTTATAAAACATAATTGGTTTTTTAAGACACCAAAATTCTAACTACGTATCTCTAGGTAATGTTGAGAAACAATTAGGAAACACCTACTAAAAAGGAACAGCTAATGTAACCTAAAATGTAGAATTTAATAGGAGAAAATGCTATAGATATTTAAAATTTATTTTGGGCCCAATATTTTAAAAATGTTCAGATTCTGGAAAGTTTTCGTTTTTGCTGTTCAAGCTTCATCCTGAAGATTGATTGACCTTTCTATTCACTGACAGTACTCAAGTCGTCATTCAATTTTTCCATTCCCTCCAAATTTCGGGAAACTAATTCTTCACATAAAATAAAGTTTATATGGTAGCAACAGTTTCCTTAAATCTTGAGACATTCTCTATAGGAGGGAGAAGAAAATTTAAGATAATTATATAATAGTATATAATCACATATTTCCAGGTTGGTTATCAATCACAGAAACGTTCTGGAATTGATAGCATTGACAATCTGTGGATATTAAAAATATTCTGATCATTCTTATGATAATGGTGCTCATAGTGTTGGTATGATGATAATGCCCCTGATTGGTTTCTCTTCTACTCCATCGTAACCAGCCTTAGATGCAATCTAAATTGTTAGTGGATCAGTGCTGCTACTGTTCCATTGCTTATAACAATGTAGTAAATTAGAGGAATTATGATAATGACCTTCACATGTGTTCCCTGGCATTTGTAAGCTCTTCATCAGCATGTTCTGTATTATGCCAAGTATAAATGGAACAAATTTAATTAGACTTCAGAGTAAAGTGTGATTATCATTTTAATTCTGAACATCCATGCATTTGTTTGTTTCAAGAAATTTTGCTTTTGTTATGGAAAATCTAACTCTGTTTTTCATTTCATTATCAATAATTTCTGAATGTAAAAATACAGAGAGAATTACTACTAAAATTTGTATTTTGAGTGTATATATGGCAGTCATGGAAACCCTAATAAAGCAAATAGACCATTATCTGAAGGCAGTGTCAAAGTTCCTGTCTCCATCCAACCATCAGACTGAAGTTGGGAACCCATATTATCCAATTAAGGGAAGGATTGAAAAGAGCTGAAGAGGAGAGCAACCCCATAGGAAGATCAGCAGTTTCAACTAACCTGGACCCCTGGGAGCTCCCAGAAACTGAGCCATCAGCTAGGCGGCACTGGAGTTTGGGGGAGTGTGGTGCTCTGAGTCCCAGCATATGTATAACAGGACTCTCTGGTCTGGCCTCATTTAGAGAAAATGAGCCTAATCCTCCAGAGACTTAAGGTTCCAGGGAAGAGGGATGCCTGGGAGAAGGGAAGCACCCTCTTGGAGGCAAGGAGGAGGAAGAATGGGATGAGAAACTGTGGGAGTGGGAATCAGGATGGAAGGCAAGGGCTAGAATGTAAAGTTGTTTAAATGCAAAAGACACATCAGATTTAACATACACGAATCCTTTCTGTTTGCACTTAGCACTGAAGGTATCAATAGAGATAATGTAAAAGTCTCATCCATTTCATACTTTTCCCTCTAAAAGTAGGCATAGAATAATAATCAAGTACATGTGATTGATATATTACACACAACTTCATTTTCTAACTACAGCCAAAAAATATATACTTAAGTCAAATATCATGTGTGTCTGATTCTGATGTGTATATCTTAAAAATAACTCTGTGCTGTCAATTTACCACAAAAATTCTTGATATAAACTGATAAAATGGCTGCTACTATATTTATTTGTAGCTGACTTATACTATTTTGCAAAATTAAGTGCAGCATTATTTACACGTTTCTTGTTAGGTAATATAAAGATGATAGAGATATATATTATGTAGGAAAATCATTCATATCTTCAAGAATAATATTGATCAACGTTTTTATCTTACCAAATAATGGTAGTGACTTGGCATGATTCATTTCTTTACTCTCCCGGCTGACAAATGAGAGCATCGGGTAATGTGGATCTGACATTTGTTTCATTCAATTCAGTTACACAAAAGAGAAAGAAATCATGGCAGGGAGTGTGGTAACAAATGGTATGATAAAAATTTTAAGGAGAATTCACTATTTTGAAACTAACATTTATCTTTTCATAAGCATAAGATAATAAGCAGTTTACTAAACTCATTATGAGTTTAAGATTAAAAGTGGTGCCCAAAGTAAGGTAGGATGTAAAAGAAAGCATCCACTGCGATATCCAGTGTAAGCATCCTGGTGCACTTACACCCTGTTGCAGAGTTAGGGACTCTAACTTTTTCTGCCTAGCATCAGGAATAAGATTGAGTTCACGTCAAATATTCAGTAGGAAATCTGAGCTTTCGTAGGTATGAAACCCAGTTTTGATGAAGGAGAGACCATAAAATATCAAGAGTAGGGAGGGAGGTAAAGAAAGCATGGTCTAGAAATTCTGTATCTTGGGATTTATACTTCTATAATTATATCAAGAACCACTGATATAATTCACTATCTTTAAAAACTTCCACGGTTTCCTTTCTATTATTCAACTTTATTTCTGTATTGATAGGAAGTTGCCACTTCTCTCCTTTTTTTTATTTCTACTGTAAAGTATTTTCCACTCTTTCTTTCCTAAGAGAAAACAAGAAACAGTCTGACTGAGGAACTTTGATTATTTGGACCAATCCTACATGATGGAAGATCTCAATTTTTACTTCTATTTTTCATCACAAAGCATGTTTGTGCATTTAGTTATGAAATGCTACATTGCAAGAAGTAAAACATTTCACCTATTGGCCAATAATTCTTCAGCTGAACAACGTAAAATATACTGCCACATTTATAGTATCTTTGTTTTTATACTTTTTCTTAATTGCTTCAGTCCAGTAAGAATGTTTACTTGTTTTGGCATTTTCACTGCTGAAAAGGCATGGTCATAGTTTATTATTCTGAAGCACAAAATGGATTGCTTCTGGCTCTTGACATTTTTGTAGAAATAGTTCTCTTCCACTATTTTATGATATTGAGAGTATAGTAGAAAAGAAACTTCTAGCATGAGTACCATATTTCCTGCTCCCTGACCTAGAAATGACATAATTATTGGAAGATCATTTTTTTTTTTTTGGTTTGTTTGTGTTTTTTTTTTTTTTTTTTTTTTTTTTTTTTTTTTTTGTAGCAATTACAAAGCATTCTAATTCTAGTAATTTCAAATCTTTCTAAACAGAGTTTCTGGGGAATCACTAATAGTTGCTCAGTTAGCAAATAAACTGAGTTTTGTATGCAACTCTTACTTTGATGCTAAAACATGAGATTGGAGATAATAACATGGGCCCTGTGACTTCTGATAATGGAGAAAAGGAATAAGCTGAGTCAGTACAGCAAACAAAATAAGCACTAAAGAACTCAGGAAGGAGAACAGTAAGAACCTATGAGTAAACTCAGAAATATAGGAACTTGAAGATTTGACCTGGGACCCAGAGACAGAGAGAGGAGGCCTTGAAATTTTTCTTCTGTAATATCTACTTTTTATTTCATTTCTTTCATTCTATATTATTTATGTACTTCTAGATCTCCAAATGTTATTTTCCTGGCTCATATCTATAATATTAGAATTTAGTGTGCATCTGAAAGTGTAGGCTGCATATATGTTATAGACAGAAGAGGAAAGACCAAGAACTAATTGAAAGTGTTATTCCTTTAAGGTCAAAAACTGCTGCTCCCAAGAGTTGCACAAACACAGGTAATGGAACCATGATAAATAAGACATCTATGTAGGCATATAAAAATAGTGTTCCTTGTTACTTCTGATGTGTAGCACCAACCTAATACCGTTATTTTTGGTTGCTGCAGAAAGTAAAAGAGAGCTATTTTCTCATTATAAACCTACTGAGTCTTTTTGTTGTTGTTGCTGTTACTATTTTTATAGAAGAACTCATTACCCAGATATACTGAATTCTTAGTATATCCTTAGGAAGATTTGAAGTTCTTTGAGCCCTATGAATAATTTGCAGTTTCTACCAATACTAAACAAGAAATATTTTAAGGGGTAGAAAAATGAAGAGAAAATATATCTCAAATGTTTACTCCTAAATTTGTACTTTTGAAGTTTGCAGGTAGATGGACTCAGTCACTTAGGAACTGTGGTCTGGTTTATCATTTTAGAATTTCCAAATGTACTATATGAATGCTAAGATCACTGAGGATTTCATTTAAATAGCCAGAATGGGGCAAGTCAGCAAGAGAAGTCTAAGACCAAGGAGATGATTATATTTCTTCGGTTTAATTCCACTGGCTTAAACTCAACATGGTGAATACAGCTAAACTCATATTTCTATGTCTAAAACCAGAAAGAATGGATTTTGGTGACAACTCAGCATTTTGATATTTTATAGAAACCCATTATATATTACAAGCCCTTAAAGGCAGGCTGCTTGTGTTTCTCATGTGGTCCAGAAAACAACTGAAATGGAACTTCATTTTATAGATGAAGTTCAAACAGCAGTTGAACACCAGAATGTCCAGATAAAAAGAATAAGAGCTGGGGTTTGAAGGAGCCTAAAAAAATCCCACTTTTAAAATGAATAGATCCCAAAGGAGTCCAAGAACAGCTGCAAAAGGGTTATTTCGATGGCCTATTTAAATAAAGCTTGATGTGAACAAGGCCTGGAAGTTCCTATTCAGTAGCTTTGGGCTAAACCCCAGTAATATATATTTTTAAGAGCTCCCTAGGTAGTTCTATGAACACGCTGAATTAAGACCATCTGCTCCAAGTCTTACAGAAATTGACCACCAAATGGACACTATTGAGGCATGAGAATTTGTAGTAATCAGTTCCATTTTTAGGTGGCGACCATACTTGACCATCTCCACCCTCCCTGTCAGTCTCCCATTATACATGAAGAGAGCTCTGCAGTGTTTAATAGCTTCTCGGGACAAACTGGTAATGCAGTGATGAACTTGAATAAAGGCATTTGTGCAAACTGAGGGATGTAGTAATTTCAAGTGACATTATTTGCTGAGCAACAATAAAATAATAAGTTTGGTAACAACAACCACATCATTACTCAGCTGGGTGGCATTTGAATTGGTGTCCTAACAGGCTCCCACTGTGTTGTTTCCAAAACTGAGTCTTTCTTAAGACACTGGGAAAATTAATGTCACTGGAAAGATAATAGTTAGACAAAATTTTCCTAATTTCTACAGACTAAAAGGAAACACTACTTTGCCTAGCATTCCAGATTGTGGCTATTTTCCTAAAAATGTTAGAAAAATGAAGACATTTTGATAAAAGTTACTTTCTATTTTGAGCTCACTGATATAAAATGTAGCCTTCTGCTTTCCCGTTCCAGAGTAGATTTAAACGTAAACTCTTTTGCTAGGAGGTTTTTGCTGTGGATGTTGTTTTAAGAATATAATATAATTACATTTTCTTTTTCCTCTTTTTTCCCATCCAAACTTTCCTTACACCCCTTTCTGTTCTCCTTCAAATTTAAGGCCTATATTTTTCATTATTACTGGATGCATATATTTGTGTGTGTGTGTGTGTGTGTGTGTGTGTGTGTGTGTATGTGTATTCCTAAATATAACTTAATCAAATCAAATCATGTAATGATATTTTTATGTAATTTTTAGTTCTGCTCATTAGGCCATAGACAACCAACTGATGTGCTCTTCCCAGACTCTAAATAAACGTTTGTTGAATGGCAGTTTAAATGCCACATTTCTTATCATAGAGTCTGTTTGTATTAATGAGGCTAGTTGTTTCTAAACACCATTATCTAGACCATTTCTCTAGAGATAAGTGCAAAAGGTATATATCCTATAGCTTAGTGATATATATGTATATATATATATATATATATATATATATATGTAATTTTCATATGTTAGAAGAGACTACATATATTGTGATTAGCAACTCTTAGAGTACAAATTTATTGAGCTAGCAAACCCCAGGATCAAGATGATTTACAAGGCTTGCTTTATTTTAGTTCAAAGGGGGCTTAGGAAACTTTGATGTTTGCAAAGACACTGAGTCACACGTGTGTCTTCATTTGGACAATACTTAATATAGCCCATTATTTGAAGTTGCAGATACCTCACTTAATAAAAATGCAAAACTCTGCTGTTTCCTTTGTCTTTTAAGAATTATTTGCATGTGTTGTAATTTACTATGGTATAATTTGTTTGGAAAATTAAAGTAATAAAACCATGCTTTGCTGTGTGTCTGAATGGTGGCAATGATTGTCTCAGTGGGTGGCTGTAATGCAGGGAGAAGTCATTGTCAAAATATGCAGACAGAACAAATACTATTTACTCAGGGCTAATGTATAGGAACTAATAATAGACATATTGTTGCATTAAAAACATAACCTCTCTAGTAGAACTTGAACAGTGTCAGTGTTTTAGCATGCATATGTTTTCTGTCTAAACCACTAAAATAACTTTTCAATGGAGAAAAAGGGACACTGAGGGTAGTCATTTCATTCTTATAAGCTGTGTTGTCTAGAATTGTATGGTACACTATGCAGTTAATGGGAATGAATGATGCTGACAGCTGCTGGAGTCTTAATATTTTGAAGGCATGATAAAATGATTATTATAATAATATGAAGGACAATAAACACATGTAATTGCAGCAATGCTGACTATTATTTTAGTAATTTAGGAAATTAGGACATAATAAGAGATCAGTGAAGGACAATTTCAAAATGAGTCTATGAGTGTGCCCGTAAGAAGAAAATTACTAGATAGCAAAGCCAATCAACTGAGCAGGAGATTATCTGGAATGTTCGTTTTTATCCTCTGCACAGATGAATTTCAGAAGACTGCTAGGCAGGTTCTTATCTGAGAGAGAGGAAGGTGAACCTGTCATCTGGCCATAGGCAACCAATCAAGACACTATTTGCGTATATCAGGAATCAGGATTTGCATTTGGATGAATGAATTTCATGGAAGAAGAAAGGCTCACATTACACAACTGGATCGCAGTTTATCAACAAATAAGCTTAAAAGTAAAAGTACAAAAAGAAAAAAGAAAAAAGAAAAAAGAAAAAAACACTTGCACTGGGATTTAGTGATGTGGGACTTACAGGAGAGGATTTCTAAGAAACCTAAAATGGCGAGCCTCAGCAGAAACCAAGAGCTAAAAGAACACAGGTTGACAGCAAGATGAGAGAGTACAGAAGGGAAAGTGCAAACACAGCTCTTGTGAATGAGAGACACTACAGGTGTCCTGGAAGGACTAACTATGTTAAAACAAAAGCAAGTAATTGTTTTAACAAATGTAATACTTTTCTCATTAATGCCCTGCATGTACTGTTGAAAGACCCTGCTAGTAAGGTCACACTCCACCTGTCCTGATTAGATCTCCAAGCTCTGTGAAAAATGAAGGACTTCCTTTCTCAGCAGGCCTTCTTCATCTCTACTTTATCTCATCTGGAGAGTGTTTCTAATCATGGGTACCTGACCATATCTAGGGAGTGATGGTGCACAGAGCTTCCTGCAAGTGCTGCAGGATTCAGTGCTTAAGTTCCACTCAGCCCTTCCCAACAGATGATAGTTAGGCACTGTGTTATAACCAATCAGCCTTTCCACCTATAACTCCACAAAATCTCTGGGAAAAAATCTCATAGCCTATGCTCAGATTACAACTTGATAAGAACCTGCCTGGCAGGGTCTTGGAATCCCTCATTATATAAATGAAGCATTCTAGATATACTAGCCTATGTCATACATCCACCTTGGAATTAATTCACTACCCATTCCCCAAGATCTATATAGTCCTTGTTCACACTGGATTAAATTGAATGGTCCCATTGAAGATGATCCCTGAAATGGATTTGTTCTTCAGTACTTTTGTCATCTCAACACATCCCTCCCTATCCCTGCTACTGCTACTTTTGTCCTGGTCTACTGGGAGAGTCACATCTCATTTTTTTCCTGATACTCTATATGTCACAATATGAATGCTTATACTAATAGACTTAAGCCCACAACTATTCAATGACTAAATAAGATGGGAATAAAGGACAGTAAAAAGAATTCTTATCAATCAACTGTTGGACAGTTCTCAAGAATCTAAAATTTATGACGCAGAATTTTCTTCACAAATGACATACTGTGTTTTCTGGCATTTGCTTTGTATTAGAAAAACACATGCATGCTATTGTTTTCTATTGTCTCTGCTATATATATTCTTGTTTACAAACCCCAGTAAATCCAAGTATGGAATATGGAATATGCTAAAGGAAACCATGGGCTGATACTAAAGCCCTCCTGGGTGGCACACAACAACCGTCCACATCTACTAGGAAAGACAATGAATGACGTTTGATGTTTGCAATTAGTTCATACAGCTGGGATATATGGTTCTCAGGGGAGGGCGGTAACTCAGGGAATATTTACTGAACTGTTATGGAATGCAGTGAAAAGTCTGTAGCATGCTAACCATAATTGCTATGTATAACACCCTTTAAGAAGCTACCCTCTCTCAAATTACGTACAATTAGGAGGAAGAAAAGTCAACAATCCCCAAGCCCAATGCCTTATTTTTTGTCTGTTGGTAGATGCTAAAAAGAGCACGAAAGGCAACAAAACAATGATGACATGAGATCATTTTACACAGAGAAGTATTATGTTTCTATGAAAATAAGAAAGTTTGTTTTACACAATCATTCATTTTGGAATCCACTTTAGAATTTTTTATGCACAAATACTAAAACTGTCCATTGTAAACTATTTTAACAGAAATCATCTTCTTGAATCAATGTTAACGTTGGAAAAGATATTGACCTATTAGTTTTTAAATCCGCCAACATACCCAAGCTCATAAAAAGAGATTTCAAATGATGAGTACGTTACTGTTTATGTGTGTGCTTTCAAAGAACATTCTAAAAGTTGTGTATTTTTCTCATTTTTTCCACTTTCACACAAATACAATTGTTATTCTTAATATAAGTTATGTGCTATGTGTGTTGTCTTACTCACTGTTACGTTGTTGTGAAAAGATATCATGACCAAGACAATTCTTAAAAGAAAAAATATTTAATTAATGGCTCTTTTACAGTTGCAGAAAGTTATTAAATTACCAGCATGGCAGGGAGCATGACCTTGGCAAAATTAAGGCAAGCACAGTGTTAGAGAAGTAGCTGAGAGCTATATCCTGATTCCCAGTAAGTAGGCAGAAAGAGAACAATACTGGGGCTGGCATAAAGATTCAACATTTGAATCTCAAAAGTGTCTGTCATTAACATACCTCCACCAACAAGGAAATATCTACTGAACAAGGGCTCACCTAATCTTTTCAAACAGTCTCCAACTGGGTATGTGAATATATGAGACTATGGGGATCATTCTCATTCAAAATGTCACATATGTTATTAGTATTTAATTGTCTCACAAAACTTGAATGGATATGTTCCAAGTATCTGCCCATGTAATGCAATATAACAAATTTATGAGTGGGATGAAGATGTTCTTTAAAAAGAAAATTCTTCCTTCAACTATTCTACAAGTTCAAATATTGCTATAAAATGCTATTGATGCATGTTTTAATTAGAATTTCCTTTAGAGTTATCATAATTCATCTAAAATTTATGACCCCTCCAGTCATAAATTGTAGAATATACAGAAAACTGAAATATGCTAGATGATGGTCTCTAATAGATTGTTTCCTCATATTGCTTCCGAGGAAACAAATCATGCCTATGTCAAGCACTGAGTATAAAACATTACCATCCTATAATTTATTTTGTTGCTTGTAATGAAGGCAGAGTTTGTCTGCCTGCTTCTATTTGGTTTGTCTTTGAGGTTCCATGAGAGGATGATTTAATCACTACAGATACTTTTGAAATTGGAATAATTCTATTTTAAGCAATTCATTGCGTAGAAAAGGTAATTGAATTTTTGAGTATGAATGATCTGTTACTCATTAGTATAAAACCATATGTAAAATTTCAGGCTGATTAATGAATCTCATAGAAAGGAAAATATGTATATTTGTTACTCATCTGAATTTTGCTACTATGTGTTCACCTCAATTAACACATTACACCATCAACATTTTTATGTTAATGCCTTGCGTTTTACAGAGTAAATAAGTTCTGTGAAATGCTTAAGATCAAATATTTATAAGTATATAATTAAACTATAATTTAAATCACATATGTTGTATTTCAAATATGCTACATTTTTCTTAAAGTAAACCATACACTTTTCATACTAATCATTCACATTTTAAACATTAACTATGAATTTGTCTTTTAAAATTAGAATTGTAAAAAAAAGTGTATCTATCAGGTACTTTTAAATAAAATAAATACTAAAAAATCTTTATAAGTTTGGTATGTGCTTCTGTGTGTTTGTGTGTGTGTGTGCATTTAACAATAAAATTAAAGAAAAAGGAATCATTTCTAGAGGGAACAAAGAGGTTCATGAGAAGAATGGGAGAGAGAAAAGGGAAGGAGGAAACGATGTAATTATATTTTAATTTTTTAAATTAATAAACTATATTGCTTCTTATTTATGGTGGATTTGAGAATAATTTTGTTACAGAGACGCAATCATTAAAGATGAAAATGTACATATTTCTGTTCATTATGATTTAAAATAGATTTTTCTCATGCAGTACAACCTGACCACAGTTTTTCCTCCATTCATTTCTCCCAACCCCCATCATGATTCCTGTTCCCCCAGTTCTACTTCCTGTTGAGGGCCGAAGGCTGCGCCCTTACAAGATGGTGCTGGTTTCAGGTGCCATGAATCAGCTAAAGTGTGCTAAATAACCACTGGGCACATGTGCAAAGAGTGGTGCGAGCCAAGTCACCGCCCATCTCGGGGCATCACGATCAGACCACTGGCGGGCAGCCAATCACACAGCGACACACCACCCTTGGGGGGTATAAATTAGGGTGTCTTTTCCTGCCCGGTGTCTTCCTCTTCAACATACAATAAAGGTTGTTCGCAGAAGAATCCTGTTGTTGCACGCCTTTTCCTGCTGGCGGGAAATGGGGCACGCGACAACTTCCCTTCCATTTCCCTTCAGAAAAGAGCCTGACTCCAAGAGACAATAAACTAAACAAGATAGAATACAATAAGACAAGGCAAAAGCCTCATATGGAGGCTGGAGGCTGGAGGCTGGAGGCTGGAGGCTGTTCTCGGCACCCTGATAGGAGGAAAAGGGTGTGAAGTACACATAAAAGAATCAGAGACACACTCACTTCCACTATTAGATGTCTCACAAAAAGACCAATCTAACAGTCTGATACTGATATTCCAGAAATCTAGAATCTGTGCCTGGCACTGTCATCATCAGTGAGGCTTCCCCAAGCAGCAGATGAGAACAGGTACAGAGACCCAGACCCACATTCAGGCATCATGTGGACCTAGTGTCTAAATTAGAGGTATTCATTGAGTCTTCTGCTTAGAACTTCAGGGAACCAGAGGAAGGAGAGGAAAGACTATAGGAGTCAAAGAGGACAGATGACACCAGGAGAACATGGCTCACCAAGTCAACTAAACAGGGCTCATATGAGTTCATAGAGAACAAAGCAGCAAGTATAGGTCATGCAAGAGTCTGAGTAATAATTCAAAAATTGATCTGTTCACAATTTATAAACTCTTCTAGCATATTTTAATAGAAGTGTTTTCATGTAATTTTGCACAGAAAACAGTCTTATCTGTAACACTTTACAAGTGATTTTCTTTTAGAATAAACTAAAAATAAGTACATATTTTGAAAATACAGAGACATATGAAATACAACATGCTGAGGCACAATGGATTTTCATAGGCAACTAAATGTCTTATTTTTCTTGTAAAACAAGATAACCTTATAACAAATAATAGTAGAATAGGGCTATAAATAATTGTTGTGAGTAGAAAGAGTACTTGATAGAGGGTTGATGTTCAAGGGTAGAGTGTAACACGTAGGTCAAAGTAATATTTTCTATCTTTTGTGTTTTTATTTAACAATAAATTACCATGCAACTTTAAGGAAATTTGGACGTCTTCTACAAAGAAGCATTAAAAGATTAAGTTAGTAGATACACTAACTGCTTTTCTTTGATTATTTCCCCAATATTTGTCAAACAACTGCACTGCACATCAGAATTATGTACCAATGTTACAAAGCAATTAAAATGTTTTATAAAAGGGAATGTAATCATTATGTTTTAATTGCTCTGATCTATTTCCTAAAATGTTTTAATGTCACAGTAGAGGGGAGGCAAAGTTTAAATTTGCTATCCTATAATAATAAAATGAATTGCTCTCCCAAATATTCTAAGCTATTAAAAGCAAGTATCTTATCTGAAGTTTACAGATCAATGATTCTAACTGACTTTTTGAAGGAGGAAGGAGAACACAATGATGAAATACTGGAGTAAAGCAAGACTAAAAACCACCAGAGCAAACTCAAAATCCCAAAACTCCATGTCATTAGATATTAAAAGGCATAGATCACTTTCACCTATTAGTTTTACAGACTGAAACCCTTTTTTCCCTTGGGTGGGTTCTACTTCCTATCTGTAGCTCTATTTGGGAGGTGTCTCATGCTCCTGGTGTCTCCAACACAATCTAGACTGCATTTCCATAGCTTTACTTAATGTGTTCTCTGGGTGTCCATGCAAGTTCTCTTCTGCCACAGCCTGGTCTTAAATTCTTTCCTGAACTGAGGAGGGAGATTCTACAACCCCTCCACTCCTGTATCATTCATGACATTGAATCTAGAACCAGTTAGCCAAAGCTGCCAAGTTCTGCTGCCTTCTTGGAATGGAACCTAACCAACACCTTGAATTACATTTGCATAAGCATTGCCTTGTTGATACTTTCCTCTTTTACATAATCCTTCTTTTAATTCTTTAGGCATTGTCATTTAACAAATTGCAGGGTTATCTGGGGGGCATCTTGCAGTGAAGACAGTATGCTCTTTCTTCCATTTCTCATCTCTTTCACCACACACAAACATTAAATTTCCTGCTGTTCTTTTTCTCCTTAAACCATGCATTTTCTATTTTTTTCTTTGTCCTGCTTGCTCTTTTCATTATATATCTAGATAACAGTGACCTCTAATTACCACATGACAGAGTTAATGTTAGGAGATTATGAAATCTCCCCTGCCAGTTAAATTAGCCCAAAATTCTTCAGTTTAGCTTCTGGCACATTCTTACAAGGACAGAATACAGCCACATTGTTTTTTAAAATTTTCCTAAGAATGGTCTCTAGCCCATTTGCTAATATTGTCCCCACCCCACCCCAAAACCTTGTGAGGTGGGCATCCACATTCCACATAGCTCTCCGCACTAGTCTTTCATGTTCCTACTGGGATGGTCCAGTAGTCCCCACTTACAATATTAAATTGTTTTTTCTAGTCTAAAGCCCTAAAGTCTGCTAAAATAAAATCAGGCTTGTCACAGCAATAGGGCAGGCCATAGTTCCACCTTCTGTTTTTAGCTCCTTTTCTAAAGCTATGAAAAGATACCATGTCTTGGGAAAGAACACATTTATTTGGAGTCTTGCTTACTGCTTCGGAGGATGAGACCTTGGTGATGTGGAGCATCGTAAAAGGCAGGCAAGCATGACATGAGGGCAGTAGCTGAGAATTTACATATGATTCACAAGGAGGAGATAGTGAATAAAGGTAGCATGGACTTTGGAAACCTCAACTATAAACACTCGCTGACAGATCTCCTTTAAGGCCACCGTCCCTACAATGATGTCACACATTGAAATCGTTCCCAAACAGTTCACTTTCACAAACTAGGGAGTAAGCATTTACACATATGAGCCAAAGAAGTTATTCTCTTTCAAACCACCACAGGCTACCTACTTGAGGTTAATAAATATGTATTTTACACTCACCGGGAAAAAATCTAACATACCACATGGCCAGGGAAAATTGCACCTTCAGAAAAAACTTAGTATTGAATTGTCTCAAGTATTCAACACAGCACAGTAAGCCTTACATATTTCTATGACAAAGAATAAAGTGAGGAGAATAATTCATTTAACCTCTTTTCCGGGTTCTTTGATCTTGGGTTCTGTCACAACATTTAATCTGTAGACATAAAGTCATTAGTTCAAACACTGATGTCACTCTTTTTATTTACAGCTTTTTGAATGAGAGTCTTCTTTGAAGATCCATGTCTTAAAAGGAGTGCATGCCAGAACCTCTCAAAGGAGGATGCAGATGCTAGGTTTGTGTGTAGCTTCAATATTTATAGTTATTTAAAGAAACTGACATCTTGTAATTGGCTTAAAGTTGTTCAGTTTTATACAAAAATGCCTTTAATGACCTACAAAATTGTTGCCTTAGGGGTACGGAAAGAAGTTGAACTCAAGAAATAAGATCGTGAATAACCTAAGTGGAGTTTTCTGTGCTTGTAAACCACTGTGGATGATTTAGTGAACGATATGACACAATTAAGCTCCACCAAAATGATAAAGCAAAATAGAATGAGGAAGAACCAGTGTGTGTAGAGCCACAAACAAATCCTGAGATAAGCTATCCCAAGCTAAATAAGAATCTAGAGTATTGCCTCATTATTTTTGCCTCCACAAAACCTTAGGAAGAAATTGAGTTCTGACAGTTTAAAGGAGGAAAGTATTAATTAAAGGAATTAAAAATTAAAGATACAGTTATTAAGAAGAATGTTGCTTTATTAGCAGTATTTATATTTCATAATTGATCCACTTTGTTTATATCATAATGAATATTTTGTTTCACATTTCTTGGAGAAAAATAATAATGAAAGGATTAATATTGTTATATTAATATTGAATAAACAGACACATTAAAAATAGGTTGAATGAATCTGGTTTTTACTTTAACAATATTTATCTAAGTTTGTCAGAATAATATAATGTAAGACTCTCAAGTGAATTAGGACTAAAACATTTTTTAGCCTGAAATCTTACTTGGTTTTAAAGAAATTTTATTACAGGAACCAGAACACCAGGAAATACAACATAACAATGTAGAACATTGAAAAAGCTTGAATCTTCTAGTGAAGAACAGGTAGAAGGCAGAAATTAATATATGTACATAATAATTCATAAAAATTGAGAGAATTTCCTTCTATAAACTTGCATTTTATTTTATTAATTATAACATAGAATGAAAACATCATGCCTGAAAATTAAGTAACACTCCCAAGTCAATCTTTCAAAAGGAAAAATGAATCAGCCTTTTCTGCTCTGAAAAATAGCATTTTAATACTAAGATTGTCACCTGAAGGTCTTTTACATTGGGCTACATTTCCCTCAGATAGCTGGAGGTTCCTCTACCACGTTTACTGTGGTTTGTTTTATTATTTTTCACACTACTACTTACTAGAAGATTTCATTAAAAAGTGGTTTCTAGCAAATTTAATTTTTTTCTTCATAAAATTTTGACTTCTGTGAAAAATGTCTTGTATTGAATCTCAACCAACTCTAAAACTTGACCAGGAACAAACAAAAGTGTGTGTGTGTGTGTATGTGTGTGTGTGTGTGTGTGTGTGTGTGTGTATGTGTATGTGTGTGTGTGACACTTCAAACATTGACTGTATATGATAGGTATCTAACAGCCCTTGTGCTCTGATGTTAGTCCTTCTTGCTAAATCATATTTTTCTAAAATAAGATTTTATGTCTCAAAGGACATTTTTTCTCAGGAATACTTAAAATATTTAAAGATTACCTTCATAAAATTTTATGTTGGAGGTAATATCTGCTCTTATTGAGGTACCAAATGCATTTATATGTGGTTTTTATAAATTTCTTAAAGCAAGTAAATCTGATTTTTATTGCAACAAGATGCTAATAAGATGCTCACAAATACATGGTATTTTTAACGTAAGCAACAGTAGAATAGGTTAAGTTTAAAATGTATTTTGCAATGCATCTTTTGTCTTTTAACTTTCTTATAATTTATATGACAGACAAGTTTATCACATATAAGTGATAGTAACAATCAAAATTATTAAATACAAATCATTGGAGGTATATTCTATTTTCTATTTTCATGCATGAGACAACATAATTAGAAATTAATGTAAAACTTCAGGGAAAGTTTTGATTCTGGTGAATGGCAAATTCCATTGATGATGTTACACCCGATTTTGCCTTTTCCTCATCTGAGTTTTATGCTAAGTGAACTATATTCTTCTGTTTCCTTGGTGACTATGGTCACTGAAGTAGACATATTTTGCTTAGTGTTTGTAAAAGCCAGTTGTGTGTCTTTCAGTGGAGAAAAATAGATGAATATTCACTAAAGACATGTTTATACAAAAAAATATACATAAGGACTCTGCTTTGGTTCATGTTCTTCCTGTAGTATTCTTGAGAAACTGCTTTATATTTCTCAAAACCGAATAAGCTATTTTCACCTCTGTTTCTTTACTTGTTTACTTCTTGAATTAATAGACTATCACATTGAGTTCCATACATAGAAGACAGTAGTAAGGAACATAACTGTTATGATATGCTTCCCTTCACAATAGTAGTTTGACTGTGATAACCAACTACCTCATACCTTAGATTTGATGCCATGTAGAAGGTGACCTAAACTTAATACTCTATGCCTGGCTAACATTCCAGGTCTAAGAATATCTTGGGCTTATGAAGTGGCTTTATTACTGATATTTAAGGAAATTGGCATAGCAGCAAACTGCATCCTGAGTATCTATGCTTAGATCCATTGACAAAAGCTGTTCTTAGCCTTAATCAAAAAAGGCTATCTTTGCAAAGAATAGATATGATACTCAGACTCCTAAGACAAAGGATAAGCAATGATTGTATGCCTTGCCCTATGTAACACATCAGTGCCACACTCTGCCATGCTTAGGGAACATTGTAGAAGGAAGGGCAATAAGTATATAAGATTTCCAAGCAAAGTGAAGGACTGGAAGATGCCATTATTCAGACTCATAAAACTACTGAAATCATAGTAACTGTAGTTATCTGTATTGGGCATAAGCAATACTGGCCTTATGCACAGTCAATTAAGTAAGATGACGTGGGTTCACTGGATCCTTTACTTCTGAGCTAATGGTTATCAGTAGATTCTAAAAGAAGGAGAGTTATTATTCTTAGTTTTTATGCTTCACTAAACCAAGAAGTGTCCATGCCATAGCTCAAAATTCATAATCAAACATCTGGCCTCAGTTTCATTCCAGTGGATTACAAAACAATAGATTTGAGTGTGAGAGAAAGACTTGAGTATAACAAAGACATTTGTTAGGAGGTAGGAAATTGAGATGGTACAAAAGTGGGAGTGGTCATTTTCTCTGTGCATCATGCAATGTACAACACATTAAAAAGCAACTGATAAAAAAAAAAAACAATATATGTTAAAGTAATTCCAAGTGTGTGTGGTAGTAGAAGCCTATAATCCTACCACTTAGGAGCTAAGACCTAATGATCTTTATAGTTTTGAGTTTATCTTGTGAGGCATAATGGGTTTCAGCAGGGTTGTATAGGGAAAAGAAACCATCAAACAAATAACAGCAAAACCCTATAAGTCTAGTTTATATTCCATATAGGTGAAAATTGGGTATTTTAAAAATGCTACAATGATAGATTCATGTAAATATAAGCATCATTAAATGAATACAAGCAGGAAACAGTGAAGTAAAGATCAAGTTAAGCATGGCAGAATTTGGAAATACTATGTAGAGGAAGCTATCCGAAGACCTGAACTTAAACATGAGATTGAATAAACCACGGGATTACAAGCAAGAGTATTCTAGACATGTGTCCATGTACTGTCTGCTATACTTCTCTGGCTTAACTGATACATACAGACGTCAATTTTAACATGGTGGCATCCCTTCCTACTTAGTTTCTGTGTCTGTATCAGAGATGTAAGCCAGCAATTGTGTGTCCTCAACACATCTTCATACACAAAGATACATCTCTGTCTACTAACTAGTAATGACCCCTTACAGCCAAAATCATGAACTATTGTCAGACTATCAAGATCACATTTTGACTGGCTCTTGATACAACAGTGATTAGTGAATTTCTAGCCTAAATTTTAAAGAACAAATCCTAATGATGAACCATTTCCTTAATGTTATTTTATTTTTCTATTCTTATAAAACTATTAAGGACTTCATCATATGCTGTTCAGGCTTTGAGACAGCAAATATTAGCAGAGAAATAGGAGAAGTTATAAGCGGATGGGAAGAAAGAAGAAAAATAATAATAAAAGGACGCTGAGCAAGGGTAACAAGAGGAGGGTTTGAAAATAGTAGTACAGGAACACAGGCCTGGTGAGACTGCACTGTGAATAGTCGGGAGCCGAGCAGAGAGGTCTGTGCGAAGCGCTCAGAAAGTGCGCCCTCTCCATTGGTTCAGGGGAGCAGGAACCCTACTGTAGGGTCTCCATTTCTGCCCAGCAGGCCATGCTTGCAGGACAGGCTCTCAGGCCATCTGTCACCAGGAACAGCGGAGATCCAGGGACACAGGCCTGGTGAGACTGCACTGCCAGTAGCTAGGGAGCAGAGATGTCTGGGCAAGCACCGGGAAAGCACACCCCCCAGTGGTTTCTGCCAAGCAGGCCCATGCATGCAGAAGAGGCTCTCAGGACATCTGCCACCAGGAACAGCGGAGATCCAGGAACACAGGACAGATACAAAGGAGAGACAGGAACCAATCACTGACAAGACCACATATAATCACAGACAACAAGATGGCAAAAGGAAAGTGAAAGAACTTACCCCAGGGAAACCAAGACAACCTGGCAACACCAGAACCTAGCTCTCCCATTACAGCAAACAGTGGAATGCCAAACCCTCGAGAAAAAGAAGACTCAGACCGGAATCATACCTCAAGATGATGATAGAGATCCTTAAACATGAACGGGAGGAGATGCATAAAGAAATAGAAGCTTTTAAAGAGAAAACAAGAAAAACACTCAAAGAAACCAAAGAACTAGAGGAAAATAGAAGCAAAGAGATAAAGGAATTGAAGAAGGAATTTAAATGGAAATAGAAACAATAAAGAAGACACTAAAAGAGACAACTCTGGAGGTAGAAAACCTAAAAAAGAATTCAGGAGTCACAGATGCAAGCATCTCCAACAGACTACAAGAGATGGAAGAGAGAATCTCGGGGCCTGAAGACAACATTAAAAACATAGACAAAACAGTAAGAGAAGATGCAAAAACCAAAAAGCTCCTAATTCAAAATGTCCAGGAGATCCAGTACACAATGAGAAGACCAAACCTAAGAATAATAGGAATAGAAGAGGGCGAAGAGTATCAACTAAGAGGCACAGTAAATATCTTCAACAAAATTGTAGGAAAAACTTCCCTACCATTAAGAATGATATGACCATGAACATAAAAGAAGCCTACAGAACTCCAAATAAATTGGACCAGAAAAGAAATTTCTCCTGACACGTAACAGTCAAAATGAAAAGTGCCCAAAGCAAAGAAAGAATATGAAAAGCAGTAAGGGAAAGGGGTCATGTAACATATAAAGGCAGACCAATCAGAATCACACCAGACTTCTCAACAGAGATTGTGAAAGCTAGAAGATCCTTGACAGACATCATGCACACCCTAAGAGAACACAAGTGTCAGCCCAAGCTGCTATACCCAGCAAAACTCTCAATCACCATAGATGGAGAGAACAAGATATTCCAAGACAAAACTAAGTTTACACAATATCTGACCACAAACCCAGCACTACATCAAATTATAGGTGGAAAACCCAATACAAGGAGGGAAACTACTTCCTAGTAAAAACAAGAATACACCTAAGCAAGAAAACCAAAAGAAGAAAGACACACAGGCACAATTCTACCTCTAAAAGCAAAACCAGCAGGAAACAGCAACCACTATTCCTTAATATCTGTTAACATAAATGGACTCAATTCCCCAATAAAAATATATAGACTCTCAGACTGGATACATAAACAAAACCCAGCATTTTGCTGCATACAGGAAACTCATCTCAGAGACAAAGACATACACTAAGAGTAAAAGGTTGGGGGAAAAAAAAAAAAAACTTTCCAAGCAAACAGCCCAAAGAAGCAAGCTGGAGTGGCCAGTCTAATATTGAAAAAAGTAGATTTTTAACCAAAAGTTATCAAAAAAGATAAGGATGGATACATTTTACTCATTACAGGAAACATTTGTCAGGAGGAACTCTAAATTCTTAACATATATGCTCCAAATACAAGAGCACCCATATTCATGAAAGAAACCCTACTAAAGAAAAAAAAATACATTGCACCCCAGACAATAAAGGGAGACCTCAACACCCTACTCTCATCAATGGACAGATCATGGAAACAGAAACTGAACAAGTACACAGTAAAACTAGCACAGGTTATGAACCAATTGGAATTAACAGATATCTACAGAACATATCATCCTAAATCAAAAGAATACAACTTTTTCTCAGCACCTCACAGCACCTTCTTCAAAACTGACCATATAATCGTCACAAAACAAGCCTCAATAGATATAAGAAAATTGAAATACACCCATGCATCCTATCAGATTATCATGGTCTAAGGCTGGTCTTTAATAACAGTAAAGACAACAAAAAGCTGATATACACATGGAAACTAAACAATGCTCTATTAAATGATAGCATGGTCAAAGACGAAATAAAGAAAGAAATTAAGGATGTTCTAGAACTTAATGAAAACAGAAACACAACATACCCAAACCTAAGGAATGCTAGGAAAGCAGTACTGAGTGGAAAACTCATAGCTCTGAGTGCTTCCAAAAAGAAACTGGAGAGAGCATACACTAGTAACTTGACAGCACAGTTGAAAGCTCTAGAACAAAAGGAAGCATATATACCCAAGAGGAGTAGACAGCAAGAAATAATCAAACTCAGAGCAGAAATTGACCAAATTGAAACAAAAGAACTATTCAAAGAATCAGTAAAACCAAAATTCAGATGACAGCAGATGCTGGCGAGGATGTGGAAAAAAAGGAACACTTCTCCACTGTTAGTGGGGTTGTAAACTGGTACAACCACTCTGGAAATCAGTCGCGATTCCTCAGAAAATTGGACATAGTACTAGCTGAACTCAGCTATTCCACTTCTGGGCGTATACCCCAGTAAAGCTCCAACATACAACAAAGACGCATGCACCACAATGTTCATTTCCGCCCTATTTATAATAGCCAGAAGATGGAAAAAACCCAGATGTCCTTCAGTAGATGAATGGATACAAATATTGTGGTATATTTACACAGTGAAGTACTACTCAGCCATCAGACACAATGACTTTATGAAATTCTTAAGAAAATGGATTCATCTAGAGAATATCATTCTGAGTGAGATAACCCAGTCAGAAAAGAACAGACATAATATGCAGTCACTAGTAATTGGATACTAACCCCAGAAAGATCTGAACACCCCAGAAACAACTCACAGACTATATGAAGTTCAAAAAAAAGAAAAAAAAAAAAAAAGAAAAAGAACATGAAAAACCATTATGCTTTTTCTTTACATACCAAGAAAACTTTGACTATTTCCAATTTACATCTTGTTTTACATGTATTTTATACTCATTGTAACAAGTAAGATTTTAATGCATACTATCAAATCTTAAAAAAAATCAAGTCCTGACAAAAATGTATACATATACTGTTATTCCAATAAGCTTAAAGTCTGTACATTTATCTTTGTGTTTTAAAATAAAGTTGTTCAACTTAAAAAAAATAATTCTATGCTTAATATATAGAGCTTTGTATATAGAAAAATAAAACAAAGTTTAAACTCTAAAAACAAAGAAAATAGTAGTAGTCTGAGTCATTGAAATTACAATTCCTTTTAACTTAAAAGAAGCCAAGACCAAGTTAGTCCAGATTTTCTAGGTTTTAAGGATTAAATTGGTTGACACTTCAAATCAGAACCATAGCTCAAATATTGGCTTTATTTCTTGATTTTGCCTATTTGCATAAGATAAAGCAAGAGGTAGCCAATAATTTACTACACTGTTACCTTGCCATTATGACTAAATGCAGAAAAGATTCTTTAATTATTAATGTCCAAAGTTAGCTTTACTAGGTACTAACGATACCATTGTCATTCACTTCTCATGGTATCTTCTTTACATATGAAGCCACAGAATATTGTTTTAAGGCAAAGGTATAGGCTGTTGAATACATGTTTTAATAAGGATATATGTGTGAAGTAGAATATATATATATATATATATATATAGTCATATCATAATATTTTTCTAATGTGTATTATTTCTGGCTCTTTTAGACTTTTCAAAGAATTTTGAGCAAAAGAAAATTTTACCAACTAATCCAACTTCTCAGCTATGTAGCCTTCTTTAATGATGTAGTCTACTTAAACTTTTGATTTCAGTGATATTCTTAAACTTGTTATACCTTTCCACCCTTGTCCTAGTACCACATAGACTAAGCAAGGTAGTGGGAGTAGTTATTTAAAACCAGAAATCAGATTTTGTCACTCAAAACTTTTTGAGATTTTCCTTTTCTTAGATAAAAGACATTTTCATGACATGTAAAACCTCACATGAACTACTGAATTTATTTTACCCAGATTGAGGCCACTGTCATTCTCTACGCATATTATGTAGTTCCCTACTTTTATAATAATAATTTTTTTCTCCTGGAATACTTTTCTTTGAGTTGGCCATATAACTGATTCTCTCTATAACTGATTTAGGTCTCAATTCACAGTATCCAGGAACTATCATATCTTTTTAGGGGCATAAATCTAAACAAAGAACTACAGGCAACTATGGAATCTCTGTAGAAACAAAGAGAAATAGTTTTCCCTATGAATGGACCCCTCACTTCCCTCAAATAAGTACCAAGTGACCTTATATACTTAGGAAAAGATCTCTCTCTCTCTCTCTCTCTCTCTCTCTCTCTCTCTCTCTCTCTCTCTCTCTCTCTTTCTCTCTCTCTCTGTGTGTGTGTGTGTGTGTGTGTGTGCATGTGGTGTATGTGTTTGTGTTTGTATAGTTGTAGCAACAATTAATAAAAAGAAACCAGAGAGAAAATGTGGTTTTATTGAGGGAGTTAAAAAAAAAGAAAGAAAAAACTTATGTAATTTATAGGAAATTTGAACAAAAGTATACTGCATGGGTGGACAATGCTGCTCCTGGAAGACATGTGTTACTAAATAAACATTTCAGTGCCAGGCATGAGATTTATCCTCTGAGTGATTATCTCAGGAGGCAACACACACACTCAAAACAACATAAACTGCTGTCATTGCTCTTGGTTGCTAGGTTAGTTACTCTTCTATGGCTGTGATCAAATGTTACCATGGCAACTTAAATAAGAAAGTGTTTATTGGGCTCTATGATTCCTGACAGCTAAAAGACCACAATGGTAGATTAGATACCCAAGAGTTACATCATGAAGTGAAAGCAGGACACAGAAAAGTGCAATGGAACTCGTGGCAGCCTTGAAAGTTTCATGTTTCCTCCTCCAGCAATGTACTGCTTCCAGCAAGGCAGTGCCTCCTAGCCCTCAGTTCTCAGTTTTTAAGAACTATGTCCCCATACGTAGATATCTCTGCTCTTGACATTTTAAGTTATCTGCAAATTAAAGTTTAAAATACCAAAGAACTAGAATATTTTAAACAACTTTAAATTTGACAGTATTATGAGTAAAACATTGATTCATTGTAATAATGATATTATACTATGTATTGATAGATTCTACTTCACAGGAGGAAAAATAGGAATGTTATAGAATACATAATAATTTATGAATAAAAGATCTATAAATCAAATATCTCTAGTCAAACCATAAAGCATCAGACTATACTTGATAGCACTTTAATTTATCTATTTCTTATACAGTATAAAACTTGTGCTAGAAGTTTATTCTTTGCCTCTGTTCATAAACCAAATTAAATGCTTTTTGTTTTTCAAAAGTCAAATATGATGCAGATAATCAATGTAGTTTTCATTAAATTATCCTTTCACTTTATTAAATATTAATGAAATTTGTGATATTTTATTACATAAAAAGTAAACTATAAAGAAAGTTTATACAAGGTTATCATTGTCATTCATTTTTCAAGAAAATGCACATCAAGATCACAACAGATTCCTTCTCACTCTATTAAGAATGAATACAGAAGTGGATAACATTTAAAATGTAAATTCAGAGAATAACCAATAAAATTGAAATAAAAAGAATGAATACAAAAACAGTCTCCAAACAGCTAATTCTGACATGGGTGTGAACAAAGATGAACTCTTCCACACCGTAGAAATATGACTTTGTACTGTCATTATGAACAACTGCATTTAAAATCCTATGGAATCTGAAGAGATAACCACTAGTTGATGAAAAACCTAACTAGTAAGCATGTGTTGAAAGGAAAGGACACTATGCCAAAAGATCCCTGAACTCTTATGCCCATTGTTGTACCCTTTCCAGAGCCATAGAAACCACCTCTTTCTAAAGAATAAACACAGGGAGCTTACCAACATCAAGTTTGCTTTCTTTTTTTACACTCTGAGCAGTTCATCCTTTCACGGTCAGTACATCTCCACATTCAATTTCTGCCCTTCCCCCCCACCAAGCTTTTAATTTTTTTGTTGTTGAAGGAGAGTCTTGTACTCTGTGTATTCAGATGTTGATTTCTGTACCCTGAGATCTAGAGATCTAGTTACAGTCTGACATGGGCATTGTGCATATTGAAGCATTTCCTCAACCAATGTGGTGGAAAGAATGCTCCCTGATTATCTTTGATTGGTTAATAAAAGTTTAACAGCCAATGACGTGGCCCAGTTATTGAGCTTAAAGCCTGTTGAATAAACCAATAGATTGCTGTCTCAATTATTTGGGAGCAAGTTGGGTAAGAAAACCACCACCTTTTAAATTTCATCCTATAGTGAAATATTGTGCATCTAATTTCCTCTGAATTGTAACATTGATTCCTGAGAAGAAGGGGTCACCTAGGACTAGAGAGATCAGGAAGAAAAGACACAATGGCTCCTGCCCAGCATTCAGAAGAAAGGACACAGCAAGAAAGTTATTAGGAGAGAGGACATTCGTTGGTGGAGATGCCTACAAATCAGAAGGAAGCTCTCAGTTCAGGAAATTTGAGGGTTGGCCTGCCCCAGCTGCCTTGAGAGGCATGCATCATATGTTTTTCAGGTTAAAGTCCATGGCTCCTGGGACACAATGTGCATTCCTGCTAAAAGACCAACACATCTCATCCAGTAGTGAAGCATTTAGACGACTTTGTGTTCCCTTAGAAACCAAAGAAACATGGAAGTTTGACAGGACAATTGGTTATATACAGTAATCTTGTGTACCCTGTATAGCTTGCAACAATTATTGTATCCTGGCAACTGCAACTCTCCTGATCCTGGCACTTGCCTTTTATCATATTGCTCTCAATAAAATTGTCACAGCCCCAATCTTGCTTTTGCAACTTCAGCAGGTCTTCATGCAAATGCCTGGTAAATATTCACAAGCACTTAAATCTAGGTATGTAGAATTTGTGGATTGTCACCTTTAATGGGATGAGCTCCTTAGTGCAACAGCTGCTAGAGTCACCCACATTCCCATAAGTAAACTCAATAAGCTGTTGGCTCAGCAAGCTTATGGTCAGTGGAATCCCATATTGTAAGTTATCTTTGCCTTACCTATGTGGACAAACGTTTGTTTATATCTTTCTAAGAAATCTCTCTCTCTCTCTCTCTCTCTCTCTCTCTCTCTCTCTCTCTCTCTGTCACACACACACACACACACACACACACACACACACACACACACACACACTCACACTACAGAATTTTGGGGGTACATGACTTTTCTCTTTAAAGATGTTTTATAAGCTGTCCATAGTGGCACAAACAGTAATCAGCCTAAACCACACAGTGAATTGAAGGGCACCTTGGATTACAACTTTGTTAAAAACAGTATACAGGCATTGTTTTCAATGTTTCAAGTTCATGAATTGTATGTTATATTGTGATTTCTTGCTAGTTCCATGTTACTGTTTTCATTAGCCAACACGTTTCCATCTCTGGATGATTTCACATACTTCCTGTGTTTTCAACCTTTAAAAATTTCAGGCATTTTATGGTTGGAAACATTGTCTTAGCTTTTTCAGCGAACTTGGGAAGAGATACAAGTGTTTATTTTTTCGACCTATATTCATATTTTTCTTCTTTAATTTTTTTCTCAAATCCTTATTATGGGAAAAAACTAATGAATAGTACTTTTATTCGCTTTGCTCTGTTGTTTTTAACAGAAATATTTATCAAAAATAACTATTTATACTTTTAAAGCTTTACTAAAGACCTAAAACAACTTTCAATAGCAATTGACCATGAACAGAAATTTTTGTACTCATGAGGCAATTCAAAGCTTCACTCCTATGATTCTGTTTTTGAGGCATTTTTTTTTAATGGGAAATTTGATCAACACATGTAGAGGGCTACTCAGCATATCGCCACCTGTTCATAGCATGAAGTTTGTGTTACATCAGAGTGTATGTAGCTCTGTGTTCAAGGGTACATGTCTTCACTTCTGTAAACATTGTGCGAGGGTGAAACTATACTTCTGTTTTCCATAACTGAAAGGAAGCTGTTACATGTATAACCAACTTTTAAGTCCTACTTATGCCTACATCAGTCATTAATACCATGACAGGAAAACCAAGCAGGCAATATGTAAGTATAAAATTTTGTGACAAATAAATCAACAAATTCTGCTATGGGGAAGAATTTTGTCTGACTTGTTCCAATATAGCTTTCTATTACAATGCAGCAAACATCTTGTTAAAATGGCAGAAATCATGAAATTGTGTCCCTGAGGAGACACTCTATTCTTTCCTATGTTAAAAGAGCACAATTGATTTTGTAGTTAGATTTCTCTCTGTTGGTTGTGTTCCTCTTTTTGTAAAACATGCTTTCAAGATTATATATTTGAATTTTACCTGGGAAAGTATGCTTTTATTTCCTTGGTATGATGGGTGTGGGTATGTGAGCATTTTTGAAAGCAGTACTTAGGTCATAAAGTAAGGCTGTGATAGTTCCACTAAAGGTTCTGGGCTTATTCATCATCTTACCTGATAAAAACCGATAAGCATAGCTACATTTTTTACTTTATTATTAGATGTAATCTTATATTTTTTAGATTCTATTGCAAAGAAAATAGTATCTTATTAAAGATATTGTGCCAAGTCCAATATCTTAGAAGTTCAGCAAAGATCTCCAGAATGGCTAATGTGATAGTTTGATGTAATGTTGCTTATATAACCTAATAAAGCCCTGGGTGCACTCTTCATATACTTTTTTTTTCTCATTTCAAGACAGTTTTAGGATGAATATAGATTTAAGATGCCTATGTTACCAAGAGTTTTTTAATTTTCCTCATGTATCAAAATGTTTAGGCAACTCATCCTATTGACTACAGTATGAGTGTTTCTAGCTGTCAGAATTTGTTTTGTTGCTATACTTGGTCAATTAAAATAAGAATGTTTATAGTATCTCTTGGGGTGGTTGGCAGGGTATGGGAAGAGGTAGAAGGTATCCCATTAAAATAGAGATGGCTCAGCCAGTAGATTGTTAACAGAGCCAGTGTGATAAAGACATGAATAAAATAAAAGATGGTGCTCATTCTTCATGGTTTCCTTTCGTCTGATGGTTGAATCTTTCTTCTGTCCTCACTCTCCTTCAGTTTCTCTCCCAATCTTTCAGAAATTGATATGTTTACTACATTTAGTTAGACACAAAGCTCAAGGACATAAGCATTCCACAAGATATTAACTTAAGCAATAGAAAACCCTCCATATACTTGATGAGTGGTCATGATTCTTTGAAAGCTTCAAGCTGATAAGGTTTGTATTTATCTGTAGTATCACTGAAGGTAGCAGCCACGTGCAGAAAATTTCCTGTTGTCATAATAGGCAAAATATGGGGAGCAAAATTATAATTTAGAAGTAGAAAAGGTGCAGTGCGATCATTTAAAAATCAACCTACTATTGACTGTTACAACAGGATTTTTAGTCTGTGTGCTCAGTTCATACCTGTAGCTTTGTTTTCGAAATATTTACCTAAGTTTTTGTCAGTCTTATCATGTTTTCTCTTTCAGAATGTCAACTTTTTGAACTTTTTAAACATTAAAATGTAAACCTCAGTGTTCAACCAGATTATCAGCTGTTGCAGATTCCTTAACAAGTGATTAAACATAACAAAATTTATTTAAATTTTTGTTGTTGTCTGCATAAGGTGACTGGCTGGTTTTCTGATATTGTTTTCTTTAGAATCTACTAGTCTTCTGTGTATCAGAGTCATAAGGCAACATTGCAAAAATCATTACCCTCACTGTCTTAATGGCAAAACTTTCCCATTAAAAATGGAAATCTATAAAAGACAATAATAGTCACCTTTCCCATATAAAACCTTTTAGTATAAGTGGAAAGTGAAAAGAACGATGAGTCAGATAATAAGCGAGGATCCATTAAGAAAGGCTAGGTAGAAAGTTTCCCTATAACTGCTACGATGTCAATTTCAGATACCATGGGATGTTTAAAGCAACAACTGTCTGCTTACCCTGATGGTGTTAGAATAGACATTAGACATTCAGGAGGAGCTGCGGTATGGTCCAATGCTTCACATAATATTTCACAGTCTTCTTTTGGGCACTTCTGAAAGACACAAGCTGTGATCATAGAACATTTATAGCCAAGTGTCTTTTAGTCGGTTAGGTTGTGTCTAATCTCTTAGAAACACACAGAGAGAGTAGAGATATTGAGACTGGATTCAGGTAGCTGAGGTCATCTGGCTATAGTTTTAGTAACTTGAGGAGCTTTTTGAGAATTTAGGGGCATTAACACAAGCCAAAGACAACAAAGTAATAAGACCTGGAAAAAGCAAGTAGAAGCTTGAGATCAGATATGTGGTTAATTTTGCTTTGTCCCTGAATACAGTGTTCAAAAGCTCAGCTCTGGTTACAGTCATTTTACAAACTCTACAGCATAAAATGGCATTGTATATGTTAGAATAAAATAAATTACAACTGATTATAAAATTTTATTGCTTCTCATATCAGAGCAAAAATAAAAAAATATATTTGTTATTTATCTAGTAAAAGAGTGACATCACAGCAGGTAAAGTTGTGAACAGTGCTCAGAGGGAGCTCCCATTGCTCTTCCCGTGGCCAATATGGCTGTAGATACACAGCAAGCACATTAGGATCTCTCTAAATGTTCAAATGACTTATTATGGTCATTCCAAAATTAATGTACTACTTGAATTCGATTTTTCCCCTAAAGGGCTAAATAAAAAACATCAACAGCAATTTCAATGCCATTTCCTGAGGGTTCTGATAGCTTCATTCTTTCTAATTTGAAGAGCAAGTTATTGCCTCTTTAATTTCGCTTGTGCTAGAGGATTCTATTTGTTTATATTTGAAATGGATATTGCATTATTTTAAATATTATGTTAGAGTATTCCAATTATAAAAACAAGCAGGTTGCCATTAAAAAAAAAAAAAAAAAAAAGGAGTGAAAAGACAATGTAATGACATACTATGAAAAACTCCCCCTGGAGAAAACAACATATGCACTCACTTAAGAAAAAGTTTCCAATAGGTTTAGATAATTCTAATGGTGGTATTTGAAAAGCAGAAAAAAACATTAATATTTACTTCTCTAAATCTTTGAAATTCATCAAATTAATTTACCATATAAAATTATACATTTTAAAGTAATTTATCTATAAAGGAATTTAGGGTTGACCAATAAAGCATTTGACTACTTTGATCATGGCCGCAATCCAAATGCAGTAACATTCTGATTAGACAATTTAGTAAGATTAATGTTTAATTGCATAAGAATGTAAGTACTTATTATGTGCCCTATTTTTAAAAACTGAGTGAATTTCTTCCCCCCACTGGCAGCTTGCATAGTACTTTCTGGAACCATTAAAGCTAGACCTCAGGAAAGGGTCAGATCCATCTTGAGTCAAATGAGTATCTTGTCCTAAGTATGCAACATCTTCAGGAATCGGGGCCCACCTTCAACTCCTGAGAGTAACTAAAAGCTACAGTGATAATCTAGTTTTCAAAGTCACTTGAAAGCATGCTAACAATCCTTTATAAAGAGATTTCTCCTATTAGGTACTGGGGTTTTTGTTAGTCTATGTTTTTTGTGGAGAGCAATGTCAGCCCAAAATGATGGATTGACGTTTTATAAGATTGATCTCTCTCTCTCTCTCTCTCTCTCTCTCTCTGTCTGTCTGTCTGTCTACCTACCTACCTACCTACCTATATCTATCTATCTATCTATCTATCTATCTATCTATCTATCTATCTATCTACTTATCTATCTATATCTAGATATAACATACATATCTTAAACTATATATATCTTATATCTATTTATATGTATTTTATATAACTGTATATAAACATACTATGATTTCTTAGGCTTTATTAAGTGACTTGTGTGCTATCTGTTCCTTCTCATTCTTCTATATGGACCCCACTCTTTTATCCACCCTGTTACTCTATGTTTCACTCATACCACATGAATTCTGCTTAGAACAGTCACTGCCAGTTCTTCCTTTTACTGTACTTGCTTCTGTAGTTACTTCACACACGTTTAAGAATTTGGAGCTAGGAGTCACAGATGAGAAGAGACATCCAATGCTTGTTTTTCTGGGTCTGGGTTACTTCACTTAATACACTCTTTTCTAGGTACATTCAGTTACCTGAAAATGTTATTTCACCTTTTCTTTTCTAGACATAGAATATTATATTGTGTATATGTACTGTATTATTATTATTATGTTGTCTGTGGAAGATAATTTAAGTTGTTTCCATTTCCTAGCTATTATTAATACTTCCTCTATAAAGATTGCTAACCAAGTACCCTACCCAGCTGTAACATCTATGAGCCACAACAATTACCAGAATGGAAAGATAAAGATAGAAATACAAGGAGGACTCACACATCAGTGGCAGCCAACAGCTGTATAAATGAACTTATGATTCACCCAAGGAGAGAAAAACCATGCCTAGGATGAGAAACCTATCCACCTTCTGGGGTTAGTGAAATTACGGGCCATAGAAAAGAGTGTATCACTACCACTTTTATAGACAAGAGTTAGTTCTTACTACATTCTAAATTTTACTTTTACACCCATAGTGAAGTATTTCTGCATTTCTCATCAATGATACTTCTCTTGATATCAAGTGGAGAGCATCACAGAATGCTACAAATGGTTACAATTCAGAGATCAACAGATCTTGTGGAGTTCAACCTCAATGTATACATCCATATCTCTGTTCCTACATTTATGGCTCAGGAAACATCAGAGGAGAGGTAGAAAGATATAAAGATCCAGAACACCAAGAAGTCTACTATGAAATGACTGCCTACACAAAAGCAGAACAATAGCAATATTATTTGGACATGTTACTATTGGAGAGAGAAATTTTCCACTCCTAGAGAAAGAACTACATGCAAGTATTGTCTGCTAGATGAAGGGGAATTAACTTCCCTGAAGGATAATCCCCTTATTGATTTCCCAATGCAGAGTGATCTCCCTTGAAATGATATATGTAAGCAACAAGAATAGACTTAGCAGACCCTATTATGCGTGTACACATGTGGAAGTGGGTATGGGTGTACACACGCACACAAACACATACACACACAAACACACACACACAAAATAAACAGAAGCTATCAACTTGTGAGTGAGGTATATAGAAGAGGTCCTGCTGAGACTAAGAGGGATCGGCTGGACACAGAAAATGAGACGACAATAAAATAATTCTACTTCAAGTTTAAGAACTGCTTACTGCTCTAAATGTGGTGATGCCTAGAAGAATAGAGCGGATAAAAGGTAGAATAAAGTCCCGTGTAATAGCTGACTTTATTCACAGCATCATACACTTGTTATTGAAAGTTAAATGGACTCACAGAAGTAAACTATATAATCACTATTGAGAAGCAACATGGGGTCGACAAGCCGAACATGGCAAAACCATGTTGTCCCATAGAGGCATGTAAACAATAACAATAGCCAGTTGTAGTGAATAATCTGAAGTAAGCTCCTGTCTTTTGTGTCCTGGGAGGGGCACAAAAGCCTAACCCAAGAACAATTATGTGTGTTTGAAGAAACTAGAGTCACAAGACTCTTGTCTTGGTTTCTGTTTCACAAACCCTAAGAGATCTCCTAACAAGACTTCATACTTGGGCAGCATTACATGTATGCTAACTTCCTTAATCTATCAGTGAAGTCTGAATGCAGAAATTAGGTATAAAATATACATGCAACAACAAATTAGAAAGATAGTGAATAAAACGTTTTGAGAAATGAAAGATTAATTTCTCTTCAGTGAAGCATGTCAAAGAATGAAAATAACAATGTAACAATGCTTTTGGTGGGAAGTTTATTTTCTACGTGTGAAAATCTAACGTACAGATTCCTCAATGAGTAATCAAAGTGGAACATTTCCACTCCATGTTTGCTAAGTAGAGTTTAAAATCAAAACCAATGTTTCTGATTTTTTTTTCTCAGTTTTGTGTGCTGCTGTATTTTTGGTTTTGGTTTGTTTTTATTTTCCTGCCATTTGATGTTCTAAAGAACCTATGGCAGATGCATAGCTTCAGGCTGAACAATAAAGAGTCTAGATTATACTGTGAAGAAGATCAGTGGCAGGAGAAGAGATGAAAGCAGCATAGAGTATGTGAGATAAATGGCGATAAAGAAAAGATGTAAAGGAAAAGGTAATGCCCATAACTAGATTTGATGGTTTATAAAATGGTGAGTTAGATTATTTTAGTCCACATCTAGATAAGATTTGTGTGCCTGGTGTAAAAGCTTGCTAAAATTAAAATTTACAGCCTTAGAAATGGTTACCTCTTCAGATTTTGAGGTGATGGCCCCCATTCAGAACAGCACATATGTATTATAAATGAAAACAGTAAAATATACTCTTCTTGGCCCTACTTTTATTTTTTCACGGTGGGGGGACACTTATTCATGGTTATCTGCAGATACAGCGATGAACGAAGTTCAATAGATGTGGGAGCAGCTGTCTACAGAATATCTTTACACTCAATTTAGCTAATATGCAAGGCGGCCAATCTTTAAAAGACAGGGTGGGTGTTTCCTGCTTACATGGGGGATATAAACTTGTTAAGTGTAGTAAACAGTGAGAAAATGCAATGAATGTCAAGATGAAGATGACCAGGATTACCTTGGGCAGAAGAAGAAAATAACACCCCTTGCAAAATCTATTTGTTCTCTTTGCTCTGTGTAGAACACATGCAAGGGTCCTCTGACATTTCTAGGATACCCAATGCTCATGGAAGTTCGTCTTATCCCCAAGTATTCCACTCATTCCGTCCAAATTTTCCACTAGCAAATAGCGAGGAATAAACGAAATAATAAAGATAAAGAATTCTATTATTACCCTTTAAAACCCAGCGTAGTAGCTCATGCTTGTAATCTCAGCACAAGAAGACTGAAGCAGGAGAATTCCATAAATGTGAAGTCAGTTAAGGTTGTATAATGAGCCTTGTGCCCGGCAAGATAACAGAGGATGAACTTCTACCCAAAATATTAAAAATGAAAGAAGCAAAATGTATTAATTTTCAAACTCCCATTTAAAAGATAATCATACACATTTACATGCACACCCATGGGGGGGGGAGAGGCACAGAATGAGAGAAAGAGAGAGAGAGAGAGAGAGAGAGAGAGAGAGAGAGAGAGAGAGAGAGAGAGAGAGGGAGAGAGGGAGGGAGGGAGGGAGGGAGGGAGGGAGGGAGGGAGAATTATAATAGTTATGGATAGTAATTTTCATTATAACATCTCGAGTTTTTATTTAAAATTGCAAGAGGTTAATTATGTATGAAACAATTTTCTCTGTGCTATTGTATTATTATCATGTGTAATTTGTTATTTAAGTGGTTCTATTGGGTTTCTGGAAAATATTATGAAGTTATTTTTTTTCTTATCTTTTGTGGTAAAAATTTTTACTCCAGAAACCAAATAGGCTCAAACCCACTTATTTTAAATGTAAAATATAAATCACCTAGTATAAGGAATTATAAAATTGGCTTAAAAGCTTTCCTAAACAGCAGGATAATGGTGATGCATATGAAAGCATGTCATACTCATTCTTGCATGTAGACATTTCTATTTGCATGGAATTATCAATTTTTACACCTCAAAGACAACAGAAATCACTTGATCCAATTTTTACATTTTACTCGTAAATGATCACTCACCTTTTGGAGATCTCTGTGTGTGCACATTCACAAAGGACTGCAAAGTGTTGTGCAGAACATTGGCCTATTTAAGAAAACATGCTGTGGCTGTAGCTGTATAATACTCTAGATATAATAAGACTAATGAAAAACAGGCAGAGCCCAAGCTTCGGTATAACTTCCTCTTAAAACTTTATTCGATGCTCCTACTTTACTGTTCCCTGTGACTACAGTCCAGTAGAGCCAAGGTTTTTGTTTAGTAAAATCACCAGCAACATCAATCTTCCAGTCAATCAAACATAGTAATTGTGTTTCTAAAGTCTAAACCAATGGTTCTCAACCTCTGGGTCGCAATCCCATAGGTTTACATATCAGATTTGCATTGCGATTCACAGCACTAGCAAAATTACAGTTATGAGGTGGCCACAAAACGATTCTATGGTTGAAAACTGCCACCACAGCATGAACGGTATTAAACAGTTGCAGCATTAGGAAGGTTGAGAACCATTGTTCTAAATGGTCATGAACAACACAAAAAATGTAATATGAATAACAGAAGAAATATTTATGAGATAATATTTTTATAACATGATGAAATATGAAGAGATGATGTTGAAAAGCTTTGCAATTAATGTTATTTACTTAAATGATCAACTGTAGTTGGTCAGATCATAAAGAATCCATGAATACAGAAGAAACCTACTGTATATCTAACCAAACAGTAGTCTTAAGGTCTGAGGGGGACGTTACTCCCCTTATCAGCTAATCTCCTATCAAAATTCTGTGTCTTAGCACACTGCTAATGTATGGAAGAAAATTGGAGGGGAAATCCACCAGAAAAGTATTTTATGTGACCTAAACAATGCATCTATTTCATATCAACATTGAATTTCCTAACCATGTAACCAAACAAAATATCACCCATCTCTTCTCTACACTGCCCAAAGACAATATATTCCTTTGCTATTTAAACACATTTTAATGAAGTTTTCATTTCTTAAAACAAATTATTCTGACACAATTTAAGAATTATTAAGATTTAAAAATATGGCTAACTTAGTATTAATTTTCACTTATAAATTAGATTTTCTACCTAAATTGCTCCTACAGATAAAGAAATATTTGGATTACTATCATTGTGCATTGCATTGTGTATTCAAGATATAACAGTGTGCAACTGCTCCTATCTCAATGTATTGAGTCACATACTTGAACATTTATGGTTTGTAAAAAATCTTAACACACACATTCATACACATACACTGAAAAATACACTATTTGAAGACTCATGATATTACTGAGAGAAAAGACAATTTTTATGAAGTTATTTCTTTACAAAAATATTTTGAATATGTGAGAATTCCTCATAAATTAATGTTCAGAGTATTGAACAGAGATTACTTTTACTAAAAAGGACATAGCAGGCAATCTCTAAAGACATATCCAACTTCTTTTCACATTGCACCCAATCCTCTATTACAGTTAATGAAAGAAACAAAGATAAGTAAAAATCAAGGTTACAGATTTGCTTTTAAAAATACAACTAAAAAAGAACACAGCAGGTCACATCAAAATCCAGAATGAGCAACCAAGACCTAGGTAGAAAGCCATATTTCTCAAGTTTAGCATTAACTTAAGTTAATTATTAGCTCTGGTCTGACTCATCCTGTTGGAATGGACCATTTGAAAAAAAAAAACAAAAAAAAAAAAAAAAACTGTACGAAACGAAAAGACTAATTGCTATACCTTTGAAATGTGAAAGCCCATGCAATATTTCTCCTGGTAAACATTCTATAAGAACAATACTGTGGATAAACTACAGCTGTCAGCATATCCTCCTATTGTAGGATCATAACCTGCAATCATCAGGACAAATACTACGAAATGCGTACTACCAATGCAGTAAGAGAGTAACCCACTGTTTTTTCTTCATGATTGTTCTTTTTAAACTTATTTCATTATATCGTTCTTGAGCATAAAATTTTGAAGACAAAGTACATCACATTTCCATCTTTTGTACTTATTATGCAAGGGACCCCACACTTGACATTTTAGAGTTCTTAATTTAAGTAGACCAGTATTTCACTTACTAATTTAATTAAGCATTCCATTTCAAGTATTTTTTTTAAATCAAGCAGCACTGTTCTCAACACAAGAAACATGGTCAAGGCATCACAAGCTATTTCTCTAACGGTACCCTTGTACTCGTTTGAAGAATACAAAAGAATAAAAAAAAAATAAACCAATATTGACTCAGACAGAGGAAGATGAATCTTCCTATCGGTGCCACAGAAGAACATCCAGAGACTTAAACACGGGTCATGAAACACTTTCCAGCATAAATCAGTTTCAATACATACTTTTCAAAAGATCTATAAGAAATTTGTCACACTTATTTGACAAGAGTAAGAAAATGTTCTGTGTGTAAAAAAAAAGAAAAGAATATAATATAGAAGATTAAATTACATAAAAATATATTAATTTTCTCATGAAGTATTTTTAGTTGTTTTTGTGTGGAGAATGTCTGAGTATAGATGTAAAATGAACTTAAGAAAAGATTTGTCAATATCCAAACTATGTGAAATCAACTAACCTGAAAAGGGGAATGAAAATTGTTTTCCAAGTTGAAGAATGGTAATTTTCCTAGGAGGATTAGGAAGGAGTTTTTCTAGCACAGAAAATATGCCTAACCCTAAAATATGCCAAGGCTCAGAGATATGAAAGTTTGTGTAGTTATCAAAGTTTAAAGTTTGAGAATAATTAGAAGAGTTGTATGAAACCCATTTGGGAAACAGACTGAGGTACAGCTGGTTGCTACTTTAAAATCAGAGCTAGACCTGAGGGGGGCAAAAAGGATAAATTTAAATGACTGTGAGCTATATCAAGATATTTTGGTCCTCTTTTAAAAACAGCAACTCAGTAACAAAATAGTTGTAGAGAGAAAGACACAGCCATACTTCCCCGTTGGAGGACCGTCTCTGATTATAATGTATGATAGAGAAAGAAAAGGCCAGCGTGAGTACAAGAGGCTTGTAATGATGTGGGTGCCAGGCAGGTTCAAGCTAAAAAATAAATAAATCAGAGAGTGAACTCTGACTGGAGGTAAAGTGAAGTGTGTTTTCATCTGGCTGTGAAACAGTCCAGTGTAGGGTGCAGCCTCCTTACTTGCCATGGGAATAAATGCAGAACCATGATTAGGAATAAAGAAGACTAACATTTTCATTTGGGGAAATGATTAGTCACTGAATCTACACATCTTCCAGCTACTTCCATTGTGATCAGAAACACTCCCACTTGGAGGTTTGAGGAAGTCTCTCAAGTCTCCAGAAGCTCATAAAACTCACAAGATTCATGAGGCTCCCTCCAGGAGAATAGGTACATTAAAGAATTGCTGTCAGTGCAGACTCCTCAGGGGAGCTCCCTCTAAGTTGAGCAATTAGACCTAAAGATGCAGTTTTTTGAGTCTCTTTGGCTTTTCACTGGTTGCAGCTTCCTTGAAAGTCACATCCATTCATCTAAGGAAATTCACGCTCTCTTAAATAAGACCAATAAACTTATTGGGCTTGTGTGTAATTCTGTTGTTCATCCATGCCTTATTTGTCCTTAATAGGCACTTTGTTCTCATCTCTCCAGGAGTCAGACAATGGGAAAGAAACGAGAAAGTTTCTGCAGAGTTGGCTTGTAATGAAGATACATTCCACAATCTGAACCATTCTCCGAGTGACTTAAGTATCTTTCTCTCCTTCTGCACATTGCCAAATGAGACCTGTTAGACTTATTTCCTTATCATATGTAGATAATTATGATGAATAAGTCCTGATTTAATAATTTCTTTGAACTTTTAATTTTAAAATTCTTTTAAATAAAAGCTCTGGGATGTAAAAATTTTAAATGCAGAAACTATGCTAAAGTAAATTTATGATAAACTTCAGTCTCATAACAAATATGCAGTTGTTCAGTCCATATTAGTATTGAAGCTTTTATACTATGTCTATTTGAGTAGATAAATTAAGGAAAATTTATTGTCAGGGATAATTTATTTGGCTATTTAACTATTTTAATTAATTAATTAATTTGCATCCCTGTGTCCCTGTTTAGAGGAGTCCTCCTGTGAGAGAGGCTGGGCTATGGGGGGTCTACCTATATATTTTTAAATTAAGTGTGTGTATGAGTACAAAATATATATTGAAAGAATAAGGTAAATATAGCTATATTTAGAGCCATGAAAAAATTTTGTGGCATAAACGTTTTACATTCCATCACAGCATTTAAATAAAGAGAATTTTCACCTGACAATTATAATTTCTTCCTGCAGAGCATTCACAGTGTCAGAAAATTACAGACTACAAATGGAAAGAACTGTGTCTTCCTGAACTCCTTGGGGCACAATGTAAGTGGTACCATTTTTCGTTTTTAGTTAATTTTGTTTCAAAATGGATTCTTATTCAGAGATGAGACTGCATACATTCTCTTACTTCTGATAATGCATATCAAATTACACTATCAGCAATGCGTGCAGTTTAATGCTTACTTAGATTCCACGTTCTTGGAAATAGTGTATATTGATTAATGCTTATCTGGATTTGCCATACTTACTTAGATTCTGTGTGTAGAAGACATGTGTGAGGTCTATTTTATATACTGCAAAGCCACAATTTTTCTATTCTAGAAATAACTGACTCTATATAAATGCGGCGGTTAGCTCAACAGAAAATTTTTATGTGAAGCTCCAGTTCTTTGTATAAAATCTACAATCTGAATGGAATGAAAATCTGTATAATTTAAGGGAAATAACTAGATATAAAAAGGCAGACAGACACACAGAAAGACATATACACACAGAATCACATGCCTACAAAGCTTATGTAAATATGTGAAGAAGAAATATCACCATTACCGCCTTTAAGATTTTAGTCTATTTTGGATTATGTATTTCCTCTGAGACAAATACAAATAATGAAAACTCTATATTTGCTGTTATTTTTTCAGTAATTTTTATGTCAAAATGTGTACTCTTGCACTACTCTCTTCCACATCAGCGGACCCTACAGCTGACGCATGATCAGAAGAAACCTTGTGGCCTCCAGAAGAACAGGCATCTACACCATCCCGTGATGTGAGCCATGGCACACAACCAGTGCTTATAGAACATGAACTTGTCACTGTTTATCTCTAGCTATTACAATGCTAGGATTTGTTCACAAAGTTTTCAAAAACTTCACTGTAGCACCTGTTATAATTTTAAAACATAAAATAAAACATAGATATCAAAAAGGACAAAATGACTAGACAGACTCTTTAAAGAGAATACCACACCACCAAAACCTTTCCTATATTTCCAAAAGACAGACTTTTGTACATATAAAAACTTAAAATGTTATATGAATATGAATACCTTTAAAGCAAAGTAAAATATATAAACCACATAATAGTATAAAATTTGTCTTTAATATATTTTGCAAAGAATCCCAATGTAACAACCACTCTGGAAATCAGTCTGGCTGTCCCTCAGAAAAATGGTCATAGTACTACCTGAAGACCCAGTTATTCCACTTCTGGGCATTTGCCCCAGAGACGCTCCAACATACAACAAAGCAACAAAGATACATGCACCACAATGTTCAATGCAGCTTATTTATAATAGCCAGAAGCTGGAAAGAACCCAGATGTCCTTCAGTAAATGAATGGATACAAAAATTGTGGTACATTTACACAATGTAGTACTACTCAGCTATCAGAAACAATGACTACGAAATTCTTAAGAAAATGGATGCATCTAGAAAATATCTCCTGAGTAAGATAACCTAGTCACAGAAGAACAGACATAATATGCAGTCACTGATAATGGGATACTAACCCCAGAAAGCTCTGAACACCCCAGAAACAACTCACAGACTGTGTGAAGCTCAAAAAGAAAAGAATATGTTTTAATTAAAATAGAACTGTATCACATCCCCTTTTCCTCCCTATAGCCCTTTCTAGTCTCTCTCCTATCCCCTCAAATTAATAGCCTCTTTTCCTATATTATTGTTACATGTGTTGTGTGTGTGTGTGTGTGTGTGTGTGTGTGTGTGTGTGTACCCACAAATACTTAATTACAACCTTAAAAAAACCTATCTGAAATAAAAAAAAAACTACATACAAGGCCATGCTCTGTAGTTATGGCTAGTTTGTAGCTCTTTCTTTGTCCCAAGATAGCCTTAGGCTCCTGCCCCATCCTCCTTACTGCTCTGTACTTGCTATTGGGCATACCACCCTATGTGGTTCAAAACCAAAAATTTAAAAGATAATTTTACCACATAGTTCATAGTATATATTTCTAAAATATAGAATCATAAATTGCTTTCTTTTTATTATTTAAAAATGTTTAGAAGTGAGCGTAAATTACTTAATGAAACACATATATTATCTTAAATTGTTTCCTTCTAGAAATTCAGACATTTTACTATTGAAAGCCCATTAAAAAATTAAAAATGGCATTTAATGGATATGTACAAAGCAATATTCTATGTAAACTTTTTATAGAACACTTGCATTTTAACAATATTAGGATGCCTATTTTTTATGTTTTACATGCTTATTTTTTTTCTCATTGACCAATTGGGAGAAGAGTATGTTTGCAGCACTCTTGTTTTTACTACAATTTTAGCTATGTACGGCTGGATACTTAATAGACAGACTTAAAATACAATTCCAAATATGTACAGCAATTATTTTTATATATAAAGTAAAAAAAAAAAAAAAAAAAAACATGTTACTTGATTCAGTGCGATAGAACTGCAGGTGAGATTTTAGGACATAGAGGGTAATACTACAAACTCCGCATCATAGCTAATACCTGTCTCCCAGTTTGTGAGTACACAATCTCCCACTGCCTCATTCTGTGATTTTATAAGCAGTAAACCTTTGTGGTGCCTCAAAGCTGCAATCCAATCAGACACATAGAATAATTCCCCGTTACAATATTTCTTCCCTTAGTCTAGTTCAGAATACGAATGCAGACAATATTGCTTTCCCAGGGGCAAGCTAAGAAAATCGTTTATTCTTTCTATAATAGAGTTGGAGAATAAACATTTCAAGATTGAAACCCACTCATCTGTAAAAGGAAATGGCATAGCTGACATTTACTGAGAAAAAAAATAAGCAAGGTTTATCTTCTCATCACGTCCAGTAGATTGAAACTAGCCAAGATGCTAATACTTCATTTGACGCTTCCTTTGCATTGACTGACAGTAGATGTTAATCTTTGAATCTTCACAACCTCATCACTTACATGTAGGCAAATCAGAAGATGGAGAATTATCAACTACAGACATAAATTCACCAGAGTTAAACTGCTTCTGTTGCTGACTTCTTCAGGGGCAGTTAAAGTGTTTTGTTTTTTCTTCTACTTGTTCATCTTTGTATTTTGTGGTCTACCAAAATCACAGAAAGGAGAAAGGAGTCCACTTATGTGTAGTGTAAGTTTAGATGGTATATAGCACCTCAGCATTAACCAGACTGAATTATCCTTTGTTCTCAAGAACTGAAAAAGCAGAAAATATGGAAAAAAAACAAGAAGATTTTGAAATATAGTCAAATGATGAAACTATCTGAGGTCAAATGGTACCTGAGATTAGTTAGATACTGGGTAAATAGATCTGCTATGTCCCCTTGAAATTATGTAAAAAATATTAAGGCCTTCAGAAATTAGAAAATAAAAATGGGTATGACTCTGAGATGAGAGAGAGAGAGAGAGAGAGAGAGAGAGAGAGAGAGAGAGAGAGAGAGAGAGAGAGAGAGAGAGAGAGAGAGAACAAGAACAGGATTCGAAGGTCTAAGCTCAGGTTTAGAATGCAAGACAACTTGCTGAGAACTTCTAAATCTCATGTAAAGCATCCTAGCCTCCATTTCATCACATAGAGTTGGGAAAGTTAATACAATCTATTGAGCATATCTCAGCACAGCTGAGGTGATTTAAGAAGGAAAATCAAATTCCAGAAGCGCCAGCTGTCTCTGAACATGTGTAGGCAGAGAACATATTTTCTGTTGGCAAAGGATGGGTTATCTCAACAAGGCAAATTTCTATACATTTAAAAACTAAAACTTTGGAATTCTAATACATTCCTTTATCAATATGTACATAGCTATGTACCCTATATGATGCTTTGTCAACCACTGACTGTATATGAAACTCTTCCAAAGAGATAATGAAGCTGAAAATTCTCATCAATACCAGTGCCCTCTAGTATAGTCCATTGCTCACATTAGTGGTGTTACTAGTGTAAATAAACACACTGCCTTGACAATAACACAGGGTCTACACATACAGTTTGCTATAGTACAGAACACCAGGGTACATGGTAATGAAAATAAATGACTATGATCCTGAATTTGAATCTATGAGGCTCTATTTCAGTCAAATCAAGCTTGTGTCTTGTTCCCTCTACTTACAAGAGAGTGTAAATAGCTGTTTGTGTGATTTCCACATTGTTTCACGATTTCCTTTCCTGTATTTTCTGGTTGCATCATGTCAAATAGTGAAAGGTAGACTATCATTTAATTTCATATAAAGATGCTGTACGAGTTTATCCACAGCAGCCAAATTGACAAATGACAAAATTTTCAGAATGTATCTAGGGATATACACTCTTAGAAATAATGGAAACACTTCAAAAACCGATACGAACAAATATCTAAAAAGGAAACAGACAAATATGCAAATTTGATTTCACAAAAAAGATATGCACATGGCAAATGCATATTGACTTAGAGATTAACTTTTTCAGTTTATTAGTTTGGGGAAAGCTGTGAAGCACAGGTGTGCCTATATTTTCCTTGTTCTTACAAGTAGCACCTTTGCCACAAAGGGCAATTTGGCTGGAGAAAATGTGACTGCTGCTCAGTTTACCAACCCTCCTGAAGAACAGCACAAGGAAAGCTGTCATCTGTGGGTGTGTATCACCTGTAGTTAACAACAATAAATTTATTCAGAAGAAAATCAAGACATTCACTAGGAAATAAAGATTGAAATTTTACTATATTATATTCAAATTATAGCTCACACGGTGACTTAAACATTAGCTCATATTACATTACCAAGCGAGACAGGATGAGGTGTTTTATTATCGAGTAACAAAAGCAAATTGCAGGGTGATTTATGTTCTGTGACACCCTTATATTTGATTATCATGAGACGAAAATGATAAGTGAGCTCTGCAGATGCAATAGATACTCCAGAACCCACAATGCACCAAGCAAACTCACCAAGTTAACAGAGAGGATTCTAAATCTATAAAGAGGGTATTCTCAACTGCTTAGGAAAATATAGATCAACATGAACATTTGTGAAGATAATATACCTCAAAAATATAACACCACTGAAAAGACTCCAAGGGGGAGAGTACCAAATTAATAAAAAAAATAATATTGCCTCATTCCAAAAATATTTATTGCCACTTATATCTATAAGTCTATTTTATAATATCTATGGCTTATGTTAACAAACATGAATAATAAAGTTGTGTGTGCCTTATATACATATAACATGCATGTATGCAAATCAAACTTATGAGTGAGGTGAAATATGAAAGCACACTATCTTGAGATTCCTGCAGCCCACTTGATACCAAGATCTGCTTGAAGGTAGATCAAAAGTATTAAAGGTATAAAATCGTCAAATTTCAAATTACTGTCAGGCTGAAAACTCAAGGATCTTAACTATTTCTGTCACACAGTGAAGAAGGGAATGATTTAGATGAAGGCATGTGCAGAAGAAAATTAAAGAGAAACTTCCCCAAGTTTAGTGACCAGACACAAATCGAAAATATTGGAATGGAAATATAAATATCTAAAACCACATACTTTGGAAAAATCTGTATCTGCACAAGTAGGATCAATTGAAGACTATAGAACTCTGTCTCTGTCTCTGTCTCTGTCTCTGTCTGTCTCTGTCTCTGAGTCTGTCTGTCTCTCTCTCTCTCTCTCTCTCTCTCTCTCTCTCTCTCTCTCTCTCTCTGTGTGTGTGTGTGTGTGTGTGTGTCTTTCATCTTTCTCTACAAATGGCCAAGAATGAAGCTTCTGTTTGTTCAATGTTCGGTAAAGATAAATATGCACAACCTTGCTCCTTGAACACACTACAGTGTGCAGTGACTTGAAGAAAAGAGTCCACCCCTGGAATGGGAGAGAAGATAACCAGTGTGAGTCACAAAGGACAGTCTTTTCCACATTTCAAGTGAATCCTCTGAGTTAAAGGACGTCTTTCGGGTACCAGAAATAATCCACATGTCTTCACAGGCACGTGTGGGCTGCACAACTTTTTATTTTGCTCCTTAGTAAATTGAAAGAAACTGCTGAACTTTATTGGAAACATTTAATAAAACTCAGGTACATAAAGGGCCTACTGCTTAGTTAGCATTAAGAAACATAACTCTAATTGTAGGCCTTATGATTAGTAAATATTTGTATAAACCTTGTAGTATAACGAATAATTATCGTCATGTATATATTTGACCATTCACAAATGTTTATAGGTATGTATAAGGGCCACTCAGGAAGATCACATTAAATGTAAGGAAAGTCTCAAAACAATGACATCATATAAGAAAAATGCTGTTTAATAGGAATCAATGGTCATCTTAGACTCATTCTTCCATAAAAATGTTTCTGTAATTTTCTTATGTTAACACATCTAAGGAAAAAAATGGTTAAAAATTCTTCTATCCTTCAACTATCCCTCAGCAGAAACAGAATTCAGTTCCTACTGTTACTGTACAGGCATTTCCCAGTGCCAACGTTTGTATAGAAAGATTGTATGCAAAAGAACAAATACTCCCCTAAACTTCATAGTATAGTGACAGAAGAGTTATCAAGAATGGTTGTCTCCAATTAAGAAGTTGTTTATTAAATAATCTTCAAAAATATAATTATTGTCTGCCACATTGTTGGTATTGGTAGTATTGCTGTCTTAGAGAGTTGTATTTGGCCTAAATTCAGTAGCTATTGAAAAGTATCTACCAAAATTTCTTGTAAGTAGAAACAGGGCTTACATGTATCTATTAGACATAAAGTACAGGATTGCCATTTTACAATGTATTAATTTGTTATTCAGTTGTCATAGCCATCTTAGGATGAGCATGCTTCTGGTCTTCCTCATTTCAACAAGGTAAAAGGGAAATGACTAGTAAAATGTATCAGTTGTTTTGTTGACAGTGGCTCCAACACTGCCACGGGCTGTTGCTAGAGGACAAAAGATAATGAGCATTCTCAGGTTTTGATGAAGTCCTTGAGAAGTTTCCCAAAATGAGCACCATGTATTAAATCTGCAAATAATCTGTTAGCCATCCTGTTGAATGTGAAAAATGTGAATTTCTAATTCCCCTTTTCGTTCATAGCCTATTATATAAAATGAAAGTAGAATGAATACCCATCATTATTTATTTTATTTTTATTTATTTATTTTTATTTTTATTAGATACTCTCTGTATTTACATTTGAAGTGTTATCCCATTTCCCCACCCTGCTCTCATCACCCCCCTCCACTTGTCTTCAGGAATGTGCACTCACTCCTAAACACCCTCTCCACCTCAGTGCCTTGGTGGCATTTTCCTACCTTGGGAAAAATGTGCTGTTACTGGACCAAAGGCCTCTTTCACAGGGATGCCAGACAATGCTATTTTCTTCTATGTATGCAACTCAATGTGTATTCTTAATGTGTGCTCTCAGTGTGTGCTCAATGGTTGGTGTTTTAGTCCATGGGAATTGTGGAGGGTTTGGTTGGTTGATAATGTTGTTCTTCCCATAAGGTTGCAACCCCTTTCAGTTCCTTCAGTCCTTTCTTTAACATCTTCATTGGGGTCTCCATGTTTAGTCTGATAATTAGCTACGAGCATGCTCAGATGTATCACTATGACTCTGGCAGAGCCCCTGAGGAGGCATTATTATATGATTCCTGCCAATAAGTACTTCTTGGCATCAGCAATAGTGCTTGGGTTTGGTGGCTACATATGGGGTGAATCCCAAGGTGAGGCAACCTATGAATGATCTTTTTCTTCAATCTCTGCTCCTTTGGCCTTCTATTTCCTTCCATGAGTGTTTTGTTCTCCCTTCTAAGAAGGACTGAGGTATTCACACTTTTGGCCTTCCTTCTTTTTGAGCTTCATAATTTCTGTGAATTGTATCTTTGATATTCAGAGATTTCTGGGGCTAGTGTCCACTTATCAGTGAGTGGATAGCATGTGTATTCCTTTCTGACTAGGTTACCTCACTTGGGATGACAGTTTCTAGTTCCATCCATTTGCCTAGAAATTTCATAAAGTCATCATTTCTAATAGTTGAGTAGTGCTCTACTGTGTAAAAGTACTACACTTTCTGTATCCATTCCTCCAATGAAGGACATCTGGGTTCTTTCCGGCTTCTGGTTATTATAAATAAGGCTGCTGTGAAGATGGTGGAGCATGCGTTCTTGTATCTCCACATAAAAGCAGGTACACTAAAACTATTCAAAGAGAAAGTGGGGAAGTGCTTAAAACACGTAGGCACAGGGGAAATTTTCCTGAACAAAACACCAATGGCTTATGCTCTTAGGATCAGGAATTGGCAAATAGGACTTAATGTAACTGCAAAGTTTCTGTAATGTTAAGGACAGTGTCAAGAAGACAAAACAGCAGCCAACAGATTGGGAAAGGAATTTTACTAATCCTACATCTGATAGAGGGCTAATATTTCATGTATACAAAAAAAAAATCAAAAAAAAATTACACTCCAGAGAATCAAATAATTCTATTAAAAATGGGCCACAGAGCTAAACAAAGAATTCTCAACTGAGGAATACTGAATGTCCAAGGGAAATGCAAAACAAAACAGTCATGAGATTTCACCTTACATCAGTTAGAGTGGCTAAGATAAAATATTCAGATGACAGGAGATACTGGTGAGGATGTGGATAAAGAGGAACACTCTTCTCCTGTTGGTGGGGTTGCAAGCTGGTACAACTACTCTGGAAATCAGTGTAGTAGCTCCTCAGAAAATTAATACACTTTCTTATTGTACCACTTTCTCTTAGTAAAGTATAACAATGTACAGAATGGCTTCTTTTCATTCAGTAACTTTATAATTAATTTGCCCTCTTTGTAACTCATCTTTTAATAATTCAAGGTCAGAAAGGGTATGATCAAAAAGTACTCTTCAAGGGTTCTGTAAGAGTACATGATATTTATTGAGATGTATTGGGTAAACTAATTAAGATGTAATATACCAGTCAATGTCCACAAAACTATCATTCATTGGATATCATGGTCAACTCAAATTTTGAAATTACTAAATGTAAATATAGAATAGGCCCATGTTAGGATAGCTACCTAATAAATCCAACAGGGAAAAGCTCCTGATTCAATGTGTCGACACTGCTTAGAGAATAATCACAAATTTAGAAGTTAAAAAATAAGAATGAAAATTAAAGTCATATATAAGAAAAACAGAGCAGTTTCCCATTGTATTGATCATGGGCTAAGAGGAAAAACAGACACATGGATAATATAAAGAAAGGAAAAGATGAAAACGTGACTGAGTAAGTAGGAAGACAAAACACAAATAGGGACAAAGGAGCAAGAATATGGAAGTGATGGTACCAGGGGATCTTTTCTTAGATTCATCTTCCATATCTTCCAAAAACTTTACATCCATCATAAGAACTGTTGTTGTGAACACTGAAGAAAGCCACCCAGGTCTTCATCAAGTACTAGGGAGTGTCCAGTGTGTTACCTGATGTTGGTTTAAAGCATGGACCAAGGTGTACTTTCTTGCCTGGATTCCATCACATTTGGTTGGACTACAGATTATTTATTTGTATTTAATTATTTTATGTTATTTAGTTATATCATATATTTATGTGTTGATGGGAGCCTTTGGAATTCACTTCCTGATCAAAGCAGAGTATTAGAACCCTTTCTCAGTGTTCCTAAAGGCCTTCTGAACTCCAATTCCTCTTAGATGGATTTCTGAGGATGTTCTGGCTACTGCCATCACCTCTACTTCTCCACCCACCTTTTTTAATTTCTTCCCAGCTGTGCACCAGTTCTCAAAAGCACTGACCGATAAACCTCCCACATGGAGACTTCATCAGAGTGCACTTCACAGAGAGTTTAACAAAGGGAAACTGAAGTGATTAGATTCCCTGTAGATCTAGTAAAAATATGGAGAGCCTTTTTCATTCAGCACACTCTAGGTGCATTGGTGTACGTTTACTGTATGAACTGCACACACCCTTCAGAGGTCCCCAACTTCTACACTGATATTTGGTGCAGCAGCTCTACCATCTCTTCATCCCTGGGAAATAAAATAGAACTCTCTTACATGTCAGAATATTGTTTCATTGTCTAGAAGGAGATTTGTGTCTTAAATCAAGTTGTTCTGATTTCCCAAGAAGATGGAATTTTAATATATGCTAAAATATTGTAATCTATGTGTTCCAACATGCTTTAATTACTTAATTTCTTTTCTTGGTAGTTTTGCATAACTCTTCTGTTTTTCTTGAACATTATGAATCTTAGTTTCTTTAGTGATGTTAAAAAAAATGACATAGTTTGTATTTTGTATTGTGAGCAGAATTCCTTTGTTATTGGTAGATGTGAAATTTAAATATTTTGCCATTTGCAAATTGGAGATTAAGCTATGATAAACACACATTCTCTCCCTTCTCTTTTTCCCATACAAACACACACATACATAGACACACATTCTCTCTGTCTCTCTTTCTGTCTCTGTCTGTCTCTGTCTGTCTGTGTCTGTCTATCTCTCTCTCTCTTTCTCTCTCTCTCTCTCTCTCTCTCTCTCTCTCTCTCTCTCTCTCACACACACACACACACACACACACACAAACAAAACCCTGATATTACCCTCTGCAGCATATAAGTAGAGTCCCTTCTCTTAATGTTCTGTTTCCTCATCTGTTTGGATATATGAATTGTGATTTCTAAATGTCCCATTTCAATATTCCATATTGTCCAGACAATTACAAGGCATAATTCTTTAGGTAACCCTCAATTCTTCCTTCAAGATGAGTGGGGTGTGTCCAACTTCACACAAGTGTTTTAACCCCAGTGTCAAGCTTATTCCTTTCTCCACTTTAGAGGTATTCAGTATCTCCTTATCCACTTTATCCTTCAAACACCTCCTACACCATCAAATCCAGTTCTCACCACACTGCCTCTGGTAAATTACATCACCTCCCACATTTCAGGAAAAATGGAAAGCATTCGACTCAGAATTTTGTTTCTCTAAATCAGAATCACTACTCCCGACTTTGCTCTTCATTGCTTCTTGGGAATATACCTGTGTCATTTAGAATCCAAGTTCCATCTGCACTCCCCATGGCTCTAACTTTCCATGCCCGAGGTCTCCAAAGGAATTCTTATCCCTCTATCTTCAATTGGCTACTTTCACTTTTACCAGGTAAGTCTCTTCTCCGCTATGAAAACCTTGTGTAACTCTATCCCACCTTTAAAGCATTGTGGTCTCCCTGGAAAGATTCCTGTTTGAAGTGCAAACCTTGCCTTCATTTAATATCCCCTGACTGCATAGCCTCAGCTTCCCCAGCCTACACTTCCTTCTCTGCTTCCTCTCTCTCCTCAGCTGCCAAGCTTCCTGGCATCACTTACCAGGCTGCCAAGAAAGTGCCCTGTTTCCCTCCAGAGTTGTTTTTATACATTCTGGGGTAGTGGGGGAGAGGGTAGGCAAATACACTTGCTAAAAAAAAACGAATGCTCTGCTTTCATGGATCTATCTACTTCACAAACGACAGTGAGGATTAGAGTGTAACATGTTTACATGATTTTGCATAGCACTTTCTTCTAAGATCAAAACACCACCCTGCAGGGAAACCAGAAGGTATAAAGCAAAAATAGCTTCAGCCTAAAGCTGACCAGATTGAGTAGGTCCCTCCCTCCCAAACAGAAACAACAAAGGCTTCTGAGAGGCACACTCAGGGAAACCTAGCTATGAAGAAGACTTTGAGACCAGAGCAGCAGCAGAAACTAACTCCCTGGATTAAGGGAAGCCTAACTGAGAAGGGACACGCTTATTTGCAGGGAATGCAGGGCAGTGTGCTCCAGGTTCCCAACATTTTAGAGGTGTTACCCATACTGAGGTGGGCTGTATTCATATAGTATCTCTTCCAAATTAGTTTGCTAATCTATTAGGAGCCAGCCTCCACCTGAATATTCCTAATACCCCAAACCTGAGCATTGTCTCTCAGAGAACAGAACTCTTCCCAAGGTTCTTTGCATCTTCTGCCAACAAAATCTATCCTTACGCTTATCATCGGTCCTTCCTCTAGGCCTTAGCTCTGAGTTCTGATGATCCACCAGTAGAACCTGCATTCTGACATTCTGATTAGAAGCCTAAAGCTTTGTTGCAAGGATTACCATGTAGAAAACCCTCCCCAATGCTGAGTCTTTTTTTTTTTTTTTGCTTGTGTTAGTAATCCATTGCCCATATTTGTTGCGTGTAAGTTTTAACAAGCTCAGCTTTGCTCCGTCCATTCAGCCCCCATGGCTAGCTAACGCTTTCCTGAGAACCCTACAGTGCTCTGAGAATAGACAGAGCCTGTGTTCCTGACAGTCGCCAGTTCCTCCGTACTTGAGGCCAGCAATGGCCGTCTCACCCAGCTCCCTATAGCCCCATGGAAGAAAAACAATAGAGACTTTTAAAAATATTTAAAAACTGACCGGATGGCTCAACGGCTGGGCAAAGACTATCCTGCCTCCTCCTTAGGCTCCGCAGCCGCCTGGGGAAGCTACAAACTGTCGGTGTCCCAGAGAGCCCTGTATGACTGCAGCTTCCTACCTGCTCCACAGCCTAGTCCAACTCCCAATCCTCCCATTGCCCCAGTCTTCCTGTCCTGCCAATTCCACCTTATCCTTTGCTCAGCAATTGGCTTCTGCTGTCTTTATTGACCCAATCAAGAACCAGTTGGGGAACTAGATTTTAGTTATCAGATTCTCCCCCACTCCCGCCCCAATATATATTCCTGTAAGTAACTCAATAAAACTTATTGGTCCATCGACTTGGACTTTGGTTGAATCTGTGCCTTGATCTGTCATAGGTTCCTGATCTGTGGTAAGTAAATATATACATTGCATCGCCCCAAGAAACGTTTCCTCACACAACACATGGCTGTTAGCACAGTTTCTCTGATTTTTTTATGGTTATCTTTTAGACTGTTGTTCACCATATGGGCAGGCAAGCATTACCTCCTCACAATCTCTTTTTACTCCTCCAGTTGACTTACTGCTGTCCTTCAAAGCTGAGGCATTCGATAGTTCTTTCATTGTTTTCTAATTAACATGGTATCTGCCACAGTTGTCTATTTCTATACTCCCAACAGCAGTGACAATGGTAAAGTAACCTCTTTCCCTGAGTATCTGGCATCCCGTTTTGTCATTTATTTTCTATATAGCCATTCTGACTGGGGTAAGATGCAATTTCAAAACAGGTTTAATTTGAGTTTGAATTTTCCCCAGAGCTAAAGACATTGTCTTTCAGTCTATTATTGGGAAAGTGTACTTCTTCTCATGTGTTTGTAGGTTGCTTTGGTACCTGATCATTTAACCGCTTTGGTTCCTTTACATAACAGATATAATCCTAAGCATTGGTGTTGGAGATGACTTCTCCTCACATGGTAGTCAGTGTCTCCTCTCTGGCGATCATTTTCTGTGCTGTGCAGAAGCTGTTTTAGTTTCAAACAATCTCCTTCATCAACTCAGTCAGTACGCCTTTGCTTATGCCTCTATCCATGAGTATTTTTCTTATGTTTTGATTTAGCACTTTTAAAATTTCTATTCTTCCATCTAGTTCCTTGATCCATTTTTAATTTTATACTTTGCCAGATATTGATAAACATTTGTTTTTCTACATGTGGAAATAATTTTTCTTTAGTGTCTATTGTTAAATGACCTGTCCCCCACGCCCCACAGTGTGCATTTTAAGTGCTTTTGCACATAGATGACAGTAAGTGTATACATAGACTTAAACACCATCTAACATATTTGTTCCCATGTCTAATTTTGTTTGCTGAATTTAGAATGTTTCTGTAATATTATTTAAGGTTGGGTGTTACAGTATATCCAGCCTTGCTCAGTCAGCTGAGGACTACTTTAGCTATTCATAGTCTTTTGTGCTTCTATGTGAATGCTAGTTTTATTTTTCTATTTCTTTAAAAATCTCTATCTGGATAACACAGCAACTTTCACCCCAATCCTGGTGCTTTCATTTGTTATCTCCGTCAGTTTTTCTTCAGATTTGGTGCATTAAATATTTTACTCTAGAGTTCTTTTTCTCTTTGGGGGGTTTATATCTATCCTCTTCTAATTTTGTTTTTTTTCCTCTCTTACAACTTTATTAAAAAAACGGAGATATATGTACAGATTTTTAATGCATTTAGCATAAAACTATATGAATATAATTTTGTCAGTACTTGATTTTTTAAAGGTTTGAGAATATTTACTAAAATCTTACTAGTTACAGTAAACATAAAGTACATTTAAAACAAAATATGACATGCAAATAGTCAAAGTTTGGATGTGTTCTTGAGCATTTTTGCATTAGTGTTCATAAGGGAGATTGGTCTGAAGTTCTTTTTCCTAGTAGGATCTTTGTGTGGTTTTGGAATGAGAGTTATTGTGGCTTTGAAGAATGTGTTGGGTAGTGTTCCTTTTCCCTCTATTTTGTGGAAGAGTTTGGAGAGTATTAGATATTAGGTCATCAATAAATGTCTGATATAATTCTGGAATGAATCCATCTTGTCCTGGGCTATTTTGTTTGGGAGGCTTTTGATGACTGCTTCTATTTCTCTTGGTGTTATGGGATTGTTTATATGGTTTATCTGGTCCTGATTTAACTTTGGTATCTGGTATCTGTCTAGAAATTCATCCATTTCTTCCAGATTTTCCAGTTCTGTTGAGTATAGGATTTGTAGTAGGATCTGATGATTTCCTCAATTTTCTCGGTGTCTGTTGTTATGTCTCCCCTTTCATTTCTGATTTTGTTAATTTGGATACTCTCTCTTTGACCTCTAGTTAGTCAGACTAAGGGTTTAATCAATCTTGTTTATTTTCTCGAAGAACCATCTCCTCAATTTTGTTGATTCTTTGTATGGTTATTTTGTTTCTACTTGGGTGATTTCTGCTCTGAGTTTGATTATTTCCCAATGTCTACTCCTCTTGGGTATATCTGCTTCTTTTTGTTCTAGAGCTTTCAGCTGTGCTGTCAAATTACTAGTGTATGCTCTCTCCAGTTTCTTTTTGGAGGCACTCATTTGAGTTTTTCTCTTGGTACTGCTTTCATTGCATCCCATAGGTTTGGGCATGCTGTGCCTTCATTTTCATTAAATTCTAGAAAAATCTTTATTTCTTTCTTTATTTCTTCTTTGGACATGTTATCATTGAGTAGAACATTGTTCAGCTTCCATGTGTATGTGGACTTTTTGTTCTTACTAAAGATCAGCCTAAGTCCATTGTGATCTGACAGGATGTATGGGAGTATTTCAATCTTCTTATATCTATTGAGGCTTGTTTTTTGACCGACTATATGGTCAGTTTTGGAAAAGGTGCCCTGAGGTGCTGGGGAAAAGGTGCATTCTTTTGTTTTATGATGAAATGTTCTGTAGATTTCTGTTAATTTCAATTGCTTCATAACATCTGATAGTTTCACTGCATCTCTGTTCAGTTTCTGCTTCCATGAGCTGTTTATTAATGAGAGTAGGGTGGTGAAGTCTCCCACAATTATTGTATGTGGCAAAATGTATGTTTTGAGCTTTAGTAGGGTTTCCTTTATGAACACAGATGCTCTTCTATTTGGAGCATATATGTTTAGTATTGAGAATTCATCCTGATAATTTTTTCTGTAACGAGTAAAAGGTGTGATTTCTTATCTTTTTGATAACTTTTGGTTGAAAATCTACTGTATTCAATATTAGAATGGCTACTTCAGAATGTTTCTTGGGGCTGTTTGCTTGGAAGTTTTTTGTTTTTTTTTTTTTTTTTTTTTTTTTTTTTTTTTTTTTTGTTTTCCCCAGCCTTTTACTCTGAGATAGTGTCTGTCTTTGTCTCTGAAACGAGTTTCCTGTATGCAGCAAAATGCTGGATTTTGTTTATGTATCCAGTCTGACAGTCTATGTCTCTTTATTGGGAAGTTGAGTCCATTTATGTTAACAGATATTAAGGAATAGTGATTGGTGTTTCCTGCTATTTTTGCTGTTAGAGGTAGAATTATGTCTCTGTGTCTTTGTTCTTTTTGTGTTTTTGTTTAGTTATTTTCTTGCTTTTTCTGGGGTGTAATTTCCCTCCTTGTGTTCAGTTTTCCATCTATTATTCTTTGTAGGGCTGGATTTGTATTCAGATATTGTGTAAATTTAGTTTTGTCCTGAAATATCACTTGTGTTTTGCCTATTATGTGTCAAGAAGAATTTCTTTTCTGGTTCAACTATTTGGAGTTCTGTAGTCTTCTTTTATTCTCATGGTCATCTCATTCTTAAGAGTAGGGAAGTTTTCTTTTATGATTTTGTTGAAGATATTTACTGTGTCTCTTAGATAATATTCGTTGCCCTCTTCTATTCCTATTACCCTTTGGTTTGGTCTCCTCATTGTGTCCTGGATCTCCTGTACATTTTGGGTTAGGAGTTTTTTGGATTTTGCATCTTCTCTGACTGTTTTGTCTATGTTTTCTATGATGTCTTCAGCCCCTGAGATTCTCTCTTCCATCTCTTGTAGTCTGTTGGTAATGATTGCATCTGTGACTCCTAATTTCTTTTTTAGGTTTTCTATTTCCAGGGTTGTTTCTTTTTGTGTTTTTTTTATTGTTTCTATTTCCATTTTCAATTTCTTCACCTGTTTAATTGTGTTTTCCTGTAGTTCTTTGAGTGGTTTTTGTGTTTCCTCTTTTAGAGTTTATATTTGTTTATGTGTTCTCCTGTTATTGTTCAAGGGAGTTATTCACGCGGTTCTCCAAAATCTCCATCATCATTGTGAAGTATGATTTCAAGTTTGAGTCTTGTTTTTCTGGAGTTTTTTGCAATCCACAACTTGCTGTGGTGGGAGAATTGGGTTCTGATGTTGCCAGGTTGTCTTTCATTGCTTACGTTCTTTTGTTTTTCTCCTGCCATCTTGTTATCTGTGATTATACATGGATTTTTTGTCAGTGACTGGTGTTTGTGGGTCTTCTGGCCTGTGGGCTCAGGGGAAAAATTGCTTCTGAGTGTTAGGCTTTTTGTGGGCAAGCAGTGAGTTCTGGCAGCAGTGACTCAGCTCTGTGTTTGTGGGCTCAGGTGTGAGGGCTCTTGTGAGGCTCTTTTGGTAGCTCAGTCCTCTACCCACAGGTCCTGAATACTACAAGTGGGGACCTGGCTTTTTCTCTAGGCCAAAAAGAACCCTTTCCCGGAGAACACAGTACTCTCTTCTCTCTGAGAACTCCCTGGGCCTATTTGTCAGGTGCACCTCTGGTCCAGTTGTAAAAGAACCTGTCGAGCTGATCTTCCAGCACTGTCTTTTTTGGGCAGACCCCAGTTCTCTCTGACAAAGGCCCTGGCCTTACTGTGAGCTGGAAAGGAACCTTTTCCACAAGCACTGCCAATCACTCTCTGTGCTCCGGATACTCAAGGCAGAGAACCCCAGGTTCTCTGCTGGTCCAGGTGAATAAGAGCCTGTGGGTCTAGAATGCAAGCACAGACTTTCGGGGCAGATCCGAATTCCCTGTGATGGAGGCCCAGCCCTTTGGAGGTAAACCTTTCCCTGAGCACCACCAAGCACTCTCTGAGCTCTGGGTACTCAGGGAGCAACCTCACCAGGCCTGTGCCCCAGGTTCTCTCTAATTTCATTTCTAATATATTATGAACAGGATAGTTTTCCTGATTTCTTCCTAAATGTGTTCAATGTCGGTATACACAAAAGATAGTGAGTTACGATTGTTCATACTTTGTCCCTCTGAGAGTTGGAAGTACTTGTCAGGTCTAAGAGTGTGTTATAAACTCCCTAGCGTCTTTTAAATAGAATATCCACTTTGAAACTACAGAAATTATATCCACATGCTTCTCAGTTTGTATCTTTTACTTATTTTGTTTTATAACTCTGAGATTTCAAACTTCAATTTGAGTTAGAGAGAGCAGTCTCGTTCCTTCTAGAGATGAGAGGCAGTGTTCTCACTTCCTCTACACTCAGAAGTGAGGGGGATTTAGGCTTGTTTATTCCACCTTTAATGATCAAGCATGTTATTTTTATAAATGCTTTCTTGGGGTGGCTTATAATTAATATTGAATATTTTCCAAAATACTTGTCTATATTTATTGAAATGATAATGTAGCTTCTGACCTATTTGTGTGTGAAATCAGCCTAACTGACTTGCATATTGAAACAACTTTATATACATGGAATGAGAACGACTTTGTCACAGTGTGTAATTTTATTAATGTGTTCTTGACTCAACTTACAAGAATTTTATTGAGAACTTCTTATTTCTGTTTATCAGAAAAAAAATCATTTACAGTTGTATTTCTTTGCTCTCTTTTTACTTAGTTTTTCTGTCTGTTTAATTCTGATTCATAGAATTTGGGAGTATTCATTCTCGTTTTAGTTTATGGATGTTTTAGGGTACTTGGTCTCTGCCTACTTTAAATATTTGATAGAGATTGACATCTCACCCTGTGCTTCCTTTCCTTAAAATAGTTATTAGAACTGATTCAATTTCATAACTAATGGGGCTATTTTGCATACATTGTATATATTTTTATTAAATAGTAATAGGGCATATTTTTCTGAGAGTTTATTAATTTCTTATAGGTTTACTATTATATTATTTGTTTAATAGCTTTTGTTTGTATTGAAAACTTATATTTTGAAAAGCTTATTTAATAAAATTGATAAGACATTGAAAATTTGAAAAATGTACCATAGGAAAAAGATTCAATCTTCAGCTAATTTTTATTTTTATATTTTACTTTTTAACATAAAACTTAAATAAAGTCTAGCCACATCTGTATATAATTCTAAAATAAGTAGGTATGTATGGGTATCTCCATAATATTTTTTCAAAAGAAGTACTGCATAAGTTTAAACATAACTTATAGATTATAATTCTTTTTATGTTTATTATTTAAATGCACATATCCATCTATTAAAATGAATCTCTACATGGATATCATTTATTTTTGTTGTTCTTGTCATTATTTGCTTAGGTATTTCAAGCATAATAGAAAAAATGTTATAGGACAAAGAAACTTTTCTTTTAGCGTGGAAAGAACATCTTCTGAATACACTGGTGGCCTTCATAAGGTGTGAGCAACCCCACTGATCCACTTATATGCAGTAAAATTAAAATATACTCTTGGTAGCCATCAAGGATGCCGCTTCCTGTTGCTTTAAGAAGCAAAGATAAAGATGAAGTTAACACTGGTATATTAAATTGATAGGATATAAGGAAGGTAAAGAGAAGGAAAAATAATTTAAACTGAAATGGGGGGATATATAAAGCAATTCAACATGCTATCTCTGTTTCTACCGAGATTTGAGGAAACGTAGGAAACATCTGGAAAGACTTCTCGGCAGGTTCATTCTCAGCTTCTGAGTCTTCTCAATAGGCATGCAAAGAAGACCTGATATTCAGTTCAGACTATTCCACCAAACAGATTAAGAAGAAAGTGCTTACCCTGCCACCCTATTCCTTCTTACCATTTGTCTGCACATCTGGTTTGCATTACACCCCATTTAAGGCTGTGAATGAAGTCCAAAACCACATGACATATTGAAGCCTTTTGCCCAAGACTGAAAGAGGATACAACCCAATGAATGTGAAGAAAAGAAAGATAAGCTAAAGGTAGTGAGTATGCAGAGAGGCAGGTGAGTACCCAGTAGGAGCACAGAGGATGACAGGCTTAAGGAGTGTGCTGTTTCATAATTCCTCCATATATTTACCAGCAACAATGCTAAGAGCAGTACCAAGAGAGTTCAGGAAAGAAAGGAGTTTCCCTTAAAATTATTTGGAATAATATATGTATGCTTAAAAATAAACAAGCAACCAAGCAAATAAACAAACTTACTCTAAATCCTAGCAAAAGTGGGATAAATTCAAGGGAAAGTTAAGTTGGTAAATCCACTCTTAAAGTTGGAGCCAAGAAGACATTGATGTACAAACTTCAGAAGCTCAATGTGTCCTGTGCTATATAAAGATGTAATGTCTTAGAAAACAACATTTAATAAGGATGTGGTTAAAATAACTTTTACTCAAGAAAAGTGAAGCTAATTAGATGAAGAATCCTTCAAGAAAGCTGAATGAGCCTCACACATGGTAAAGTTTGTCAAGGAAACATTTACTTTTGTAGAAATTATAGCTGTAACTGTTATGTGAAACTTCACTAAGCCCCGAGATGGTGACTTAGAGTGCTTATGGCTGATGTCTACTGAGAGGAACAAATCAGAATGGTTTCTGGTTTTCTGAAGCAGACAACTATGTTCTCTAAGCCTAAAACATTCAAGAATGGAGATTTGGGTATGTTTGGGATTGTAGGGTGTAGTGGCTATTCCTGGTTGTCAACTTGACTATATCTAGAATGAACCACAATCCAGAATTGGAAGGCTCACTTGTGATCCTGATCTTGAAGCTGGGAGATACAAATTTCTGACTTGGATCTTGGCATGGAGACCTTGAGTCACAGTGGCATGAATCCAGGATACTAAGGAAAGGAGATCTCTGAGTCATCTTGGGCAAGGCAAGTTTCAGAACCAGGCATGGTGGTACATACCTTTAATCTGGGACACAGCTTCTGCTTGAGACCTACATAAAGACATTGGAAGAAGGAAGGCTTTCTCTCTTTACCTGCTTGCCTTGTGGGACTGAGCAAATGCTAGACCCTTGGACTTCCAGTCACAGCTGATGCTGCTCATTTTTGGGGAGTTGGACTACAGACTGAAAATCATTAACAAATTCCCTTACTTCATAGGGACTACCCAGAAGTTCTGTGTCTCTAGAGAACCCTGAATAATACACAGAAGAATGGAGATATCCAACTCATTAGGTTAACTTACAATATGACAACCTAAATAAAATGTTTCATATGAATGACATACATCCTTTGGAAGACCAGCCAGTACTCTTAATAGGAGAGTGATCTCTCCAGTCCCAGAGCTGCAGTTCACAATATGAACACTAGAACCATGATAGAAGTCAATACTCGCAAGGTCCAGACACGATAATTTTGTCAGGAAGGTTGGCGCATAAAGATAAGTGCATCAGTGAAATAGTTGTGATCCTGTTATCTTCAAAATACTATCCTAAGATTGCTTATTTTAATATTTTTTGAATAAATTTAGAATAAGATGAGATGCCACTTTATAGGGACATTGATTTTGATAGCAATTAAATATAAATTAGCTTTCTCCATTTCACAGTATTACTAGGAAGCTGCCTGCAATTTAAACTTCACCAAGGTTTGATGTGACTATTTTTAAGTTAAAAGCATTAATGATCACTTGTAAAAGTCTTTCTATGACACTTTTCCTTTCATGCTTCCTACAGAAGAATTTTTTTCACTTGAATTAGATGCTTAAATCAAAAGTATGAATGTCTATTTCACCTTAAAAATAAAACCAACGACTCCAGTGCCACCAAGAAGTATTTCTGAAGGAAAAGAGAAGGTATACCGGAGAAATCCAAAACGGAACCATGTTTGTTTCTGTCCAATGATTTTTAAAATGCATGCTAGACTTATTTATATTGTAATGAGATGGTTGTATGTGTCACTGCCATCCTGTGGACCTCAGGGCCAACTTACAGGAGTTGGGCCTCTCCTTCTACCACATAGGTTCTGAGAATCAAGCTCAGGTTCTTAGGCTTTGGCCAGTGGCTTTAACAAAGAACTGCCACACCAGCCCCTCTGACCACATTCTTTCAGATCGACAGAATGACAGCGAGCAGAAAGACTGGATTTCAAGCAGATGATTTTTAATCTGAGTTTTCCGAGATTCCCATGGGACTCTTAACCATTTTTTCATGTTTCTATAAAAACGTTTCACAAAGTCTTGCCCATCTGTGGTTACAAATGAGCAAAGCATTTGCAATGATGAGCTTTTAAAAAGAAATCCATATTTTGTTAAATGACTATAGTCTCAGTTAGATTTTTTATAACATAATACTGATGGCACCAGACCTGAATGATTTGGTAATACTTTATCAGCATTGCTGCAGACTTTCTCTGGTTGTTCTTTCTCATCCTTCATGCTGTTTATATTTCTCAACCCTCTGCCTTCCCCTAAGTATATATTACTAGTCTGTTGTCTTTCTTGGGACAATATGTATGAACCCCACTCTTACTAGTTTATAACTCAATGATATGACCATGTCAAGCTCTTTATTCTGTAATCTATGTCAATTAATGAGCAAAAGGTAACAAAACAAGGGAGTTCTATCAACTAATCAACTACACCAAGAAGGACAGGAAGCTATAACTTATCCTCCATTTCTCAACTTATGGTTTTGTCTAACAAAGCTGTTGTGAGTGAAACTTTAAATTCTCTAATGCACTTTTATTTTCTAAATGATGTGAAACCCATTTTATCTTGAAGAAAATGGACAATTGAGTCACCCATGTTATTGACTTTAATATTCACTAGGCAACCTACAGAGCCAGAAAACATTTTAAACATAATTTTTATAATAAACTTTTGGGGTAGTACTTTTATCATCCCTATCCTATAGGTTAGGATGATATATGTCAAAAAAATCAAATAAAGGGCCAAGCTTTACATAGCTATTTAATGGTGAAGGGTATTTGATGTACATATCTCTACTGTGAATTTCCCAGAGTCTTATCTCTTACTTTCACATTCTATTCAGAAAACACACAGAAAATGTGAAATTGATAGAAAAGTCTTCAGATGGAGCTGCAAACTGTAGAGAAAACAACCATTATTTTGCTATTTAGAGATATCAAGCTCTTTATGTTAAAGATTGATGCTTAAATAAACATGTTTGTCACTTTGTTTTTTTGGGAGAGGTAGGATCATTTCTTCTAATACTTAAAATAAATCTGCATCTGTTTAAAGAGAAAAATGATGATTTGTGTTTGGGAAGGGCTGTATGCTACCCAGGGAATATTTATTTATTTATTTATTTATTTTTAAATTTTTATGACTGGGCTTCACATTAAGAATACATTTGTTATGGAAACATCTGGATAACAGATCAAGCAGACAGGATTTTGCACAGGGGATTTTACTTAATTCAGCTGTTCTTTTTAAAAATGGGCCACCCTGCTCATGCCAACTGTATGCATTTAAAAGCATATGAGCTGTAAAAATGTCTTGGGCTTAAGCAATCAGTTCTCCATTATTTTCAGATACTTTATCTAATACTAGCCGGATTATACTTCACAACCAAAGCCTTTCATATTTCCCTATTTTTTTCTTTTTAAATTGGATATTTTATGTTTTTACATTACAAATTTTATACCCTTTCCTGGTTCGCCCCTCTCCTATTCCCCTCCTCTTGCTTCTATGAAGATGCTCACTCTCCCAAGCACCCACTCCCATCTCAACACCATGGCATTCCCTTACACTGGGGAATTGAGCCTTCATAGAACCAAGGGCTTCTCCTATTGATGCCAGACAACGCCAGCCTCTGCTACATTTGCAGCTGGAGCCCTGGGTCCCTCCATGTGTACTCTTTGGTTGGTGGTTTAGTCCCTGGGAACTCTGGGGTGTCTGGGTGGTTGATATTGTTTTTCCTATGGGGTTGCAAATACCTTCAGCTCCTTCAGTTCTTTCTCTAAGTCCTCCATTGTGGTCCTCAAGCTAAGTTCAAAGGAAGCATCCTCATCTGTATCAGTAAGGGTGTGGCAGAGCCTTTCAGGAGACATGTGTATCAGCCTCCTCTCAGCAAGCATTTCTTGGCATAAGCAATAGGGACTCAGTTTGGATGCAGCATGTGGCATAGATCCCCACATGGGGTAGTCTCTGGATGGCCTTTCCTTCAGTCTCTGCTCCACACTTTGTCTCTGTATTTCCTCCTGGGAGTATTTTGTTCCTCCTCCTAAGAAGGACTGATACATTCACTTTTTGGTTTTCCTTCTTCTTGAGCTTCATATGGTCTGTGAATTGTATCTTGGATATTCCGAGCTTATAGGTTAATTTCCACTTATCAGTGAGAACATGCCGTGTGTGTTCTTTTGTGACAGTGTTACCTCATTCTGGATGATATTTTTCTAGTTCCATTCCATTTACCCTGAAGTTTCTAGGAGTCTGTGTTCTGCTTGTCCTGAGGACAAAAGCTAATGGGACACAAAACCTGTGGTGACCTATATTCTCTGTAGCACAGAGACCTTACATGGTCAGGTCTGGGTTGAAGAAAGAAGACGTCTATGTGGGGATGCCTTAATGTACAAACATAGTATGAAGAATAGCAGAATTGAACCTAAAATCTTGGAGAGTTATCAAGAGCTTCGAGTTATTGTAAGAAATGCCCACAGTGGGTATCTCTCACTCCCTGGTGCAGTGACATGAAGTGGAGGTTGTAGTAGAACTGAATATATGTGCAGTGTAAAATGCTCCATCTGTGTTTCTCATTTAATTCTTAGTTCCATATACATGGAAGTTCCCAAACCTCATTTGACAGTCAGCTTGGCTGGAATGCTAGTTAGAGATAGAGGTTGTCTTTGCCTCCCATAAAGGATATGAATTCTATACTCATTAATTACATAGGAATGGAATTAGAATAATTGTCTCTCATCCTAAAGAAAAATCAGTTGAAAAATGAATCAAAATCTTTAAGAGATGCCAATCTTTGAAACTGTAAGAGAAAAACAGTTAAAATACTCCAAGATGCAGGGATAGGCAAGAACTTTTGAGACAGAATTCTACCATCACAGAAAATTATCCCAAGAATTGACAAATGGATTTACAGCTTTAAAGTTTTCAAATAGCAAGAGAAATGATTTCCAGAGTGATGAGACAACCTAAGGAATGGGAAAATGCAGTCCATTTATATCATGTTAGAAATTAATATCTAGAATATACAAAGAACTATGAAAGTTAAATACCACAAAAAATCAAGTCAGATCAATAAATGAGTCAGAAAATGGTGAGTATAGATGTTTAACATCGCCTTTAGGTTTACCAGCTTCTTGCATTTTCTCTTTTGAAAACTTCTCTTCAGCTCAGTAGTTCAATATAAAATAGCAAGCATATTAGTAAAAATATGTAGTTAACATTTTTATGCATATATTGAATTTTATACAAAGTTTATAACTTTTCTCATTCTAGTACCAAATATTGACTTTGAATTTTTGTTGTTTATCCAGTATTCAATATATCATAGAATACTTTAAGAATTGTGGTAATTATGCTTACCGTATTGGATGCAAAATATAAATATTTGGAAATCACATTTCTTGGATTTAGTGTTTAAACAAATATAAAATATATTTATAATAATATTTATAGCTATTTTTATTTTATTTTTACATATTACTATTATTAATCTATTATGTATGTTTGCTATATGTATGTTGGGGGTGACCATATCTTTAGTATATATTCAAAGATCTAGAGACAATTTTGTGAACTCTGTTCTCTTCTAACTTTATGTGCTTTCCAGGATGGAACTTGGGTTTATATGAGATTTTATGGTCTTAAAATCTGAGTCATTTTGTTAGCCAACAAGACTGTTACAATTAAAATTTTAAGTGAAAAATACATAATTACAATCTTTATAGAAGACACTAAATTCTTAACATTATTCATTTCACTTCTATCTCCAATACTGCTGCCTCCATTTTATCTACTTCTCTGTGATGTGTTGTTTTGTGACCCCCTTACACACAGAAATGTAGCTATTTAAAAAGCACTCAGGATAGCACTCTCATATATACTTTCTAGGACTTCTATACATGAATGTTAGACATTATTAGCCATCTTATCTGGAGCTGCGAGCATAGACCACTACTAGTATTAAGTTTACTTCCACCTACAATCAGAGTTAGCTATGAAAGGGTTGAGGAGTAGACCACTCTAGGATAAGTACAATGCAGCAATAGTTCAAGCTTCCCTATCTTCCCAAGTGTCTTAATTAAAGGTTCTATTGCTGTGATGAGACACCATGACCAAAGCAAATCTTATAAAGAGAAACAATTAATTGGGGCTGGCTCATACTTCAGAAGTTTAGTCCATTGTTGTCATGGTAGCACACAGGCACACATGACACACGAGAGTTAGCTGAGAATACTATATCTGGATTGACAGGCAGCAAGAAGAGATTGACCCTGGGAATGGCAAATATCAAAGCCCACCCCTAGTGACACACTTCCTACAAAGCCACACCTACTCCAGTAAAGCTACACCTTTTAATAGAACCACTCCCTTTAAGTCTCTGGTAGTCATTTTCATTCAAACCACTACAATAAGGTTATAGGTATATCAATATGCATGGTCATTAGAATCCTCTTTGTAATCAATAGTCCGATCAATAACTAGTCCTTGTGCTGACATTCTCTAAATTTCTGTTTGAATCTTTTGGTTTAATTATATCATATGCTAGTAAAATATAAAAACCTAAATTATACTTTTAAAATAATAAATTATTTTTTATCTCATATGACAAGCAAGTATTGGTAATAAGAAGCTGTGCATTAAAGCCATTACAGCCACACAATAGTACAGCTGTACTTGATGCCAGAGACTAGAGTGTGAGTTTCAGAATATCTCAGATCAGCAGCTAAATGTTTTAAACTCAAGCTTGAAAAGTAAAATAGGCATATGAGGGTAGGGAGTTACAGATCAGCAAAGCATCCTAACTAATTGAGAAATCAAAATGTACTGACTACTTTTGCATGTTACCTTGATACTCACTGGAGTCATCAAGAAGGAAATGTTTCTATGTGATCTGTAAGGCATTTTCTCAGTGATTGATGGGGGAGGGACCAACCCAGTGTGGGTGGTGCCATTCCTGCACTGGCAGTCCTGGGTTATATAAAACCAAAAAAAACAAAGTTATATAAAATTGACAATCTTATGGTATTTGTTTTTATTTTAGTGAATTAGTTATGATTTTAAATTTATTTAGTATGTTTCTAAAAATTTTAAATTTTCACAGATCATGTAAGTCATTGGGAATCGTGATGAAGTATATGTGTTTGGTACGTCATGTTCTTGGTGGTGCTGGTGCAGATTCATTAGAGATTCAGTGAGATAATTCCTCAAGTTGGAGCACCTGAAGGAATCAGAATCTGCTTGGCCACATGGGATAATTTCTCCATCTCGGGTTACTGAAAGCATAGCAAGTACCATATGAAAGGAAATATTTTAAAAGATATTTTATCTAATTTTTAATTTTGTGTTTGTGAATGGGTCTGTATGCCTGTGCATGCTCAAGAGTGCTGGTACCTGGAAAGGCCAGAGGGACCTGGTCATGCTGGTGCTGGAGTTTAAAGAATTGTGGACCATCTTATATGTTCACTGGGAATCAAAGGCAGGTACTCTGGAAAGCAGTTCAAGATCTAAATCAGTGAGGAATTTATCCAGCCCTAAAATAATCCTTCATGTGTAGTGATCAGATGACCTTCCAACACTACCAAAGACATAAAAAGTCCGATTTATTTCTAGCACGTGATTCTCATAACGCATTAACGTCCTTGGTCCATCAGCCTATGACAAGTAGGCTGCCTGAGACAACCTTTTTAAGAAACAAACCCAAGAAAGATAAAAAGTAAAATTAAAAAAAGGATTTCAGTTTGTTTTGTTTTGTGTTACTTTTCTTTCATCAGATGTCATGTACATTTTATTGGTCAAACTTCATAGTACGCAAAATATTTCAGCTTTCTCACCTCTATAAAAATCCAGTGCCATCTTACCTTCCACAAATTTGCAATAAGCAAATGCAGCAAATTTACATTCTTCTTGAGAACTATGAAGAGAAAGAAGCTTTTATTTAATAGCATACCTGTGGAGACACAAAGCATGAAAAGAGATTAGCAGAGTTGACCTTTAATGTGTTCAATGGAACTTATTTTTGAATCTGATAATTTGTGGACTTTGCTAAATTGATTCCATTATTAGAGCACAATGCACATTAAAGACACAAGAAAAAAATCTCATGGAAAATTAAACATAAGGGCTGATTTCTTAGCTTAGTAAATTGTATGAGTTTGGTGGAAATTGAATTGATATATTTTACTGGTTTGTAGAAAACACTAACAAGGTATTAGTAAAAGGTCCTCGGTGGTTAAATTTCTAGGGGCAGCATTTAATAGTTCTTTGTGGCTCTCTTCTTTTATACCCTACCCTCTGGTCAGTTGAGGATGACATAATCATATTGTCCCATTAACTCAGGGCTTGGTCCTGTGAGAAATAGACATACCCCAGTTTCACTCACAGATACTAATAGATCTCAGATATTTCTGTCACTGTGTTTCTACCTGCAGAACAAGAGTAAAATGCAAAGCATAAATTCTGGCTGCTTTTTTTTTTTTTTTTTTTTTTTGGTTCTGTAAGAATAACATGATTAAACCAAGAGCAGGAGGTCCAGCAACACCCAGCAGTGTCACATTCAAGGACTCCCTATTTCCTATGTCTAGGTGGCTTAAGAGAAATAGGTGATAGGACAGGAAATTTGGTATAAGTCTAGCAATAGTGATTTTATCTTGTGCAATGGATCCTTTGAAAGGAATATAAACCCTGAGATAGTCTGTTATCCAAATGGTATTAACAAAACATAAGATCAGTCTATGTGCTGGGGTGGTTGGGCTCATAGTCAGTGATGGAAAGAGATGAAGCATCTTCTCTACCCATAAGATAGCTGCAAAAATAAAGCTTTACTACAGTAATTGCAGTAGGATTTATTCATGTTACCTACCTGGGTACCTCTATATACATTGATAAAGAAACATCAGAAACAGAAACCTTAGGGTTGTGCTCAGGATCTTGCTTGTTATTTACTTTTCTCACATCTGTGAAAATTTCCCTGAGAAAAGCAGCTAAGGAGTGGGAAGACTGATTGTAACTCCGGGTTTTAGAGGACTTTCCTTTTGTCCTGGCAGGGGATGGAAGGCAGCAGGAGAGGCTTAGCTTGTGGCTGCAGGAGCAAGTCCTTGTCTATTTTACATCTTTATCAAAGCGGAAGAAGCACAGCGTGAGGTCAGAACCAGAAGACATAGCCTCAAAAACACTACCCCTAGTGAGCATGGCCATGATCCTGGCCTCAACTGTTAAAATACTATAGTTTTCCGAAGTGGACCACCAGTAGTTGACTACATGTTCTAACAGGAACCTTACGGGTTTATCTCACATTCAAATCATAAAATCAGCTCCATCCACTTTTATTTACAATGAAAACAAGTTTTAGGTTGCTGGACATGCTGTCATCCCTACCAGATGAGTTATGAGAATCTTGTAAAGACTAAAGCACTTAGTAGAGATACGCTGAGAGAAACAATCTGTGCTAGATTCCAACGTCAAGGACACAAAAACAATGGATGTTCCAAGGGACAAAGAATTATATCCTGTTGTTTCCAACACTGACAATAAATAAAGTGCTCATCCCATGCTGGCTCGGCAGAGGCTTAATTAGTCATTGCTGAGTGGATGTGAGCTATGGAAAACCTTACAAGCTTCTCACTTTCATTTCCCACCTTGTTATATGGAGAACTTAGTGAATATGTAGGTTTATAAAGAGGATTTAGTGATATGATGTCAGATCTTAATGGAGTGCTATGAATTTAGAAAGTTCCCAGTACACAGTGGTTATAATTTTCTTCTTTGATAACTAATACCCAATTAATGGTGATTAAGTCAATTCAACAGCAGTCTTTCATTGACCTAGATGTTTAGAGGAAAACCTGAGTTTGAACTTTGTTTTCATTCAATGAATTTCATGAGTGCTAACAAGATATGTAGTAGCAGGGATTAGTGCAGAGAAGGTTTACCACAAACCAATAATGTACTAAATTCATAAGATGATACCATAGAAAAATATATTTCATTCAAGAAAATCACACTTTACTATGGATAACTTTATCATTTGTTCATTGAAAACAAATCCAATGAAGCTGGAAGCCATCTTCAAGTCTCAAAAAGCTCCTTAATGTTGTCAAGTTATGCAAAATAAAAACATCATTATTAAGAGAGCTCACTTAATGTGACTTTTAGGCTTGAAGATTTTGCCGAAAATTATCTATTTTTCCACATAGGTTAAATAGCCCATCTATTAAGTTTATCATGCCATTGGTGATCACCAACAAACCATGAAGAATAAGGGACAAATATTCTATACCCTTAATTTTTCTATGTTTTTATAAGCAAATGCCTTAATTTTTTATGTCCAGACAAGTTTAAGCCACTAATGATTTTCTGACATTTGCATTCATCCCTATGGAAGTAAAGGTCACTAGACATAAACAATTGAAAGTACCATATATTTGAAAAATTTTTTATATCTCACTATGAATTTAAAGATTATTTCTAATTAAAGTAGTACTGCTGCCAACTACACCAGATATTGATTTATATTAAATTGCTGGGGGAAAGGTTTGGGATAAGTTTATTTTACTACTTTAGAAAATGCAAATTAACCAAAATGGTAGTTTTGTTTTCATGGAAATAATTGAATGTGGAGGAAAAAAAAAAAACACAAAATCAGATTCAACTTCTTAGCCTGGTTTCTTAGTATTAGTATAGCACTTCACCTTCATAAAATTTGAGAAAACTTTAGAATTCTAATGATATAAAATGTTCAAAATCTCAATGTACATTCCTTGATAAGTCTGCAAGTTCAGTGAAATTCTATTTATTAATCTCTCTATGTATCTATTATCTCTATTTCTCTATATATTATTATCTATCATCTGTCTATATTTCCATCTATCATCATATCTATTCATATATCTATCATAGATCTACCATTTATCTTTTTCACATATCACACAATTCTCAACCCATATATAATACCCAGAAATATTTCCTATCTTCCCAACACGTGGAATCAAAGTGAAATGTGTAGCAAATATCAGATTGGATGACAGATGCATTTATTGACACAGTGGGAATGGAGCCCCAGCCAAGCTGCATGGCATTGATTCTTGAGTATTACCAACATATGTATCAATACCTCTAAGAAAAAAAGCTATGTGGAACCTTGTGTGCCTTAACCATATTGTATGTCCAGTAGTTTTTTTTTTCTTTTAAGTACTCTTTTTAACTGTGTTTTAGCTTGGTACTATTCAGCTTTGGTTTTTTTTTTTTTTTTTTTTTTTTCCACAGGTTCCCTCTGTTTTCTCCCCTCAGAGGTTGGTGTTTATATAGCATCTGTTCAAATGTGTTTTCTTGCCCAGTAAAATCTGCAATTTTTACCTGTACCATTATGGATTTTATTCAAAGCACTGGTGGGGCTAGATTCACTAAATTTCCTCCCTGACTTGAGTGTTTTATGTAGCCTAAGATTTTAGTGATACTACACAGTGAGGAGTAGGGAGTGCCAGCATCTTTGAATGGTATGGCATTGTGTTATTTTAGGAGTGTTAATTTATATTGGACAGTTAAGGCTCTTGAAAATTGTTTGCAATGAAATTCTTTCATTCAATTTTATAAAGAAACTAAAGTCCAGAAAGTTTCTGTAACGTGTCCACCATCCTATGTAGTTGATGTCCAATGACTTTCAGATTTCATAAGTATTAAAATACTATGAAGGCAAAAATAACAATTCAGTTATAATACACATGGCTTTAGAACATTTTTAAAATGCTGTTTCTTGTGCAAGAAGATTTGACACATCCTAATGCATCTAAATCATGTCTTCTTGACATTAATATTTCTTTTCTTTTGGTGACAAAGTAAATATATTTTGAAGAGTTCTTATGGAGAGACATGCATGCTTTGGGGGTCCTGTGCATTGTTCTGCTTGTTTGTACATAAGGAACTTCTTTATTTTCCCTAACAATCCTTCCCCCCAACTGCAGCTTTCTCACTTCTCTTTTGGGGTTCCTTTTTATTGGCCAGAGACTTTTTTTCTTCTCACCTATTGAGAGGCAAATTAGTAGTGTGCAAAAGTACACATTTAAAAATTCAAAATTCGTTTAAGTCCCTAGGCTCAATCTGATGGTTGGCTCTGTGTACTGCACCTGTATTAGTCAGGTACTGGCAGAACCTCTCAAAAGACAGTCATGCCAGCTTCCCATGGGCACAGTGGACTGCTTCCTTAATAACAGTACCTCCTAACATACACACACACACACACACACACACACACACACACACCCGTATATATGTGTGTGTATGTATATGTTTATGTATGTATGTATATATGTATGTATGTATGCATGTATGTATGTATGATTTGATCTACTACAGATTTAAACCATGACTGAAACAAACACCATGGACTTAACCAATAACTGTTTATATATCTTAGAACCCAGATAATGGTAAAGAGTTCTGGCAGTTAATAAGAGAAAAAAATGTGACATAGGCACAGATAATCTTTAGGCTATGTCCATTAATTCATAACCTAAAGTCAATGACAATTATAATGAGAGTAGTAAGTACAGCCTCACTTTGCATTAGACCAGTAAATTCTTTCAGTATTTGGGGGCATCCCCAGGCTGTGTCTTCTCAGGGATCAACCAATAACCTGCTTCCAAGTAGCTTCTTGTATCATCTTTGAGTATGAATCTTGAGGGAGAAATGACATGAGTGAATATCCCAGAGAAGTAAAATTACTACATGAGAGCAGGCCCACTAGAAGACAAAAGAGTAAGGATGTGTTAGATTAGTTCTAATTTGCATAATCAAAGAAATGAACTTCCTTTCAGTAGATGAATGGATACAAAAATTGTGGTATATTTACACAATGGAGTACTACTCAGCTATCAGAAACAATGACTTTATGAAATTCTTAGGAAAATGGATGCACCTAGAGAATATCATCCTGAGTGAGGGAACCCAGTCACAAAAGAACAGACATAATATGCAGTCACTGATAATTAGATACTAAACCCAGAAGCTCTGAACACCCCAGAAAGAACTTATAGACTATATGAAGTTCAAGAAAAACAAAGGGCAAAAAAATAAGGAAGAAAATGAAAAACAATTATGCTTAATCTTTACACACCAAGAAAACTTTGAATATTTCCAGGTACCATCTTGTTTCACATGTACTTTATGTTCATTGTAACTAGTAAGATTTTAATGCATACTATCAAACCTTAAAAAAATCAAGGACTGACAAAAATGTATTCATATACTTTTATACAAAAATGCTTAAAATCTGTACACTTATCTTTGTTTTTTAAAATAAAGTTGTTCAATTCAATAAATAAATAAATGAATGAATAAATAAATAAATAAATAAATAAAAAAAAGAAATGAACTTCACTTTTTGTCTGGTAGAGAATTGAGTCATAAAACTGCATATAAAATTAAGACACCAGCATTTCTCCATGGAAGTAAGAGCTATGGAGGGTCAACTGGAAGTGTTTTAAGTTAGCTTAGCAGAACACCTATGATGATCAAAACCTCTTTTCTTCTAAGCTGCAAATGGTTTCTAGAAATTCAGTCCTAACTTTCTTCAAAGGCACAAATAATGAAGTGGGACTGTATGTTAAATAATGATTATTTGCAAAATAAAGAAGTAGCTGGATTTGGCCTATGTGGCTGCCATCTGGCCTACCCATGTACTACACTAACAAATATTTTATATGGGAACTATTTGCCTAACTTTCAATTACTTGGAGGTAGAAAAAAATACCTTATCAGCAAATGTTTACTGTAACTCTGTTACATTAGAGTTGATTGGGAAGAATAGGACATCGTTGACTTCAACCATCTACCAGTCTTGAAAGAAAACAATAAAACCACATAAGTTTTGTTTTGTTTTTCAATTAAGCATTGCATTTGTTTACATCTCAAATGATATTCTACTTCCCAGTTACCCTTCCAACAACATCCCCATACATCTGCCCTTCTGCTTCCCCTTTGCCTCTGGAAGGGTATTACTCCATCCACCCACCCTCCCCTGCCCCACCATCACCCTAAGCTGGGGCATCAAACTTCTCCTGAACCAAGTCCTCCCCTCCCATTGCTGTCAGGCAAGGCCAACCTCTGCTACGTGTGTATTGGAGCCATGGATCACTCCAGGTACACTCCTTGGTTTGTGGTCTGGTCTCTGGATAGTCAGGCCCCTATGTTGTACTTCCAATGGGGTTACAATTTCCCTTGATTCTTCCAGTCCTTCCACCAGCTCCCCCATTAGGTTCTCTAAGCCCAGTCTGATGGTTGGCTCCAAGCATACTAATTTGCATTGGTCAGTTTCTGGTCAGACTTCCCAAGGAACTACCACACCAGGTTCCTTCAGCAAGTACCTCTTGACCACAGGAACAGTGTCAAGTTTGGTGTCTGCCCACATGATGGATCCCCAGGTGGGGCATTCCCCGAATAGCCCACTCTTCAGTCTCTGTTCCATTTTTAATTTATTTTTATTGGATATTCTCTGTATTTACCTTTCAAATGTTATCCCCCTTTCCTCCTCCTCCACTCTCACCCCCTTCTTTCCCTCCACTTGTTTCCATGAAGGTGCTCCCTCTCCAATCATCTTCTCAATATCAGTGCCTTGGCATTCCCCTACAATGGGAAAACAAGCCTTCACTGGACCAAAGGCCCCTTCTCCCATTGATGCCAGACAATGCTATCCTTTGCTACATATGCAACTGGAGCCAGGGGTCTCTCCATGTGTGCTCATTGGTTGGTGTTTTACTCCCTGGGATTTCTGGAGGGTTTGGTTGGTTGATAATGTTGTCTTTGTTGTTGTTGTTCCTGTTCTTCCTTTGGACAGAAACATTTCTGGGTTAAAACTTTGAGATGGGTGGGTGGCCCCATCCCTCGACTGGGGCTGTACCTATCTGATGGAGGTAGTCTTTACAGATTTTATCTCCACCTTCTCTGTGATTTCAGATAAAGTCATACTCACTGGGTCTCAGGAGTGTAAGGGGCCGCAGCCAACGCCCTGCAAAGATGGCACCAGTTTCCAGGGCCGTGAGTCAGCTAAAACTGACAAACAACCTAAAAGCACATGCGTAAAGAGCAAGGCGAGCCAAAATCACAGCCTATATCGGGGCGTAATCATCAGACCACCAGCAAGCAGCCAATCAGGTAGAGACACGCTTCCCCCACCTCCCTCAAGAGTATAAAACTGGGTGCTTTTCTGCCCTTTAGGGTCTTCCTTCATTAAAGTTTTGCTGCAGAAGGATCCTTGTGTACCGCGTCCATTCTTGCCGGTGAGATGGTGGCGCGGAACACGGGAGCCTCACATTTCTCTGGTGTCTGGGACCCTCCAGTGGTTATCCGCAGTTCCTCATCCCCCCTACATATTTTTGTTCAATTGCCTGACTCTCTGTACTTCTCTCAGATACCCTCCAGTTCCTGATACTGCCTCCTTGTTTCTTTCCTTTCTCACTCCCTTTCAGGTCCCCCTTTCCCTCCATCTCCCACAACCATCCTTTTCCCCCATCAATGCAGGACTGAAGCATCTCCAGCCTAGTCTTCCTTTTTTCTAAACATCATATGGTCTGTGTGTTGTACAATGAGTATTGTGAGCTCTTGGGCTAATAGCCACTTATCAGAGAACTATCATATATGTTCTTTTGTGTCTTGATTACCTTACTCAGGATGATATTTTCCATTCATTTGCCTGTGGATTTCATAAATTCATTGTATTTAATAGTTGAGTAGTACTCTATTATGTAAATGTATCACATTTTCTGTATTCATTCTTCTGAGGGACATCTGGGTTCTTTCAGGCTTCTGGCTATTATAAATAAGGTTGCTATGAACATAGTGGAACATGTGTTCTTGTTATATGCTGGAGCATTTATGGGGGGTTTTTTGCCCAGTAGTGGTATAGCTGGGTCTTCAGGTAGAACTACTTCCAGTTTTCTCAGAAACCACCATAATGATTTCCAAAGTTGTTTTAAAAGCTCACAGTTCCACAAGCAATGGAGGAGTGTTCCTCTTTCTTCACATCCTCACCAACACCTGTTGTCACCTGCATTTTTTATTTTAGCCAATGTGATTGGTGTGAGGTAGAATCTCAGGATCATTTTGATTTGCATTTCCCTGATGACTAAGGATGTTCAACATTTCTTTAAGTGCTTCACAGCCATTCAAGTTACTTGGTTGAGGATTGGATTCTCTATTTAACTCTGTACTCCACTTTTTAATAGGTTTATTTGGTTCTCTGGTGTCTACCTTCTTGAGTTCTTTGTATATTTTGGTTATTAGCCCTCTATGTGATGTAGAGTTGGTAAATAAATATCGTTTCCTCAACTGTGGGTTGCTGCTTTGTCCTGTTGACAGTGTCCTTTGCCTTACAGAAACTTTGCAATTTTATGAGGTCCCATTTGTCGATTATTGATATTAAAGCCTTAGATATTCTGTTCAGAAAGATTTTCCCTGTGCCCAAGTATTCAAGGCTCTTCCCCACTTTCTTTTCTATTAGATTCACCTTATCTGGTTTAATATGGAGTCCTTGATCCACTTGGACTTCAGCTTTGTACAGGAGATAAGAATGGATCAATTTGCATTCTTCTACATGCTGACTGCTGTTTGAACCAGCACCAGTTGTTAAAAATTATGTCCTTTTTTTTCCACTGGATGGTTTTAGCTTCTTTTTCAAAGATGAAGTGGCCATAGGTGTGGTAGTTCATTTCTGGGTCTTCGATTATATTCTATTGATCTACCTGCCTGTCTCTGTACCAATACCATATAGGTTTTATCATGACAGCTCTGTAATACAGCTTGAGGTCAGGGATAGTGATCTCCCCAGAAGTTCTTTTATTGTGAAATCATTTTACTCAGATGATGTTCCATGAAACATCTTTACTTTTGACAATATAAACAGTATATGTTTAATAATACTCTCTTACATACCACATGAATATCATGTACAAGTTGGACTAATTAAAACAAAAATAATAATCCTCCTAAAAGTTTTATAAAACAGAGAGATATACATTTTACACATGAAAAAAGAAACCTGAGACAAAACTGTTCATATGACTTTTCCCCATTCAGAAAACAAGGTGCAGGGACCAGGGTTTGAATCCAGAATATAAATACCTAACCACTTCATTGAACTGTATCTTTGATTAATAAACATGGTTTATCATAGTGGAAAATAAAAAATCAAGTGAATCACTAGTTGTCATATAGTAAGGTTAAGCAGGAAATACACACATGTATACACATACATATATGTTCCTTATATTATATATATGATATAATCATGTATGTGATAATTGTTATATATGATATATAATATGATCATGTATATTACACACACACACACACACACACACACACACACACACAGATTCTGAGATGAGAACAAAAAATGATAAAATTTCAAATAACCAGTAGAGAAAGGAAAGGTTAAAGAGTTTCCTTAGTGAGCTCCTGATGGATTGCAAACACCCAAATCTTAGTAGTGATGAGCAAGCACATATTTGACTCTTTGACTTGGATGATCTTTGAGGAGCAGTCACAGGTCTTTGATTGCATGTTGTTTCCTCTAGCAATGTGGCATTGGAGGAACTTTCTCATGAGACTGGGTTGTTAGAGTGCATAAGGCAGTACTCCTACACTGGCCTAAATGAAGAGCTAACAGTACAGGACTAATAATAGCTAATGAGTCAAAACAAGATAAAAATCAGGACCATTTCATAGCTAATTAGTAAATAATTTTGATTTACTTTGCTGTTTCATATGACCTAATTAATATTTCCTGTGAAAAAATTATTTAATATTATTGAGGTTTAATGATTATGATTATCACATGGTTTTCTGAAATATTAGGAATAATTGATTCATGTATATTAAGAAACAAATAAATTTATATGACAGAACAAACTTAGTAGGAGAAATGAGGATATTTATTTTAAATACTTCAAATGTTATTCCTTTTCCCAGTTTCCCTGCCAAAAACCTATCTCATCCTCCCTCCCCCTGAAGGTGCTACCCCACCACCCTCCCATTCCTTCCTGCCTCCCTACACTGGCAGTTCCTTACAGTGGGGTATCAAGCCTTCGTATAGGACCAAGGCCCCAACTCTCTTATTGATGCTCAACAAAGCCATCCTCTGCTACATATGCAGCTGGAGCCATGTGTCTCTCTCCATGTGCACTTTTTGATGGTGGTTTAGTCCCAGGGAGATCTGGGGTTCTGGTTGATTGTTACTGTTCTTCTTCCTATGGGGTGGAAACCCCTTCACTTCCTTCAGTCCATTCTCTAACTCCTCCATTGGGGACCCAGTTCTCAGTCTAATGGTTGGCTATGAGTATTAGCCCCTGTATTTGTCAGGCTCTGACAGAACCTTTCAGGAAACAACTGTATCAGGCTGCTATCGTCATGCTTCTTGGCATCTGCAATAGTAACTAGATTTGGTGACTGTGTATGGGATAGAGCTTCAGGGGAGGCAGTCACTGGATGACCTTTCCTTCAGTCTATGCTCCATTCTTTGTCTCAGTATTTCTTCCTGTGAATATTTTGTTCCTCCTTCAAAGAAGGACTGAAGCATTCACACTTTAGTCTTCCTTGTTCTTGAGCTTCATGTGTGACCTTAACTTCTTTAAACAGCTAGACATTAGGATAGGAAAGATAAAAGTGATCAGCGACAGCAATCTTTCAATTGTTTGGCAATCTCCTCCAAATGCTGAGGGAATGATAGCGACTTATTATGTGCCAACTTTTGAGAGTGCTTCAAAAGGCTACCTCAGAAAGCAGTGTAATGAATGGAGTGATTCTTTAGTCCTACCTGATGCCATTGATTCACAGATCTGATATATTCCCACAGATCTTAAGCAATATATGCACTAATGATCTGATGAATATTATGTTAGCCAAATTTTAAAAGAGGTGCTGTTGTTTCTTAATTTAATGCTAAAGCATTTGTATCCTCTGTACGTGTTTTTTTCTTTTTTCTTTTTTCTTTCTTTCTTTTTTTTCTTTTTTTCTTTTTTTTTCTTTTCTTTTTTTTTTTTTTTTTTTTTTTTTTTTGGTTAACATCCACTTATTAGTGAGTACATACCATAGTTGTCCTTTTGTGTCTGGGTTACCTCACTCAGGATGGTATTTTTTAGTTCCATCCATTTGCCTGAAAAGCTCATGATGCCCTAGTTCTTTTTTTTTTAATTAGAAAATTTCTATATTTAGTTCTTAATAGCTGAGAAGCATTCCATTGTGCAAATAAACCACATTATCTGCATCTATTCTTTTGTTTTGCGATGTCTGGATTGTTTCCAACTTCTGGCTATCACCATACATCAAGTGGAAGGATGGGTTCATCACCCCACAGTCAAAAGCTCTGACCCAGAATTGTTCCTGTCTGAAAAAAACTGCAGGGACAGAAATGGAGAGAAAGGAGGTCTAGTGAGAAGCACAAATTGGGATCCAGCTCAGTGGAAGGCCCCAGGGCTAGACACTGTGACCCATGTTGTGGTGTGCTTGAAGACAGGAGCCTAGCATGTCTGCCCTCTGAGAGGCTCAATTAGCTGAGAGAGAAGAAGATACTTACACACAACCAATGGACTAAAGCTGGGAACCCCTGTGGTTGAATTGGGGTCTGAGGAGAAGGGCAGCCCCATGGGAAGACCAGCAGTCTCAACTCAACTGGACCCCCAAATTCTCTCAGACACTTAGACACCAACCAGGGAGTGTAGTGCACACAAGTTGTTATAAGGTTTCTGACACATATATATCAGAGGACTGCCTGGTCTGACCTCACTGAGAAAAGATGTACCTAACTCTAGAGAGATGTCAGGCCCCAAGGAGGGGAATTGGAAGTTCTGGTAAGTGGGACATTCTTTATGGGTGGAAGGTATGGGCTAGAGAGCAGTCAGGGGGCAGACTAGGAGATGATGAAGACTGGACTGCAAAAACGGATAATAATAATAATAATAATAATAATAATAATAATAATAATAATAATAATAAAGCATTTAGACTGCAGCAATGACTTAGTATTGAATGCACCCTGGAGAGGATGTCAATTCAGCTCCTAGATCTTAAACTGGGTTACTCATAGCTACTTGTAACTCTAGGTCCAAGGGTATCTGATGCATTTGGACCCTGTGAATACCTGCACTCACATGTGCACACCTGAGCAAAGACACACACATACACACTCACCTCACACATTGTACATACAATCTATTCAAAACCAAAACCAAAAAGAAGAACATTTGATTTTATTTGAAACAATAAAATCAAATTATATGCTTACATATATATTATATGTTATATGATATGACATATATATATATATATATATATATATATATATATATATATATATATATATATAAACATACAGGTGTTATATACTTACAGTCCCAGTCATTTCTAAACTTAAGTGGATGATGTAAAAATATAGGTTTATCTAGAAGTTCAGGACTACCATTAACAATATAATATAATCTTGTTGAAAATGGACACACACACAGATACACACATGGACACACAGACACACATACACAGACAGACATACATAAAGGTCTTATATTTGTCATATCTATATCATAAATACAGATTTTAGTGGCATAAGCTTATTTCAATAATAGCTTTTATTATTGTCTCTCAAATCTATCACACACAAATTAATAGGAAAAACAATGGAAACTTTTATTGTTGGTTTGATCTTCTTCATTGACAGTGTAATGTAAGCATCTATTGTTTAATGATCAGACTTATGCAAAATAAAGAGAAAGGAAAACTAGAAGAAAAACTCTCATTTTAGATACTGTGATAAAACCTTAAAACAATGGCTTTTACAGCCAGGATCTAATTAAAAGAATAATATAAGGTATGTTAACCACCTTTAATAGATAAGCATTCAAGTTAGTGTACTATAACATTCCATTTCATTATCTATAGTAAGGGATTAGAAAGACTCAGTAATAAGATGTTCATGATACAAGTATATTTATTCAAGTTTACAACATCATGAGAATCAGAAATCAAATAGTGGCCTAAGAAGTGACAGAACACTCTGCTCTAATCTGCCTGGGTTCAGTAGCTCGTTGAGGAACCTAGAGCGGGGGCTTAGCTTTCTATTGGAACATATATGGAGAAAGTAGGGTACCTTGGAGAATGACAGAGAGCTTTCTTGCATTTTGATAAGCTCAGTTTGTAGGACTAATGACTCATAATATCTATAATATTCTACAGTCACTAAAGCCTACACAAGCCAGTCCCTTTCACATTCCTGTCCCTTGAATTTAAAGACTCAAGATCACCACTGCACCAATGGACAGGAACAAGAGCCCAGATAATCCAGAGCTATATGGTAGAACCAAAGGAGACACTTCACACACACACACACACACACACACACACACACACACACACACACACACACACACACACACAAACACAGAGCAGTGAAATGATTCCTAATAATATTCTGCTAAACTCATAGATCAGAGCCTAGGGTGTTGTCATCAAAGAGGCTTTATCCAGGAGCTGATGGGAACATATGCAGAGGCACATAGCCAAACATTAGGCAGAACTCAGGAATCCTGCAGAAGAGGCAGTGGAAGGATGGTAGGGAGGATTGTAGACTCCAAAAGCATGAGGATACAAGAAGAACATAGCCCAAAGAATCAACTAAGAAGGGCTCATTAGAGTTTAGAGAGACTGAAATGACAACCAGGAAGCCTTTATAGATCTGAGCTAGGGCCTCTGCATATGTTCTATACGTGTAGCTTGATGTTGCTGTGGGACTCCTAACAGGGGTGGTTGTCTCTGGCTTTTTATACTACACTTGGGAGCCTTTTACACTTACTGGGTTGCCTCATGCAGCTTAGATATGGGGTGATGTGCCTAATATTATTGCACCTTGTTATATTTTGTTGACATCCTTGGAGGTCTGCTCTTTTCTGAAGGAAAATAGAGAAGTATATATGGGTAAGAGGAGAAATACATAAAAGTAACTAGGAAGAGTGGTGGGAGGGGAAATTAATTAATTAGTTAATTAACTAAAGTCAGGTTTATGATCCACAGTTTATAAGTTTTAAAAAGAAGTATATACTAGATCTGTAAGCGAGTCTTAGAGAAGGCAGAGCTCCTACATAGCAAGAGCTGGCCTCCAGGTATGAGATATCACTTTGCATAATCACCCAGGTGTAGATATAGTCTCATTGGATGGACATATGGAACAGGGAGGAACTGGTCAGTCTATTTGACCTAGTCACAAGGTTTGCAGGAACCTGTCAGCTCCAGGGACATTATTAGAAATAGTTTTCAAGAATGATGTACCTATTTTCGATAGGTCAGAATGAAAAATCAGGCCTTTCTTCTAGTGTTTCTATGTTCTGTCCATATTAAAACCAAAAAAATTTTAGATAGGAACTTCTGGCATTTCCAGCATCCAGAATAACAGAACTTCTCATAAGTCTGAGAACATTTCTGTTTGAGCCAAGAAAACAAAAGAAAATGAGCAAAGTAAAACAAAAACAACAACAGTAACAACAAAAACAAAACAACAATGAGGAAAAAAAAAAAAAAACACTAAACACCAACCATCCAATGTTTGAGTCATTTTCCCTAAACTGCTAAGGTAGTCAAATGACAATGCTCTCCTTAGGCTCATTCATTTGAGTACACTGTCCTTAGCTGGTAGAATGTTGTGGGAAGGATTAGAAGATATGAGACCTTGCTGGAAGGAGGTGTGTCACATGGAAGTTTCCAAAGCTTTGTATCATTCCCAGCCTCCCCTCCCCTCTGTATTCTACTTAAGGACCAACATGTAAGCTATTGAGTCCTAAACAAAGAACTACAGGCAACTAAGCATTGGTGAAAGTAGGAGAATAGTCTTGCCCAGAGAAGAATTTGGCAATTAGTTATCCAAATGTGTCCATCACTGAAAACATGTATACAATTACCATTGTGCAAACGAAGCATGTTGTATTTAGGAATGTATGTATATACACATATCTGCATGAAGCAAAGATTAAAGAAAAGAAAGTTATAAATTTGAAAGAGAAGTAGGAGAGGTATATCTGAGGACTTGGAAGGAGGAAAGAGAAGGGAGAGATGATAGAATTATATGATAATCTCAAGATAAAAGAACTAAAATAAATGTACATTTTCAGCCCCTTGCTCTCTCCTCATGAGCACTAACCTTTTACAACCATAATCCCAAATTAAGTTGCCCCGGTCATGCTATTATATCACAATAGAAAGGTAACTAAGGCAACTGCATAGCCAGTTTCTATCTCTTGTTCTCATAAACATCTAGCTGTGACATGAGAGATGGAAACCTCTCACAGACAAGGGAGTTGTTAAACAAATAAACAAAAGCCTACCTCCCAGACCTCCATGACTTCTGTGGAGTATAGGCATGTTATGCTCAGCAATGCAAAACAGACCCCCTTTAGAAGCAGTAGGTCAGTACACAAAGTGATTTGTGCCACAGTCACAGTAGAGACTGAAGGCACCAGTGACAGTCTTTATCAGATTATAATACACAGACCTAGGCACTGACAACCTAGGTTCAGACACCTATCATCTATACCTGAGAAATATAAAAGCATGACTTATAGTGGAAGGAAATCACAGGAAAGATATGTGGCTGTACTGGAAAGGGGAGCAAAGGCTTGCAACGTATTTCCAATAGAAGTCCTGCCTTGTCTCCTTTTTCTTGATACACTCCTCAGTTAACAGATGATGTGTTGGAATAGAGCCACGCCACATTAGCATGAAGTGCCACTGTATGGTGCCCAGGCAACAGAGTTACACCCTTCTCTTGCTCTGATATGACCAAAACGTTCTTAGATATGGTTTCCCAGATACGATTTTTAATATATCGTGGCTGTATAGTTACATTTATCCCAATGAACTTATAAGATGACTTCCTTTCTACCCTAGAAAATTAGTGTTTTCTCAAGTCTGTGATGGATGATAGCATATTTACCAGTCTAACAAGAGGCAATAATCATCCTTCTCCCTCAAAATGGAGTCAGAAGCTACCTGTAAAATGGAATATTCAATGACAAGGCTGAAAAATCACTATTCTGTACAATATGCCATAATCTAGAATAGGGAATATAGCCTGATCTCAGTATAGTATCCCTGCCCTACTTTAAAAAATTAATAAAAACAAATACATTTATCAGGACACATGCATTATTTCAAAATTCTTGGGTTAATGGGTCTCAAAGGGGTTTCTCCAAGTCATGGTTATGTCAGCTTAACTTATCAGTACAGATATGCTCCAGTGTAGGCATTGAGAACCCATGCTCTGGCATGTTAAGCTTTTGAGAGACAAGATATGCACTGTACTTCATGGTCACATTCCATCTCAAATTAGAGACATGCACACATGCACACACACACACACACACACACACACACACACACACAAACACACACACACACACACACATACACACACACTCATAATGAATGAATATGAAAATTCTCAAGTAGACAGAGTAGGCAGAAATTTCTTCCCTTGTATCCTATTACCTGTATTTCTGCTTTTCTCTGTAATTTATAATGCTTCTATGTAAAGTATCTCCCACAATCCTAAAGTAACAGTCCATTTCAAGGTTAATTAGCAAATCTGAATACAACTGCATTCTATTTGTCCTGTGCAAATTTCAAAGCTATAAAGGTTATTTACGTATCTTAGGAAGCCTATTGCTTTTCCTAACAGACTTGATACTGTTTTTCTCCCCTCCTTCTTTAAACCAAACTGTTTATCCAAAAACCATATTGGCATATTATGAGGAAAAGAAGAAATGATATAAGAGGTAGATTTTTCTCTGAAAGAGAATGCCATGCTAAAGAAAGCACTTAAAGCTTAGGCGAAAAAAAACCTTTGGAGGACCTAAAGCTTAGATGAGAAAGAAGCTTTGAAGGTTTTGTTGAAAGTCTAAATTCTCCCTGCTCCCTCTGCAGCCACTTTCATTTCTCAATTACTTTCCTACAGAATAGGAACTCTGGGATAAGCTGAGATCAGTTACTAAGACAGAGGGGTTTTGTTTTCTTCACACATATGAAAAATATGTGAGTTAAATCTTTGAATATGCCAAACTGCTGATTATAGAAATGACCTTTAATAATGATTTTTTAAAAAACATAGCATATTTATCTGACACCTCACAGAACCTTCAAAATGAAATTTGAGCATAGCTCCTTGGCAGATGATGCTCACACATGTCAACTGACTCGTTCTTCAAACTAAATAACAATCTGGAGAGTACTTGAGTCAAGAAAGAACCTGAATTCCTGGCCTCTGGCTCAGTCAGTGTTACTGTACTGAGGAATATTTAAATAGATAAATTTTCTAAGAATGTATTATATTATATTTTACAATAAGCCTTTTCTCTTAACATTTCAGGACATTTGTCACTCTGTTTACCAGAATTGCTGAGTACAGATGGAAAAATTGAATGTCAATCCAATGCATAACACATTGTCCAGGCCTTCCACAGATATTTGCAGAAACAAGTATAATGAAATACTTAGGTTTTAAAAAGCAAATTAACAGCAAAGTAGTTCATGAGAGATTGTTTGAAGAAATACACCTAAGAAGTAAAGTTGTTGCTTATATGTGGGATATGTTCTTCTAGCTGGGCTGCCTTGTCTGGCTTCAGTGGGAGAGGATATGTCTAGCCTCAGAGAGACTTGACGTGCAGGGGATAAGGTGGGGGGAAGAGACAGGGAGCCCCCACCTGCTCAGTGAAGAAGGAGAAAGTGAATGGGGGAAAGCTACTGGAAGGTGGTGACCAGAAGAAGGTCAATGAGTGAGATAAGTAATAAATAGATAGATAGATAGATAGATAGATAGATAGATAGATAGATAGATAGATAAGGAAGAAGGAGGAGGAGGAGGAGGAGGAGGAGAAGTAGGGGTAAAGATGTAAAATTGGACTAGTGTTGATGTTTTATGAACTTACCACATGGAAAGACAAAACAATATTTCAGAAAATTAACTGAAAGAAAAAGTTGAAAGTATTAACTCTAGTGAGTGATAGTGGACTGTGAAATTAAGAAGAAGGTATTCCAGCAGTCTATAAATAATGAAAACCAAAGTGGTGGTAATGGGGGGTTTATCGTTACCCAGCTGGAAAACAGAGTACATTAAGTTGATGGAAAGGCACCTGCAGAATATCGTGGATGCTGGTTCAGCAGAAAAGGGAGATTGCCCATTTGGTTAATTGGCAATCACTGACAGGGAAATGGAGGAGAACAGCCACTTTTAATCAGTTTTTTCTTTGTAGGTAGAATTCCACTCAAGAACGACAATGCATCTGGGGATTGCAGATGAAACCTATGTTTCCCTTAAAACCACCAAGGAAGAAATATGCTGGAAATCATAATGTCAGATATAATTATCCTTAAATCAAAGTACCAGCATTTAAAACTATTGGGATACAAGATTGCCATATTTCAGACTCTATGAAGCAGCAAAGAGAGAAAACTACCAACTAATTCATATTTTTCTGAATTGCACCTACTAGAGTTTCAGTAAAAAATATTCTAGAAGGTATTCTGCTTCTAGGGTTTACATTCTTTCCTAGTATTTAATTAACTTGAACATGTTCTAGAAGTCAATCTCTTTGCCACAGCATTGAAGAAAGAAAGCTCTACCATTCTTGCTATTTTTGAAAAGGTAAGTTTTGCCAGGGTTCCACAACCCTTCACATAATAATTCCTAATGGTAGGCCATCCTTCACTAACACCCAGTTAATGTTTAGTGCATCTATGCATTTACCAGTGTATTTACCTTTTTAATTCCACAGGCTTATCTCTAAGAGGAAAGGGAAACAGAACTTCTGCTGCAGACCACACGGAGACTAACTGCCATTTCCCTTTGACCTACTGGGACCACAGCCACCTTGCTCAGACTTACTAGCTGACTAGAGGCCTTTTGAGATAAGATAAGCAGGTGATAGCATCCCCAGATGGCAGACAGCCATGGGCCCCTTCCAGGACAGATGAACTTTTGCTAGGGTCTAGTGACTGCTGAACTGGGGGCACTTGCATAATATTGGTGTTCATACCTCAAAACCTTTGGACAGAATTTCTCTGGAGATTTCAATCCACCAAGCAATTAAATTGGTTCAACAATCCCTTCCTGGCCCCAACCCCTTACTACCCCTCTGGTTTACATTATGTTTTATTTTGATGTTTATACCCTGCCTCATCCAAACTTTTAATGACAGAGAAAACAGGAATTTGTTGCTCCAATTACACTTCTCATTTATAAATACCATAAGAAAGAATTGTGGGCAACTGGACCCTGCCATCAATAAAAGAACTGGTAAGGTTGAGTGAGCTTAATCCCATAAATCTCAGCACTGAGAACAGTAGGAGTAGGGCCACTCCAAGCCTGATTCTACCTCCTCTGGAATAAGTAACCATGACCCCACTGAGAGGACCATGACAATTAGTCACTGTAGCATAAAAATCTGGAGTTTTCCATGCTTATGAGGTATTCACATCAGCCCTGAGCATTCAGCCAATAAGCTTCCCTCCCTGGGCAAGGTGTAGGCATTCACACTCCCCATCAAATAAAGCAATTTGAACAAGCAAAGATCATCTCTTCATCAAGAATCACCTCAGAGAGGCCTTTGCTATAAAGACCCAAACATAAATCTCCCTGAGAAGGCCTTCTCTCTCCAGCTCTTCCTTGTTCTAGGCACTCAACTGAGAATCATACCAAACCAGTCTGTCTCAGTCCTGGACACAGCCTTCCCCTTCCTTCCTAGCAAGATTTCCAAGCAAAGCCTGGGTACACAGGAGTCTGTAGTTTCCCGCCCAGGGAAGCACAGACTGAGGACCCCCTAACAGACTATGTTCTGCCTCCCCTGAGTGGCAAGCAGGACATCGGGTACACCACCAATGAAGCAGACATGAAACCTGTCAGTTTTAGTATTTGTTTTCTCATGTTTACCAAGAATAAAAATGAAAAGATAGCACACCTGTATGTGCACCTGCCCTTTGCTTCCTGATGATATTTGTCCTTGGGGCAAAAATTAAGCATTCTAGAGATGTGCTACACAAATAGAAGATTGTATGAACTGAGATGTGCTAAAATGAATACAAATAAAATCTCATAATGTTTATTTAAAAATATCATAATTTTTATAGAGTATTTACAAATATTATTGGCATCTAATATTTCCCATTAGACCCTTGGAACACTGTCAAATGACAAATAAAAATAAATCAAAAAATAAAGAAGGCTGTCAGGTAAATTTCATGGAAACAGAACATTGAAACAAAGGCTAGAAGGATAGGCAACAGAGCAAGGGGGACATGTATAACTAAGAAAAAGCAAATGGTTCTAGTTCATTGCTGTCTGTACTGGCTGGTTTTGTATCAACTTGACACAAGCTGGAGTTATCACAGAGAAAGAAGACTCCCTTGAGGAAATGCCTCCATGAGATCCAGCTGAAAGACATTTTCTCAATTAGTGATGAAGGGGGGAGAGCCCAGCCCATTATGGGTGGTGCCATCTTGGGGCTGGTAGGCCTAGGTTCTATAAGAAAGCAGGCAGAGCAAGCCAGGGGGAGCAAGCCAGTAAGTAACATCCCTTAATGGCCTCTGCATCAGTTCCTGCTTCCTGACCTGCTTGAATTCCAGTCCTGCCTTTCTTTAGTAGTGAACAGCAATGTGGAAGTGTAAGCTGAATAAACAACCCTTTCCTCCTCAACTTGCTTCTTGATCATGATGTTTTGTGCAGGAATGGAAACCCTGACTAAGACACTGTTCAAGGAAAGAATGTCACCCAACTCTACAGCTCAGTTGGTCACAGGATGTTTGACAGGTACCTCAATGTTCATCTCTCTGGAGGCTTGTACTAGCATTCATTTCCATGTTTCATGTGAGCTATGATATTCAGCTCTATTCTATGTTGAAAGCATGTGCAGTAGGAGGAGCTATCTTCACACTCTATTATAAGGGTTCTGATATTTAGCATAAGTGTGTGCTATAGGACAGGAAGAAAAAGAACAAATTTTTCTTCCTGGACATCATTTTATTTGAGAAAGTTCTCTATGTAGTTTGGAGACCTCAGGACTTAAATTATTCCTGGGCTTCCAGCTCTTTGGCTTTTTCTTTGGATGTTGTTTTATTTTAATAATAGTTTTTCCTCTTTAACTTTATTTAATGTGTATGGTTATTTTGTCTTCATACATGTCTGTATAACATGTATGTGCCTGGTCCCCTGGGAAGGTCTATGACTGAAGTTACAAATGTTTGAGCAGACAGATGATGGGTGCTAGGAATCCAACCCAAATACTCCGGAAACCAGACAGTGCTCTTAATCTTTGTGCCAAGTTTCCATTTCTCATGACCCCAGTTTGTATCCTTAGAAGACTACATCTTACATAGATTTACAGAAGAAATAGTCAACAGATATTTTCCTGCAATATAAGCATTCTTTCTTCCTCTTAATTTTCACAAACCAGTAAGTATCTTAACAGGAAATGGCTGGGCAAATAAACTGGTTTAGCACAAAGGTTGCTACTCTAGTGCCCTAATACCTTGGTGTCTAAACAAATCCCCATTGTTATTTGGTTCCTTTAAACCTTTGTCTGGCAGAAATTCTTCTGGTTTATATCACTATTTAAATATGAGTGGAAGTCATTGTATATTTAATAAAATGCCATGGTTTTTTATATGACTTTTATAAGTTTTAGATTAGAGTTTATTTGAAAACAATACCTGGGACATTTCCCCCCATAACTAAGTATAATAAAGTAGGGTAAGAGAGAGACAGGTGACTTTTGTGTTTTAATCTGTTTACTGTTTTAAAAGTGTCCTTGTCTGAAATATGTGGAGTTTACTGTTGCATGCTTCTACAAGGAGCAGATATTTTTGATTGTCAAAAACTAAGAATTTGAGCATCTAGAAGTCAGGATGGTTTGCTGAAGAATATGCAGCTGTTTAGGGATTACAGAGAATTTTAGAGCTACAATCAGAAGTTACTTTCTGCAGCCTCCTTTACAATGTTACACTATCTCTTAGCTGAAAGAGCCAGCAACGGTTATATAAATGCTTCTTTTACCTACATCTTTAATTCTCAAGTATCAGGAGAATTGTTGGTCTTTGTGTTGTGGAGGTAACCTCTCCGATCTACCACCTGCTCCTAAGAAATATGCTTGTCCAATGGATTCCTTCTGGAATATATTCATTCAGTAGTGCTTATGAAATGCCCATGAGGGTAAGGAACAAAAGGGAGCTGATGACACAGACACAAGGTGTTGGAAGTTATATCCTGGCTGAAATTATATACTCTGCAAATTTAGACAAAGCCTACCAATCTACAAGTGAGGTATTTTTGTTTGCTTATATGCCATGGGTGAAATATAGATTGCATAATATTGTCTTTCATATTTTTGAGTGCGTGGAAACAAAACCAACAGAATTGACACTATTAAATGGAATACCACACTGCATTGTTTCACATTCTTGTTAGTTCTGTGAGAAGTTTGTATAATGTGTTTTCATCATATTCATTCAATCTTCCTCTCCTTCGAGATTTACCCCCTTTCACTTCCCACAAAAATGTATGTCTAACCTACCAGGAGCCACATCCTTCATGAAAACTGACTTTGATCTCCTGACAGCTATCAATTGACAAATATTGCCTTACACAGGGTAGGACTTTATAACATCTTCCTCATCCCACTCTATATCCAGGCTGGAATTGTGACTTTCCTAAGTACATGGGTTTTATAGAAATGTACTTAGTATGTAGAACATTTACAAAGTGGTGAAAAAAGCCACATGTCAGAATCTGTTTTCTTATCAGTCAGCTAAACCTGAGAAGTATTTTGGGATCCAAACTCCAGTCCCCAAAAGAGTAGCAAGTTCTCTTAACTGCTGAATCATCTCTCTGCCCCCTCTATTTACTTCTTGTCATTAAAATAATTTGACAATAAAATTAATTGCTATCTTCTTGTTTATTTCTATTATGTCTAAAGTATTTAAGGTTCTATAATATTTAATGTGCATATTATACAATATATATGTATATGTATATATATATGTATATATATATATATATATATACATATATATATATATATATTAGTACAGTCTTGATATAGCCTCATCATGTCCAAATTCAAGGTTTATATCTAAGCTAGTGCTCAGCAGTCGATTAGGGTATATATTCAATATTTCAGAAGTTATCTACTCATAATGTTTGTCAACAAATTTCATTCATATGTGTGTAGATGGATGAATAGTTAGATAATACATAGATACATACATACATAATACATACATACATAGATGACAAACAGTATATATGCTTGTGTTTTGTGTCTGAGTGTGTGTGGCTACACACATGTTTGTGCAGGTATTGACATCTATACCGGTATGTATTATATGTATCTAAAGGCAGAATTTTCAATTTCTTCATCTGCTTCTCTTTCCCTTTATCTTCCATTTATCTTTCCTTTTTATCCCATTGAGATGGGATGTCTCCCTGAACCAGGAGCTCAGTGATTCAGCCATGCTGACTAATCCATGAGTTCCTATGAATCACTATCTTCTCTCTAGTACTGGAGTTCCAGGTACACTCAGTCTTGCCTGGCATTTTACCTGGCTGTGTGGGATTTGAATTCAGGTTTTATGCTTACAGAGCATGCACTCTTACCAATGTAGCAATATCCCAGACTTTTGGAAAGTGTATAAATCATTATCGTGACTCTATATGGTACCATCTAACTAGGTTGTTTATATGCTAATAATTATACTAAGTCTCTTCCCTAACATAATCATGTACATCTGAGTTGGACCCAGATATATGACATACCTTTGTTTGTTGCAGTAATGGCTTGAACCTATGTCTTCACACAGCACTAGACACACGTTCTACTACTCACCTATTTCCCTAGCCTTGTGTAGTTATAAGCAAGTTTACCAAGAAAAGCTCCCAATTTCAAACTCATAATTAGACTGTCTGCTCCCTCTCACCTGAAGCCTGGCCCAACATAATTCAGAACATCTGCTAGGATTGTCCCAATGATACACATACTTTGAAAAGAACATTCTGGTCAGTCTTTCTCAAGGAGGAACTATCCTCCTGCATCCCATGGGGGTCTCCACTAGGCAAATGTCAAGGCAGTTGCAGCTAGATCTTCTCTAAGACTGCCAAATGCAAATACAGATAAAGTGAGAATCAGCAAGCTGTCTTTGACTCCCTGCACTGTGCCTGATTGTCATCTGCAGCCTCTGTCTGGGCTGCAGGTGAGGGAAGCATGCAGGGCAAGAGAGGTGATGTCTTATGCCAGCCATGCAGACAGCTGGTTGGGTTTCACTTCTTGCTATGACTTTGTCCTCAGTCTCTGTAGCTCTTGGATTGTTTAGTATACTGGATGCATTCTCTGCACATCTGTAAGTGTGTGCCACATCCTTCAATTCCAAGCTATGAGACGCCTATTTTGGAAAATAAAAATAACTTAAGAAGTAGTAAATCTGATTTGATGTGACAGACAAAAGCCATTGGAGAGGGTATTATAACTACTCGAGTTTGCCGGAACTTTTTTTTTATTGCCAATAAAAAAACTTTCTCAATTTGGACAAAGTTGAAGCATGAGGCATGCTTGCTAAGTGCCTTTCTTTCCAGAAACTTAAAATCATGTACAACTAGTTCCTTGTGTTTTTGTAAAACCAGTACTAAATGCTGCTATTTCTGTGAAGGAGTAAAACAAAACAAAACCCCCAAACCAAAAAAATCTTTGTTTTAAAGAAAATGTATGCATGCACACAGACAAACACACACACACACACACACACACACACACACACACACACACACACACACACACAGAGTGGGGGGCAGTGCTGGGGCCAGGGGAGTACATTTCCAGCTATAAATCTTTTCTTTCCTCATCAGTCAATTAATGTAGTGAGTTGATCTGGTGCTCCATGTATTCTAATGCTAAATACTGTTTTCATAAGATGTCCTTCCCCCACTGGCAGATCCTCACATACACCAAGTGATGCTATGTGAAACATGATCCACAATTTAACTGGTCAATAAAAGGCTAGGGTCTGTGATTATGCAGTGCAGGGAGAAAGGTGGAAGTTGAGGTTCAAAATAGGGGTTACAGGTAGAAGAAGAAGAAGAGGAGGAAGAGGAGGAGGAGGAGGGAGGTGGGAGGAGGAGGGAGGAAGGAGAAAAAGGAGGAGAAGGAGAAAAAGAAGGAGAAGACAGAGATGGAGGGGGCTGCCATAAATTATGACCACATGACCAGGAGAAAGAGAAAGTAACAATGCACTGTATAACTGGGGAATAACTTAGTGTAGCTCCAACCATACCCAATCTAGGCTTAGAGCTTATAAAGAAAAAGACCCAGATTGGGTGTCATACAGGCTTGCTATGATTATAGATTACTTCTACCAGTTAGAAAATTTATGCATCGTGATCACAAAACACTTTACTAGTAGCTGAAAACAGGAAATGAATATTGATTGCTTGACCATATAAGGTGCTATAAGAATTAAATGTGAGAGACCTCTGGGCCAAGACAAACTGCCCTGAGCATCCTGCCATTCCAGGGGGCTCTCAATTTTTTCACAGCCTCTTCTCCACAGGCATTAGACTCCGAATCATAGAGACAAGAGCAGGTTGTCCTCTGAGATGTTCTAACCTAACAAACACAGCCAAACAGTGGATGGAGTTTAGGGATTCTTATGGAATAATAGGAGGAAGGATTGTGGGTTCAAAAACGGATAAGAACTCTACAGGAAAACCAACAGAGTCTACTAACCTTGAGTCTTAGGGTCCTCAGAGTCTGAACCACACTCAAGAAAGCACATATGGGATAGACCACAGTCTCTCCACTCACAGGTAGTAGGCATGCAGCCTTATCTTCATGTGGGTACTGAACAGATAGATTGGGGGCTATCCTAAAAACTTTGCCTGGAATATTACCAAAATATTATCTTAGAAAATTCTCTGAAAGGTGGAAGGCACTTATTGAAATATAAAGTCTAATGATTTTTAGCCAGAAGGCAGAAACTGCTGAAAATCAAAATAATTGATGACAGAAGACAGGTGAATATCATGGCTGTCTTCTAAGAAGCTCTACCAGCAGTTGACTGAGACAGATGCAGGTATGTTCAGCCAACCACTGGACTGGTCAGGGACCCTAAGAGTCAGGGAAAGGATCAAAGGAGCTGAAGGGACAGGAATCCAATAAGAAGACAAAAAGTATCAACTACCCTGGACCCATGGGAGCTCCTAGACACTAAGCCACCAACCAAAGAGCAAACAAGAGCTTGTTTGTGGCTCAGGCATGTATGTATCAGAGCACTGCCTTGTCTGGCCTCAGTAAGGGAGGATATGCCTACTTTGGTAAAGACATGTTGCCCCAGAGAAGGGAGACTCAGGAGGGAGAGATCAGAGGGTGAATTGATGATGGTGGTGCATGGGGAGCTCTCTCAGAATTAAGGGAAGGAGAACGGAGCAAAAAACTCTTGGTGGGGGCATGCCATGAAGAGGGGCAATATTGGTAGTGTAAATAAAGCAATTAAAAATAATTAAATGTGTTCATTCCTATAAGACACTAAAATGAGAAAGGAATACATGGAAAATACTCGATAAAGTCATGCTGTTTTTAAAATAAGTCTAAGATTAGATATATAAATAGATGATGAATGGGTAGATAGATAGATAGATAGATAGATAGATAGATAGATAGATAGATATAGATTGATAGGGACATATATAAATTATATAGATAGATAGAGATACAGATAAAAGCCAAGAGCATGTAACAATCATCTTCAATATTAGGAAAATGTTTGCACACTTATATGGATATGAAAAACCTTCTCCTATCCAGCATTTAACACAAGAGATAAATAAGTATCGATAGAACTCAATTGAGTGTTTTAAGATGGCACTAAATTAGAACTTCAATTCTGGGATAGAAAAACCAGTAGAAGAGTCGTTTCCACTGGGGAGAGTTTGATCCTGGCTCCCCAGGAACCATCGGCAATGTGCACGGACATACTAGTTAACCAGCCAATAGTGGATGGGTTACTACTGGTTTCTAGTGAACAGAGCCCAAACATATTGTTCAAATTTCAAGATCCCCACCCATAATAAAACTTATGAAGCAACCCTACATGGTAGTAGAGGCTAATCATTTCAAAAAGGGGAGGTAAGCATGAGACATGTTAGAGAACATCAGAAAAGTGGAGGAAACCCTCCAGAATTTCAGCAGCAAACACAGGCAAACACCAAAGGTATTCTGAGACCAGGGAGGAAATTGCACTGGGTCTTTCTTCTCTGTTTCCCTCTCAGCATGGAATTCTACCTTTTCTTCCTGTGCCCCTGCTCATTGACAGAGTATCCTGTTATGTCACTCTAGTCCTGGAACTCATGTCATCTTGAATGGCTCATAAATAAAGAATCTTATTCTTAAATCCGGGACGAAGGAAAGACACATTTACATTTACTGAGATGTCCTTATGGGTATTTCAATAAATCAGCCACAACTAAATATGGTTACAGGAGTGGTTGTTTTATTTTAAAAACTACCATTCTTCTCAGGACCTGAAGAAGTGGCTCAGTTGCTAAGAGCTTCCCAGAGGACTCAGGGTGCATGCCTAACATCTTTATGGTGGTTAACAATGGTCTGTAACTCCAGTCCGAGAGGACTTCCATCCTTTTCTGGTCTCTATTGGCATCACCTTCACATGGTGCACAAACATTCAGACAGACCATTGATACACAAAATAAACTGGAAAAACAAAAGCCACATCACATAGTACTTCATAAACATGAAGATACTTATGTATTATGTGTATTTATTAATTTAAATTTAAAAACTTGTTCTTCAGCCTTTCATATATGAGCACAAATTATAAGACTATGCTTGTAGTTCCCTAATCAACTCTAGCTGGCCATTTCTCTACCAACCATCCCTTCCATCAGGTGTATTTTCCTCATGACATTTGAGAGCTCAATCCTCTCTGATACAGTAAAATTTTTCAAGAACAGTTAAATGGCTCAATCTATATTTTTCTTCTTTTGCTAGGAAGAAATTTATTTCCACTTTTTGAGGTCCCAACCTTCAAGAAAGTTTATCTAAAAGAAGCTTGAAAATGCTTAGAAAAAAGTAATCTTTTATGGATTCATAAAACTTAATGAAGATTGGAGGGTAATTTTATAATTCATATCTTTAACATTTTAGTTTGGATTGCCTGTTTGATTTTATTTTTACCAAGATAAACAATGACATTTTCTTTATGACTTGTTATTTTAATCATCTCTGTAACTCTGTGCACATCCAATAGAGTAACTATGGCCGCAGAATAGCAATACCTAGCTAACATCTGCCTAGCAGTGATAAACCAAGGCACAGAAATTGGTCAGGAGTGCCAGGCTTTTGTTTACTGATTTCCTTCTGACTTTCATAAATATAACATGTTCATATAAATGTGGCGTCGAAGCAGTCATAATAAATAATTAGAGTGTTATCAAAGACCATTTTGTTCTTCCAGCTGCTGAACGGTTTTATTTACATGGCTTTGTGAAGTGACTCAAAAACAGCTGCTGTTTTATGTAAGCCACTCCGGGATTTGATTTGAAATGATTTCCTCCACTATGTGCAGTCGCATTTTAACAGCAGAGACAGACCCATGACAAAATAGTTTTAGGACTTTTTTTTTTTTTTTTTTTTTGCACTGCAAAAGGAGGAGTTGAAGCAGTGGCTGAATGTTAAGAATGATAATGCTTTCTTTCTATTTTGAGACTTTTTCTCAGACAGGGTCACTCTGTAGCAAAGAAATCCTCAAACCCATGGCTACCCACTTGTAGCAGTCTCCTGTACACCGAGATAGGACAACTGTAATAATTTCTTTCACCCAGGAAACCCTAGGTCAAACTTGCATGCTTTCAGGATCAGCATAGAAGATATACAAAGGCCACACATGTAGAAGATGCTCCCAGAGATGCTGGATTACTAAAAACCAATCACTATTCTGTTTCTGAGCTATATTCAGGTGGAATGTTTTTGTTTTGTTTTTTAACCTTCTCGGGTTAATTGTGAGATTCTGTATCAGACTCCTGACTACAACAGATGTGAAAATTCTTTGTTGTTTTTCTCAGAGAAAGGTACACCAGGGAAGCATAGTTTCCTTAGAATTTGATCACAGCTATAGCCTTTAATGAGTTCCTGCCATTCATGTACCTCAGGATCACTCCCTAACTAGATCACTATTTATTGATACACCAACTCAAACACATTATGCATTTAGCTATGCACTAAAATTTTTGTCTGGACTTCTAAGCAATACTTCCTTTCAAATCAGTTTGTCCTAAGTTGTTATTGATACCACTTGAGAAATTACTGCATTACTGTGTCAACAATTTCTGGTCAATAATTTATCTCTTCATTTTTCAGAGACAGGGTCTCACTGTGTGGCTTTGGCTATGGTCACTATATAGACCAGGTTGGACTCAAACTCACTACGTTCTAATTGTCTCTCTTCCATGGTGGTCACACGAAAGCCATGAGCCTCAGCACTTGCCTATCACTTCAAATTTTTAAATATTATTTTGTCCTGGGAGACATAGTGCATAGAATATATGATCTAGTAATCTTATTCATGCCCTAAAACCATATTTAATGCTTAGTTTAATATAGCATTGTATGCATCTACAGGAAGTAAAATTGACTGCTGTTTTGGAGGGACTTGTTGACATTTATTAAATTCTTGATTTTAATATTCAGTATTATTTTATATTAATATCAAGCATCTCTTAGAACTAAATGGTAAGATGGAAGCCTTATGAAAGGAGAAATAATTAACTAAAGTGTGAAATAGCCACAAGGTAATATTTTTTTAAAATAAGCAGTTATTTTTAAAAAATTTTTTCATAATATATATGTATATGTATATATATATATATATATATATATATATATATATATATATATATATATATATATATATATACATATATTATTCCTTTCTGCTTTATTTTTTTAAAGAGGGATACATTTAAAGATTTTTAAAGGCATCTTGGCATAACATTATATGAATAATTTTGTCAGTATTTAATTCTTTTAGAGGTTTGATAGCATGCATAGAAATCTCACTAGTACCATAAGCATGAAGTACATGTAGGACAGAACGTAACACGGAAACAGATTTCTTGTTGGGTATAGATTAAGAATAATGATCCCACAAGGTAATATTATGTAACAATTTTTAAAATGAGTGAAAATCTTTTATTTACCTATAAAAATAGAGAATAACTTGTTCATAATACCTGGAAAAAGAGTAAAAGTAAAGTAGTGTATGTTTTGGTGTGTACTGTTTAAACAGGAAAGAAGAAAAGGCATCCTATCAACTCAATAACAATAAGAAAGCCAAGAATTAGTTATTTCTTGAAATCTCAGGGTGGCTTTTACTTGTATTTCTTACCTGGCTATAGAAATTAGACATTTCATTATGTGTTTCTCAGACATTTATGTTTTATCTTTTCAGAAATTGCTGCTTGATTTTATACCCCATTTTAATCAGGTTTTTGTTTACTTGCTTCCTTTTCAGTTCTTTATATATTCTAGATTTGTATCCTCTCTCAGATCTACAACCAGTAAAGTTTTTTTTCATCCCACAGGTAACCATTTTACTTGGATGAGAATCCTTTGTTGTATAAAAGTGTTTAGCAGTATGACATGCACTTTTTAATTATTGGTTTTAATAACTGTACTAATGATGTCATGTTCTGAATGTCCTTTCTTGTGTCGGTGAGTTCAGGCCTTTTTGTTGCTCTTTCTTCTATATGATTCAGGACATATGGTCTTATGTTGACATTCCTCATTCACTTGGGATTATGGACAGAATGGCAGGTATAGTTCAGTTTTCCTTCTTCAAGCAGCTATTCAGTTCAACCATCAGCATTTATTGAAGATGCCATCTTTTATTCTGCATGTAATTTTGGCTTCTTTGTGAAAAATCAGCTTGGCCACCCCATATTCCCTTTTTGTATCCAGCCCCTTCATCATCCTCCCTATTTAATCTTCTACAGAACCAATGCAATCCTATCCTGACATCAATAACCACATTCAGGTTATATGAACACCTAAACTGACATCAGTGTGAAGTACTCATTTCTGTGTTCTCAGGTTTGCTGCATTGTTTCATAGTCGCCAGTGCATAGCAGCAACATCATAATCCTCCATGTTCACCACTAGATGAATAAACAGTTTAAACTAACCAGGTATGGTTGAAATATTTGTACCCAGCATTCGGGAGGCTGGGGCAAATGGATTGATTATGAGTTGGAGGCCAGCCACAGTTATACTCTTGACACTTTACTCAAGACACACACACACACACACACACACACACACACACACAGAGGGAGAGAGAGAAAAAGAGAGACAGAGAGACAGAGACAGAGTCAGAGACAGAGACAGAAAGACAGAGAATACTATTCTGTATCATATATCCTGTCATTTTACTCCATGAAAGACTCACAGTGGGCAATGTTAAATCAAATAAATTAAGACAAGAAAAACTAGCATTGTGTGATCTCTACTGGTTTAATTAGAAGCATTTATACTTACATGGAAATAGTGTATCTTACCTCATATATTTGCAGTTATGATTTGCGAATCAATATTAGTATTAATTTAAAAATTTGAAAATGAGGAAAAGAAGTTAATTTTTTTTTTTTTACTTCAAGAATATTAGTGGAAGAAAGGAGATTTGGGGTTTAGAGCAGCTCTTCATGTTATCCATATGAATTATACTTCTGCTTGTATGCTATATTTTAAAACAACAAAATTTGTAAATATTTATTTCTTACACAATACATTAGGCTAATAATTGGGGTAATTAGGTCTATCTATGACCAGTGATACAGTTTTATCTTTGTAACCATAAAACCAATTAATTACCATGGTCAAATAAAATGCAAAGCATCATTCTTCTTAGCAAATCCTTTTTTTTGTGAGCATGTGCATGTGTTTGTGTGCATGGCTGTGTGTGAGTGAGTACATGTTTATGCAACTATATTCATGTGAGGATCAGATGAAGAGAGCAGATTTATTTCTTCCCTGTTCACTTTTTATGAACAGAGCACCCTGTTATTTTGCAGTTCTGTTCTCTCACTCCCATGCTTATGTGGACAGTATTTTATCCACTGGATCATAATTTTGTGAACTATTATTGATATCATAACATAAAAGGAAAGATCATATAGACACATGGGCTCTTTCATTCTTGTTAATATTAAACTAGAGGCTTATTATTCATTGAATTTTTATATCCTCAATTATTTATTTTCCTTATGTTTAAGTGTGCACACCCCATGTCTTCATGAATCTACATGCTCAAAGGAGATATATAGAGATACATCTAAACATGGAAAATGATATTTAATTAATTCATTTGTTGGTATTTATGCCCCTGGCCAACAAAAGCTGTGATGAATAAAACAAGCTGCAAATGGAAAGAAATGTGACAGTGGTAGACCCTGTCAACAGTGTCTACCAAGGGCACAACTAGGTGAATTATAATTGTATGTTGATGCTACACCCCACCATGCATTCTTAACAAAGTAAACCTTAGAAGTATGTTGATTTGTGTCTGTATGAGTTTGAATGTTATGACGACATTTTGTAGCCTTTGAACATTAGGGATTTCATGCCACACTTAATTTTGTTTTCCCATTGAATTTTTATATTGCTAGGGGACTTAAGCTGCCATATCTAGAATTTTCCATTTCATTATATTTTATTACTTTCCAATTCCCAACAGAAATATTGTTGTTTGTGTCAAAAGTTTGCTTTTATTTTAGCTACTTGTTTGATTCTTCTCCCATTAGGATTCATGTTTATAAACATTCATTCTTCTAGAATATCAATTGTCTACTTGGTTAAAGAGCTTAGACAAAGAAAATATTCTGAGTTTAAAAGTATTATTTAAAAAATACATCTGTTAACACAGAGATGCCAGTTAATTGTCTATTTTTACCGATTGGAAATATAGATCTTGTCACTTCAGCAAAGTAATTATATTCTCTCTCAACTCTTTCCAAAAATATAAGACTTTTGATTATCTAATAAGCTGCATACAATATTTCTGATTATCTACACAGTGTATAAAAGTTAAATTAAAGTTGAACTGAGGGCCAGTAGGTTGGATGAAAAAAAATAAAGGAGCTTGTTAACAAGCCTGGAATTTTTAATTTCCCCCCTGGGTCCCAAATGGTAGAAGAGAAATCCAAGTCCTTAGTTATCTCAAAACTTCCCCATATGTGATATGAGACATACATGGTCCCATATATAATATATATATATATATATATATATATATATATATATATATATATATATTATATATATAACTTTTTATAAATGTAATAAGAGTAAAAGACTTAAAATTTGTATAAAATGTTATCATTATCTAGCATTTTGAAGAACTTAAAAATGTGTTCAAAAGATTGTACAAATTTAGATATAATGCCATTTACAAAGGCATTTTGTAATGTCTTTAAGATATACCATCTATAAGATGACCTTGATGCAGGTGCATATTCAAATGTGCATTATTATTCATTCATTAAGATATTTCCTTCAGGATTTTACACTATCCATTACATGTCTAACAGAAAAAGACATAAATACCCAGGAAGAATATGGAATACTTCTAATACCTCTAAGACAAAGAAAATCCAATCAAAATCACATTAAAGTATTATTTTATTTTTCTTAAGATGGTCATTATAAAATAAGAAATGGCAAAACATAAAAGAAAGGACAAGGAAAAAAAATAAGAAGTAGCAAATTTGGGAAAGAGTCTGGAGAAATGAGATGCACTGTACACATGTTTACATGAGCTCCACTGGTGAAAATGGTATGAAGGTCATGAAAACAATTAAAAATAGGACTACAAAAGCATCCAACAAGTTTACTATCTAGAGACTCATCTAAAGACAGAACTCCCAGATTCATTGCAGCATTATCCTAGCACAGTAGTTAGGTTGGAAAAATTTTCTAACTATTCATATATTAATAATTACAAAAAATATCACATATGAATGTTGAAAGTACTGTTCACATGATCATGAAGATATGAGTGTGAAAAATAACAGGAGATCCTGAAAACAAAGAAGGATGCTGGCTGCCAAGGTCTGGAGAGAGAATGCACACATGAGGAAGGGTGGCCAGGAACTCTAAAGTTTGTAGTCATACAGGATGAGAATTTCTATAATCCTATCTGTTCTACATAACTGTGCTCATTGTTTATTTCTTTAATATGTCCTTGAACATCTTTCAGTGGTCTTAAAATAACTCTTTATTGTAACTTAATGTATGTTTCAGAATATTGTAGTATTTTAGAATAACTTTAACCAATTTGGGTGGAATTTGTTTTGCCCCAACTCCATAGTCCATTATATTCTATGATCTTGTTTCAGAAACCAGGAATGAGAGTAGGCAGGTCAAATGTTTGCTTGCTCTACTGAGTTTATTTTTTTTGTTTGTTTGTTTCACTGTTTTCTTTTCTCTCACCATTTTTCTTCACTGTTAGATGTTTTCTTTTCTTCAATACAATATTTAATGCAGAATGCAAAACTGTGCAGTCAGAAGACTAGTAAAGACTCACGCAGGACCATTGCAAGAAGAAGATTAGTAGTCTAGACTGCAGAGAAGGCTTAGTGGTTAAGAGTGTTTGCTGCTCATACAGAGGACTGGAGTTCAGCTACCAGTACTCTTGTAGAGTAGTTTACAATTTTCTATAGGTCTAACTTTAGGATATCCAGCTCCCTCTTCTGAATTTCTTGTGCACATGTGACACACAACAAACACACACACACACACACACACACACATACACATGCACACAAGCATACACAGGCACATGTTTATACATGGATAAAAATCAAAATAAAAATATTGTTGCTACCAATCACAGCAGCAGTGGAATCATTTTTAGCATCCTTCGTGTTTTGCTTCCTACTAGTCACAAAATAGAGAATCTGAGATGCCCGGTATTTTTAAATAAACATATACATTGTATGTTACAACCCCATTGCTCTGGTTTCCATTTCATTTATCTATGTGAGTATCCACCACAGGCTACATCAATCCTGCTACTATGAGAACATGTAATAAGGGGCAGTCAACATTAATCATCTGGGAAAATTTTCCTTGGTTCTGAATGGGAGGCCCCTGAGCACATGAGAATTTGAGAAATGCTTTCTAGCTAATTGGTTTACTACATGTCTATAGTGTGCCTTCCATGCTAGAAGCTGGAAGTAAATTGCAATCACTAATTACTATCTTCAGGGAGTTCACAGTAGGGTAGAAAAAACTAATATATAAGTAGAATTGTTGAGGGTTATTTTTCCCAGTCCTTCAAAAGGAGTTGTGTTTCTTCTTTGTTGAGAGTCTGTTAATTGGAAGGTGGTCATGCATCAATCTTTAAGTAAACATACATTCTATGAAGTAGTGATAGTTGCTCCTGATAAAACAATAATTTGGGATAAGAGAAGTAGAAACTGTAAGAATCTGGACTGGATAGCTATTTGAAAGTTTGGGGATTTTATTGAGGAGGTAACATGTGAACAACAGACATATAAAGGATTCTCAGAATACACCAGGGAACTATCTGGAGAAATATTCTACAACAGGGGTTCTCAATCTTCCTGATGCTATGACCCTTTAGTACAGCTCCTCATACTGTGGTGACTCCAACCATACAATTATTTTTATTGCTACTTCATACTTGTAATTTTGCTGCATTTTGTTAATCATGATGCAAAGATCCAATACACAGGATATCTGATATGCAACCACTGTGATAGAGTCATTTGACACCCCAAAGGAGTGGCAACTCACAGATTGAAAACCATTGATCTTAAGGAAAGAGAACAGTGAGTTACAACATCCAGAGACAGAGTTAGTTTATTTTCAAGAATCAGCAAGAATACTGTAGTGGCTAAAACAAGGAGAGTGAAGACACTGATAGATATGTTGGGGAGTGCGACAGTTTAGATCTGGGGTGACTTTCAGGAAGACATTTGCTAAAGGTTAGGTCTTCAGGATGCTGTAATTTAGAAGTGGTAGAGTCCTTAGGAGTGAGTCTGTCAGGAATCTTTATGCTGTTTGTGGTAGTTTCAATTGCCCCAGTGAGTGGCACTATTTGGAGGAGTGGCCTTATTAGAGTAGGTGTCACCCTGTTTGAGGAAGTGTGTCACCATGGGCATGGGTTTTAAGACCCTTGTCCTAGATGCCTGGAAGCCAGTCTTCTCCTGTCTACTTGTCATCTGTCAGCCTGCCTGGATGCTGCCATGCTCCTACCTGAACCTCTGAACCTATAAGTCAACTCAAATTAAATATTGTTCTTTAGAAGAGTTGCCTTGGTCATGGTGTAAGTTCACAGCAATAAAACGCTAACTAAGACAGAGTTGATGAGGATTTTCAAACATAGACTTTCTTCTCTTTTGGCTTCCAGGATAAAGAGAGTCATTCTGCTTATCTTCATATCTGTGCCATAATACACTGCTTTGCGAAAAGCTTCAAACCATGAGTCAATTATCTCAGATGGTACCTAGAATAATGAATGGCAAAGAAGATGAGTAGTTAGAACAATAAACCTATGACATACAATGCCTTGGAGACTGAGGAAGAATTTTTTAACTCTTTTAAAAAAATAGTTTGTTTTCTTGCTTATTTCCCATTAAAATCTCACTAGGTAGCTGAGGATGATGTCCTGAACCCCTATTTCTGCCTCATCGTTTGAGTCACTACAGGATTTTCCATTTACTGGATATTCTACTAACTAACATACTGAGAAAAATAACATGCTGTGAACTGAGATTTAAAAGGTTCAGCCTGTCAATTATAATAATACTCTAAGGCCAAGGCAGAAATAAGGACACAGGTTATGTGAAAATTTCTAAATTAAGTGTCATTTACTAAAAAGAGTACACCATGGGGAAAATAAATATTTGGAAACTCTTGAAGTCTAATTTTGGGAATCTTGGATGTAAAGTAACTTTAGTCAGTCAAAATAATTATGCACTAAACAATCCAAGATATCAAAGGACAGAACTCAAATTATTGAGAAAAACAGGGGTAAGAAAGACTTTCTGAAAGTGATGAGCATGGAATAAAGTATGAGCAAAAACTAGGTATTTGCCATACATTTAATTTAAAGAAACATTGATGAAGAAGAATCACAATGAGCAAAGATGAACAATAAATAAGTTACATTAAAATAACTCAGATTAATATTACTGTAGTTTAACTTTTCAATCAGAAAGTGAAAGCTTGAGAAAAATGAATCAAGTACACAGTTTCTTTAGCTTAGTCTCCTAATTCATATTGTGTGAGTGTATGCAGACTAGCAGCAATGGGAAAAGAATCTTATCAATATAATCTAAAGAATGAAAGGCGAGTGAATATCTGTGCTAGAAAGAAAGCAACCATAAGGAAAACGTGGAATCAAAGTAGCAACAGGATAAAAATTTCAGAGACAGCATACTGTGTGTGCACACAGATACACATAGCAGATCACAGATACACAGGTATGTTGACATTGTTCTCCATTTCTGACATAACTAATATGGTCGACAGTGAGCAATCAATCAAATTGAAATTAGCAAATTCAAGCAGTCCTACCACCAGCAGCAAGGATCCTACCTGTTACAGACTCAGTGGTACTGGTGGTAAGGGGTAAGGAAACAGGATAATGGATTATTTGTGTAAGGTGATTGTGAGGGAAATAAAAATAATACAGCAATGACAATAAAATTAACAGGAGCTTAGCTGTGTGACAATTATTTGATGCTTGTCTTTTATACAGTTTTTATTGCTTAATAAAGTAACTTAACATGAGTAACAGAAGTATTTGTTGAAAAAATGAATATACAATTTTAGCAATGTTTAATCATAAAATTTCATATCCACACAATTTCTTTAATACAGATTTAGTCAAAAATTCAAAGATTCAGCCAAATAAGTCAGAAAAATGTCAAGCCAAGCAACATAAATTTTGCATACAATTTTATATGTTCTTTCACAGTTAAATACACAATAAGCCAAAAAAGCCTGCATAAATAAAAATGTTTTATGATGTGTCTGGAACCCTATCAAACAATATTTAAAATATGCACAGAAAACGACCTATTAAAGATATAAAAAATGACCTATTAAAGAGATAAACACTGCATCACAATAGGGAAAGACAGTGACCAAAAGAGTACAAAGGCAATAGAGCCTGGAGAGAGGGAACTTCAAGCAGAAAGAAGTGGCAAATATGTTAAAGACAGAACAATTGACATCAGCACAGTCTAGCAATTAGGAGGTTGTTAGAGGAATGAATATTGTAATACAACAAAAGGAGAGACCATAAAACAGAGAGAGAGAGCAAGTGAGAACTTGGGAATATTTAGAGATTACAAAATTGAGGGGGGAGGTGAACTGGATGAGAAAGAGAGAAAATTTAAGATATCTTTATTATGATTCAAACTCACATGATAAAAGCCTCAAAAAAAAACAAAACAAAGCAAAAACAAAGACTCATTTGTTTGAGTCAAGATCTAAGTATTGTTAAAGGGAAAGAACAAAATGGGAGAGATTTGAGATTCAGGTCAAACAATGTAAACTATGAAGTAAGATTCTGGATTTCCTTCAAGGGGATGCTATCAAAGTATAAAATTAGCTTAGAAAAGAATGCATTATTGTATGAGCTTAGATGATAGAAATGTAAGCATTAGCATGATAGAAAGTTAATTCATGTGAAGAAAGAGCTACAATTTAAAGGGGCCAGAGACCTCCAGATGAAATCAGAGGCAAAGCATTTATTGCATTAATGTTGTGTACTTGCAGGGAGTTGGCAAAGCCAGCAATGGGAGATAGAAGAAGTGCAAGAGTTAGAACTTCACTTCATTACTGGTATCCCAGAGTATTGTGTGAGAAAGAAAAAAATGTGAGAATGGCAAGTGTCCTACTTCATTTATATTGACAACCAATAATCAAGGAAGAGGCAACAAAAGCTGAAGAACTGTCTAGATCAGATTTTTCTATGAGCATGTTTGTGGGTCATTATCTTGATGGCGAATTCATGTAAGAGGTCCATGTCCGCAGTGCTCAGTACCACCCCAGGCAGGTAGGTCTGCACTGAAACTGGAAGTCAGAGAGAGCCAGAGAAAGAGCCAGAGAGCCAGAGAGAGCCAGAGAGAGCGAGAGAGAGAGCCAGGCAATAAGCAGAAGCCTCCACCATTTCTATGTCAAGGTCTTCTGTCCCGTATCTGTCTTCACTTATCCCAATTGTATCCTAGAAGTTTAAGTGAAATGGTTTTCCTCCCTTAAGTTGCTACAATTCAGACATGTTTTACCATGATAAAAAGAAAATAATAGTTGTGCTTCAAATAAAAAAATCATGGAAATCACAGCTGGAGAGACTTTTTGGTGACTGAGGGTTTGTAGGGTTTCTAGCAGACCCCATTTCAGTTCTAGGAACCATGTGTGTGGCTCAAAACTGCCTGTAACTTCAGCTCCAGAGACCTTCTTACTTACATGGGCACCCCCCAATACACACACACACACACACACACACACAGAGAGAGAGAGAGAGAGAGAGAGAGAGAGAGACAGACAGAGAGAGAGAGAGAGAGAGAGAGAGAGAGAGAGATAACAAATCTTAAAAAAAAAACAAACCTGGAGTATACTTCTCAAGCTTTTCATATATGCTTCCAATTTCTGCCTTAACTTTTAATCTATATGATTCACAACTTGGCAATCACTGGATAAATAATATTCCAGGAAAATTATGTTTAGATCAATGTCATTTTCACAAATTTCAGTATATAAACTACAAGTCTTAAAATCTTCAGCGGTGACATTTTAGTTAAGTAAACTGACACATATCAGTGGTTAATGAAATGAAATGTCATGCTTACTCTGACATGTTCTTATCATCTAATGGATATTTTACTCATCGTAACTATTATTTTAGATGTCTCTGTCGTATAAACACGATTATAGTGTAAACTAATTTCAAGCAATCAAAAATCTAGACACCAGTTAAATCAGAGTATTGGGTTCAAAACAAAAATGTGGTTAGCAAAGTGATAAACTAGCTTTCCAACTTCCATTGTCTATAGATATACAGGCATTGTTAGTTATCCATTGATCACTTCGCTCAGTATAATACTGAGTCTCTGATCCTAGCACTTCTGATAAGAACCGTCACTATTTGACATGTATTATTAAAGACATCTGACCATTTTCTTTCAATAAAAGCTTCTGAAATTGCTAATTCTGCTCAATAACACTGTTGTTACTCTAAATTTCAACTACCAAAGGCCTAGGCCTATTTTCAAAAATCCATTTCTGAAAATATTACAATGATTTAAAAAAAAACTCTTAGGGAAAATAATATCATAAATGTTTAATGAATATTGAGCTATCTCTAGTTGGAAGAATCTAGGGCATTGCCGGGTCTTAATTGTGTTAATAACTTATACTCAATAAAACCACAGTGTTTTTATATAACATTTTCATGGGCATCGTTGAACTTTATATCCATGACAACTGCAAAACAGGCTGGCACTTAATTCCTTTTCTGCACAGGAAAAATGGCCTCAAAAAGTGAAATATAGTATTAAAAGATTCAAAGGCATGACACATGGTGTAGGGACTTATCACAATACCTTTGGTAGCATGTTGCCCACCTCTTGAACAACAAAGCAGAGAGAAAACTCACTAGGTTACGAGAAAAAAATGGACAGCTGGAATCCAAGTCTTCTAAGAGAGTCTGGCTGTGAGGAATAAAAGGATTATCAAGAGAAAACATAAACTCACAGACTATGTTCTGATCAAAAATAAAAAGAGATTCTAATTCAACATTTTCTGGGTATTATGTTTTGAGTGTACATAATGTTCTTCCATTGTCCGTATGTAAAGTCCCGGTCCCCAGGATGGAAAATACTGTGCATTTTAAGAGGAGTGGCCTAGAAGGAAGCACTTAATCCATTGGGAACATACGTTGTGAGTGGGTGATTGAAGTATATAATGTCTTACATCTTTGTTTTTCAAGATGTGCCCAACATGCTATCAATCATATTGTGATATGTCCCTACTCCAGGTGTTCTGCATTTGAAACCTTAATATTGTGAATTTAATAAGCCTTTTTCTCTTTACACATTTACTTACTCCATTATCTTTTCAGTACTGCAAAGCTGTATTACTGATTACTCTGCATGACCTGGTATTGTAGTTCCAATTTAGAAGGAAGATAGGTAAGATATTTATTTTTACATACCCTGAACTAAAAGACATAAAATAATTTCAAGAGCAAATGCCCCTATACTTGAGCAGAAGGTTCTGGAATAAACCTGTCTTTTGTTTTGAAAAGCAAATCATCTAAATAAAAGTAGGAAGAAGAATTGACCGAAGACACTTGTCCTGGACAGTTACACAGCATATGCTACTAAGAGCCCATAATACCTAGAGAACAAAGCTTATAGAAAAATTAAGGGTCACTCAAACAAGGATTCTCAAGTATAAACAAAGCATAAGATCTTCTGAAGTGATATTATCTTCTGTCTCTCTTTTCCTCTATCCCCCTTCCCTCACCATCTATACACACACACACACACACATACACACACGATATTTAGCCCAATGAGGCTGCAACAATCATTTTAACAAGCTCCATTTATTGTTGTCTTATTATTATGTTGATAAAAAAATCATGATATCATTATAGCCATGTAGAAATGATTACTGAGATGCCAGCATGTCTGAGATGCCAAAAGACAGTGGTAGAGAGGAAAGATACTACTGATGTGCACCACATATTAGGAGCACCTGTGGTCCTCACTAGCCTTTTGTGCAGAAGACATTGTTTCCATTCTGCAAGACAAGACTTTCTACATGAGGAACCTCAGAAAGTGATGGGCAGCTGAGTGTACCTCTCCCACGTAAGCAGCAGCCATTGCTGACTTGCTGATAGGAAAGGAGGCACTGCCTCATATAATATCATGTATGACCTAACATAGAGGGTGACTGTCAACGTGTGTGTGTGTGTGTGTGTGTGTGTGTGTGTGTGTGTGTGTGTGTGTGTTTGTGTGTGTGTGTGTATCTGAGAGCGAGAAAGAGAGAGAGAGAGAGACAGACAGACAGACAGACAGACAGAGAGAGAGAGAGAGAGAGAGAGAGAGCACAACCGATTATCTGTATGTGTACCAGTGTTTCTCTTCTGAGGCTATCAGATTAAATAGCTATATACTTTGTTGGATTAGATAAACCTTATAACATATCAACTTCATTGTGGACATTCAGTGTACACCAGGAAATTCAATGCAAGTTACATGTTGTTTTCCCAGCACTTTTGATAATGTTTTAGGAGTTCTACATCCCAGCGGACTGAAATTTTTTATTAAAGCCTCACATCACAACTCCATGTTTAATTTCCACTTGAAGAGCAGCTGACAACATCCTATGTTCATGTGTTTTTAAATCTGAAATCACTGACCAGAATCTCCACAATCCATTAAGGAAACTATACCCACCATCAACAGGCAAAACACTTCTTTGTTATTTGATAGACACAATTTAATAACCTAAAATAAGACCAGGGGTGCCAAGGTTAAAACTACATGATATTTTAACTAAAATCCAAAATATAAAGTTTTCGGGTGCTTTATTTTTCTCCTTCAGTGCCACTCACCTCCTTCTTGAATATTCTTAAACTTTACAATCTTTTTTAAAGTTTCAGCCTAAACACACATTTAAACTCCTGGAAGTAGTGATGACCTGTTTTTATTATTGCCCAAAATAAATGTTTTCATTCCAGGAGAAGCTGTTAGGGATGAGGAAGCAATATGAGAGCACATATTGACTACAGAGAAGCATACATGTATTTTTAGAAAAAATAATAGTTTGAAAACAGCCTCCGGTTTGAAGTTTTTCCAATGCAGATACCATATTTTCAGTAGGAAATTCTTATAACATTTTAATCATTGAGTTAAAATTATTTATTAAAATTCATTTTAATAGATATAATCTCTTCCAGTTCATAAATCACTAGGTATTAGATGATTTTAGTGAACTTATGAAACATGATTTTACTCTTTTTCTTTATCAAAATAAAGGATTGACGTTTAAGTTAAACTAAATACCTAGAGCACAGGTGGAAAGAAACAGAACTGGGAATAATTTCTAAAGTCCCATCTGTCTTGAAAATGCTGCCTGCAATAAATGTAGTATAAAATGAAAGCTAAATATATGTCTGTATCTACTCAGCTCTTTACTGGATGTTGTCTATACTTTAGTATTTTTGTACCTGGATAGTTTCAAAAGTAAGACATATTTTATCATTGATTTCAAAGTAAATTGAACAGTCATCAAGTTCAGGGTGTTCCAACTTTGAGGTCATTGCTTGTCCATGAACTTGGCCTTGGGTCACCTGTCTAGCAATTTGGTAAACTTATTTGCATTATGGAATCACATAACTTAGTAATTTAATGTAAAATTTTAATTTAATTACCAATTAAAATGCCTTATGAAAGACTAGATTAAGCTGTGGTTTTGAGGTCTTGAGTTAGTGAGTTTATAGCGAATGTCTGACACACTGCAAACAAAGCAATCAGATGCAACAGAAGTCTCCAGAACGCTAAACAGATTATAGAAGTTCACATCTAAGAAATGACTGACTTACAGTCAGCTATTTCATATGCACTGAATATCTATCTGCCAGAAGCTAACTTCAAAGGGAATGGTTGCCTCCCAGAGTGCCTAATCCAATTAAAGAAAATAAAAATGTGCATTTGTGGAGGAAGACAAAGAAATGAATCATAGACTGTCTTTAACACAACTTGAGATATCTATTTCCCCGAGGTTGACAAAGGAGGATGTAAGCATATAATTAAGATGTCAAATATATGTCCCTGGACACTCTGTATGGAAAATTGAACAGACAGAGTAGGTAAACAAGGACCTTGAAAGCCAAGAAGTACTTTTTAAAATATACCTTGAGTGACCTCCAAAGGTTTGTTTCATTTCTCTGTGAGATAATTAGCCTTTAAGAGGAAAGAGCCAATGAAAACTTGATTTCCAAGCTCTTTATATGAAGAATAAATTTTTTTTTGGATACACTTAAGGAACTCAGTATCCTTCAGAAAGGTTCATAATGTAATAACCTTCCCTGAATCAGAAAACCCCAGAGCTAGGTTCCTATTACTTTTATCTCATTTCTCTGATCACAGAGAACCCAACTTTGGCTAAGTCTCTCATGCTTCCATAAGAATAAATACTGTAAAGTGTGATTCTGCTGCTATATGGCAGAGGGTCACAAAAGACAGTGTTTCAAGAGACATACTTGGCAGATAAATAAGCACAATTAATGAAAGATGAATGTTTAATAGGAACTATCTCCTTCTCTTCACTGCAAAAGATAGTTCTTGCTACGCCTTAACATGTAATAGTTGGTAGATCAAAGTAGTGGTCCAAGCAAGAACATATGTTTTTGTTTGATTGCCTTTTTATTTATGTCCTGAAGAATCCAGAAAACATTTTACCTTGGATGAATTTTTTATTCAGAGTTTGGCTCAATGGGGAAATAACAAAAAAGGAAAAGAAAGAAGAGCTATACTGATTAAGACAATCTACCAGACATGTGTAGATCTACTTCTTTATTCAGTGTGATGTATGTAATTAAAATGCAGAGGTAAATATGACAGTGGAAAAGATGAAGACTCAACATTTCAAAGATGCTGAGCTGGACAGCAATTAAAGTGAACCCTGGGAACAGATTTGGCTTATCTCAAACTTTCCATCAGGGTTTGAAGGATAGGGTTATTTTTACTTGTTTTTTGATGCTGGATATCATGTAGCACAGGTTAGTTTAAAATGCTTCTCTAGTCAAAGATGTCCCTGAATGTCTGGTCCTCCTGCCTGTTTCCCAAACAGTGAGGTTACAAACATGGACCACTTTAGGAGCAACAGCTTAGAGTAAGAACCAGAGCAAATAGATTTGTTAAACACTCAGGTTTTTTTCTTTAGGGGAAGAAAGTGAGTCATGCCTGGTCACCTGAAAGGCTAATATAAATGTCTAATAATCTGATAATCTTTTAGTTATTCTATAGAGCCAGACTTCCTGAATACCTCAGATTCTGAACGTTGTTTAAACCCTTATCCTGAGCTTAGTGCTTAGTGAGTTGAGCCACTCCTTTTGAAAGAGGTCCTAAGTACTTTGAATCCCCCATCAATAGAATCTGTCCTAATGCCTATTACTATACCCTTACCTGAGTACTGTTTATCAGTCAACAGAACACATTTTTATTGTAAGGTAACAAGTGACTTCCTACTTTGCATAGTAATTTCAATGTAGCTATATCTAAAGTTTATTGCAATAACTATTACATAAAAATATCTTTCCAAATTTTACTGTGGTTAAATGTGTAAGGAAAAATAAACCATGTGATCAGAATCTGGAAGTTTTTGGTCCAATACCTGTTAAGGTAAGGTTGACCCGAGTTTCATCATTTTCATGCTGACATAAAATGACATCCACTACATCATCTTCATGGAAAGTAAGCACTTGATCAATGGAGTTAAAGCTTCAATCCAAAGAACTGGAGTATCTTAGTGTTAGACCTATGAGCACGTTACCATCCTCAAGAGAAGATGGGTGCAGAGGAACTCACAACACCCTATGAAATCGCAGGCTCAGTTCTTTGAACAGACATTTTGTTCATTCTGTAGTAATGCAAAGGTATGAGTAAACAATGTCGAGATGGACTATAGGAGATAAAAAGTAAACAAAGTTACCTTTCATATGGATTAGAAATGTCTTCTGCAATGTAATTAAAATTTTATAAGGCAGTATACTAATTGAAAGAAAATAATTGACTATTGACATTAATTGACTATTTTGACTGAAAGCCCTATTCCAATTCACTGCACATTTATGAAAATGTATCATTGTACTCAGTAGTTTGCCAATTGAGTTAAGCAGCCAAGGCAGGTTGCCTTTGAGGAAAGCAAACTGTGAAACTTATTTAATCCTATCTTTTCTCTACAATTCCTTTGGAGAAAACCATAGTTGATTCTGTTCTGTTGTGAGTAATTTGTCTTCTTCCTTAAGTTAAGTTTTCTGGCATTTAGGGATCCCTTGATACAACTTGAAAATAGGCAGTAATATCAATTCCATGTGGCTTCAATTCCTCCAAGTCCTTCTCATTTCATTCAGCATGATTTATCATTTAATAGCATTTATAATAATAAAAATGAGCATCTGCATGGATGGAAGATGTCAGTAGCATTTAAAAGCAGAATAGAAATATGGATTACAAACACTACAAAGATTTACCCTATTCTATTCTCTCTCAAAACTGAAAAAATTTACAAAAGTAAAACATATTCATTTTGTAGAAAGTCATTCAAATAGGAATTTATCCAAGTTATGAATATGTAGATTATAGGTAGGTAGGTAGACAGACAGATACTAGCTAGATAATATGAGTAATAGATAGATTATAGATGATAGATAGGTGATAGAGAGAGATACATAGATAGATAAAAGTTAGACTATAATAATAGGTAGATATGATATAAATATCATATGATATAATAAAATGTAGATACATATGATATGATAGGTAGGTCATGATATGAAAATATGTTCACAATACTAATTACTATAGTATCACAAATCAAAATATAATGTAATATTGTCTCACACCTTACATGGTCTTTCTTTTAAAGATACATTGATAAGCATATAGAGAAACCAGGGCCTGAACATCAATAAAAATTATGTAAAAATGGTTCAACCACTACTGAAAAAGTGATCAAGAACCATGCCAAATTGAGCTACTGTGTGAAGTATTAATCCTACCTTTGGTATACACCCAAATATTCAACATCAAGGTCTCAAAGAGATACTTGTACTCTCATGTTGACTGAAAATTATGTAAAATATATTATAAATAAGTAAATAACCTAATAGTCCATGATAGTCCACTTACCTCAGTATGAAATTTTTTCTATATGAATAGATATTTTCATTTATTATATTTTGCATTAAATTAAGATGGAAAAGATACAGTATTCATTTTAAAAAATTTTTTTAATCTTATTCTTTCATTGAAATGGAAAACATTTTTAAAAAGTTAAAATAGAGGCCTTATGTTTCTTTTAATATTGGTGGCAAGAGTAAAATGACTTTATTCTGTATTTTTCAGTTAAAAGTGTTCCATTTATAATATTTATCTCTTAAAACTTTAACTGACCACCATATGAGGGGAGAAAATGGAGAAATTTTCCATAAGATTTGTAGCAAAGAGCATTCAATGTCTATTGAACTGACTTTTTAATATCTCAAAATTTAATTTGCTATAGAATAATGAGCAACTCTAAAGTGTTTGGTTAGATTAGAGTTTTCAAGGTAATTTTCAGAAACTATAATAATTCCACACATAAGCTGTTATAAACCAGTTGTATTACAACATTTCTATCATTACTTTTGTGGACAGAGAGCCCAGATGCAAATAAATAAATTAATTAAATACTTAAGGAACAATTGGATTTGTATAAACTTTTTCAAAATTAGTGTTTGATGATCCATATGGCCAAAGGATAGTGCTATTACATCACTATCCTTATAACTGAGACAATTCACCAATCATGTCTAAGTAATAAAACATATTTGCCAAGAATGGTAGATTTGCATATCATTCTTAAAAATCTGTCTCTAGTCCAGAGGCAACTGTAAACCAACAGTAAGAGTTCTCAAACTAGTTGGAAGTTTGCTGAGCCCGGTGTGGCCCTTGTGGAAGCAGAATGATGTACTTCTTGCCCCTAAGATGGGCCCTGGTGTGAACCTCCTCCAGCCAGTGTGAACCTCCAGGACTGCAGATGGTTACTGTGGGTGTCTTTCTTGTATAATAATTCTTCTGAGGAATGTCCTATCTTCTATTGTTAATAACTCTATAATAATCAGACAGCAAGAGTCCAGCCATCAAGAATGGATCTAATGTTTCAGCAAAATGGTAAATGCTGGGACCTTTAGGACAGCACTTAAGGCTGTGGGAAAGACCTCTAAATATATGAGTTTTAAAATAAGTCATTCCTCAACTATGTAAAAATATAAAAATGCGATATGAATTGTGAAGGGATTCATGAATCTAAAGGAACAAATGTGGTTACATTAATTAGCCAGCTTGTCAGAAATATACAGAGACAAGTGGTAGCATGTAGTTTTATAAAGAACCCATGCTAAATCCAGTTATGGGCCTGCATCAGTAGTTCCCTGCCCCCCTGCACACATAGCTATAAGAAACTGTTTGGTCTTGGTTCCTGCAGCTCTTTTCCCAAGTTAAACAAACTAGTTCTGTGGGACTTTGGTTCGGGCTGGCTGCTAGAAACCTCACACAGATCTCTGGTCTACTGTGTCTGGCCTGTCCCCATTTCTGCTGCTTCCAGGAAGTTCTGGGCCAGACTGAACCAGCAGAGGGGTCCTGCACAGGTTGCAAGAAGCTTAAGCTGCAGGAAAGTAGATCTCTTCCCAAGTGACAGTATTAACAGATCTTATGACAGAAGCTCTCAGATGATGGGATGATTCTTGCCCACCTTTACTCTTGAGTATTCCCCCCACATATATACAGTTTATGTAATATTTCGGAGTCTGACAACAGGTGCTTCCTATTGGCTTGGCCTGAGGGTTCGGGAAAACCTTGTTTATATATTTGGGGGTATGTTCCTTCTTCTGCCTGGAGCTTATGTGACCTGTGGTCATGTCTTCACCTGTGGAGGAGGGCCCTGGGGCATTGCTGATGCAGTGCTTTTGGAGTAGTACAATGCTTACGGTGATGTGAAGAGGCCTGATTTTTTGGGAGACTAGGAAGCTTCCTACCATCTCACCTTAGGTTCCTAGGGCTTCACTTATCTCGACCCAGAACCAGGGAACACTTCACCGCCTGCCAACTTCCCCATATAGTTTAGCCTGAAATGCCTGGAGAAGCCTCTCAAAGTTTCTCAGAGTATCTAACCCGTGGCTGGCCTGCAGAATGACAGCTACCACTCCCGCAGCTTCCTTAGCACTGTAAAATGAAAATACTAGAGACTTATAATATACCAGCCAGATTTAAAATGGTAAATCTCCAACCCCAAAACTAACCTGCAAAGAACACACAACTTAATAATATAACTAAAAGCTGTACCCTTAGATTAGACAAATGTTCCACTTCACTACTATATTGCCCAGCTATGAAATCCCTGGTTACTTCCATCTCTTCCAGGCCAAATGGTTCTGCCTTATCTTCGTTCATCTTCTTCTTCCTCTGTCTTTCATCTCTCTTTTTTCTTCCATCTCTACTTTCTCTAGAACTTTGAGCTCTGCCTTTTTCTTCTACTGTCCAATCAGATAGGCCTTATCTGACCAATTAAAATTTCACCTAAGCTCATCTGACTATGAAATCGACTCCTCAATGAGGCAACTCTCTTGAGAAAGCAGAAAACACAAACAGCAATTCACAACAGTAGACAGATTACTGAGTTCAAAGTCAGTCTGGGACACAGCAAGTTTAGATAAGGTGTGGTAGGCCTGTTAATTTCAGGACAGGTTCCCACTAGCTAGTTTAGCTAATTTAGCATCTGTTTCTACCAGGCAGGCAGATCTCTGAATTCATTTGCATTGTTAAAAGAAAATGTGTGCTTGCTGTTTTCTAAAAATCAAAGGTCTGGGGTCATGGCATGCTGATGCATAGGATAGGATAACCAAAAGGAAACCTGGAGAATATTACTGGATTGATATGTAAGATAAAACCTTGAACCTGTGTCCTGTAGATGAGTTTTCCAGGGAAATTTTTAGGATTAAAAAAAAAAGAGAGAACTGCTTGGAGAACTGACAACACACACACACACACACACACACACACACACACACACAAACACACAAGCACACACACAAACACACAAGCACACACACAAGCACATGAGCAGTACATGGACAGAGAGATCTCTTAGAATAGCAATCATAATGCAGATTTTCAGCTTGGGATCCACGGTTTGACTTTGAGTCCTTCTTTTCACCATTTCTAGGCACTCCTCTCAGAACTCCTCTCAATGCCGAAACTGATCATTGGCAAGAGATGGAGATGGGAGGATCAGAAGTTTATGGTCATCTTTAACTATATAAGGAGTTAAATATTGCCCTATGTTACATCAGACCCGATCTCAAAGGCCATAAAATAAATAGTATAAAAGTAAAATAAAAAGAATAAAATTGGAAGCACCTGCCTGTCTGATTTTGAGACTGAATACATAAGTCTAGTCATTGAAGTTGTTTTCTATTGATAGGCAGGGAAATAAATGGAAAAGCATGACCACCTAAACATACTTTACTTATACACAGTAAATGCAGTAGAAGAAAGAGGAAAAGGAAGAAGAAGAGGTGGTAATAGTAATTGTTGTTCAATAGACAACTTGTACCCTGTCCTTGTCACCATTCCTGCTAGGGTAAATATATATCCACAAACAATATAAAAACCTTATGAATGAATGATTGCAAAGTGATTGAAGTGTGTAAATGGAATCTGTGAAAGTATATGACACAAAAATATGGAAGAAAATATTTAACTAATATTTCATCTTAAACAGATCACAATTTACAACATTTTAGTTTGATAAATTAGGCATCATAGAAAGGTTTGATATGTAGAAGATCATTTACTGGTAATTGAACAACAAGCAACATGACTAAAATATGTATAATATTAGAAGACTAAAATCTGAATAACAAAGAATTAAAATAATCCCACTAGGTAAAGATACAGAAGACTGGAAGGAGGACAGTGCCAAGGAGGTATACAGATAGCAAGAGCCCACATAAAATGGTGCTAACCATCATTAGCTCTTGTGGAGAAATTATATCTGCAGTGTATGACCATTACTCATACATCTCTAGAGTGACAATGAGGGCAAACCATGACTGCTGACCAGAATAAAGAGAAACTGCATCTCCTACACAGTGCCAGTGGGAGTGTGAAGTAATAAAACACTGTGTGAACAGCTTCTCTGGTCTATAAGAATGAAACCTGTGACCCCAATACCCTTGCAATTGTGGTCCAGGGCACTACTAGAAAAATGCAAACTTACATTTACACAAAACCTACACATGGCTGTTTGTAGCCACTTAATTTGTAACAGCCAATCCTAAAACCCGATGAATTTAATGAAAGCAAATAAATAATAGTGACTTCCATTTTGACTACTCAAAACCAGTAAAAAACATAAACTATTGATTGAAACAACTCATTAATCTTCAGAGAATGATGCTGCATGAAAAACTATCAGTCCTAAGAGGCTACATAGTGCCTGCTTCCACTTCTTTACAGTTACTGGAATGGCAACGTTAAAAACTGGAAAATAGATTATTTTCTTTCAGGGTTCAGGCTGTTGGGGATGTGGCCAACTAGGAGGCTGCTATTGAAAGCTAACTTCAAGGAGACTTGTGCTAATGAAATGTTCTGTATCTTCACAGTGCCATTTTCAATATAATCACTATGATATTAGACTTCTATTTTGTAATACATTAGTATTGTGGAAAATGTGTAAAAGGATCATAAGACATTTATGTCTTGTTACTTACCAGTCTGTGTGAATGTCCAATTGTGTCAATATCAATGTTTGATGTAAAAATCTATGATACTCGTGAAATCTGTCCCATGTCCTGGCTTATAGTACTATATAGCTTGAGAAAGATTATTTTAACAATGCCAAACAATAAACTAAATAGACAGTTAAAATGGAGAAAAGTCACAGGTAGTTAACTAAGATTGATTCCAGCCTAATCTTTATCTGCTTTAGCTTAAACAAGAATCACTGTCATTTCCAATTGTCTATGTCATTCTTCACATTTATTTCAATGATTCTCTCTCCTTTTAGGGGTAAGACAACATTAAAATAATCTTGATGCATTTTTTGCTTTGTTTTGACTCACATAGCTGTTCAACAATGATTTCTGATGCATAAAACTATAAAACTCCATCAAGCTTATCCCTGTGATCTCTAAAGAAGAGGGATATTTACTAATGCTCTAATAACCAGGTAAAAGTTCAATTTATTGAAATAAAGTTGACTTTATATTATATCTCTAAGGAAAGTATATGATATATCATTAATAAGCAAAGTACACACATACTTACACAGAAGTGTATGCACACATGTTAAAAATTTTAAATCATTAACAATTAAAGAACTAAAAATATAGCCTTGTGGCAATTTTTGGTATTCAAAGATCATTATGCTTAATCTATACACACCAAGAAAACTGACTGTTTCCATGTTATGTTCTGTACTACATGTACTTTATGCTTATGGTAACTCGTGGGATTTCAATGCATGCTATCAAACCTCTAAAAGAATTAAGTACTGACAAAATGTATTTATATAGTGTTATGCCAAAGTACCTTTAAAAACCTGTACATGAATTCTTCTCTTTTTAAATAAAGTTGTAAGAAAAAAAATCCAAAAATCTCTTAGCACAAGAGTTAATTCTGAAATGTCATGCAATATGGTAGTGGCTTTAAGTATTTCACGAAAATTAAAATAGATAGCTACCGAGACATCTCAGTGGCTACAAGTGATTGTTGCCCATAGCTGTTTATCCTCCTAACCAGGTGACCATGTGGCTCACTTAGAAAGTTATCCCTCACCCTCCTCCAAATCGTTTACACTGAGCACTAATACGAAAGTCAGATTTGCGAATGGTAAAGTGTTATTAATTGTTATAACATAAGTAATAGAATACCATTTCAACTGTGCTGTGGGAACTTAGACGATAGTCCAACTAATAAAGTGATTCCCTTGGAAACATAAGGAACTAGGATTGATCTCTCAGTCCTTCACATAAGTGCACACTCTGGTGTTAGGTTCTACAATCACAGTGACTGAAAGGCAGAAACATTAGGGTCTCTGTGACAATTTCAACCGCTCTACATGGTTATCTATCTTTCTTTGACATAGAAAGCAAATTTGAGAGGTGAAATCAGTAAACCTTTAAAATGGTTGAAAATACCAAGTAAGAACATGTGTGTCAATTGTACACATTCTTGATATCTTTGTTTTATTTATTTCTTTTAGCTTGAGATTATAATTATATTGTACCCTCTTACCTTCCCTCTCTCCAAATCTTCTCATTTTTCAATTTATCATTAATTATCATTGCATACATACATTCCTAAACACAGTAGTACAACTGGTCAATCAGTATGATCCTACTCTAAGGTATGTTTTCAGGGATACTTGGTATTGGATACCCTTCAGAGTGTTCTTGCCTGAGAAGTACTATTTCTCCTTCATTTATCACTCCTTAGGCATCTGTAATTTTTAATGTAGGGTTGAGGCCCCCTGAACTCTCCTTACCCCAACCACATTAGCATGTCTATTGTGTTTGCTCAGCTCATGGTTCAGCAGTCATGCTGGTTGGATTCATTGGTGTAGCTTTTATATTCCTAAAAGCTACAGTCTCACAGCAAATATCCTGTTCCTCTGGTCTTACAGCTTTTCCATTCATTCTTTCCCAATGATCCCTGGGTCTTGGGCATTAAAATTATATTGTTAATGTATCAGTTGAGACAATGTGGGAGAGGAGGCAGATATATGGGAAGATCCAGAATATAAGTAAGTTTTCAGGAACATAGAGAGAGTGTTCTAGAAATGGCTGCATAAATAAAAGCCAAACCATTTAATAGACATGTGGATGCAGAAACTAAAAATCTCCATTGTATTTCAACCCTAGGGAAAAAAAAATCATAGGCAACTTATTGTCTTTCTTTAGGGTTTTTAACACTTTTTAAATTTTCTATAACTACTCTAATACTCAAAATATATCTGTATTTCATATATTTGAACTATTTCAATATAAACTAGATTAAAATACATGATCTTAGTATTGCATTTAAAAACAAACATAAAGACAATGAAAACAGATGATAAATATGTTTTTTCAGTATATAATGCTACAAAATGTTATTTTCCTTAATTACAAAACACAGTAAATTTTGCCCTACTTTAGAAAATATAATCACAATTTTGATTATTTTTTTCATCTAGGAAAATCAAACACATTAGGGTGAAAATTATGATAGCACAATCTGAAACACCTAAGTATAAATCATGTTTCTATAGACATTACTTTGACAACGAAAAGCTCAGTGTTATGAAAGGCTTCATGATAATTATGTAGATGGGAATTGAAAACATGATTGTTTGAACTCAATTTTATCTTATTCAGCCTCCTCATTAACATATATCATGGTGCCTTGTGGCAAAATGTATAATAATGGGCCCTTGCACAGAGATTCATATCATAACTAATGTGTAGGGAAAAAGAGTAGTCTTGTATAATGCGCTATTCTGTTTCAACTATATATATATATATTTATCTCCATGCTTTATTGACATAGAAGAAATAAACAGCACACACTACATAATAACAAACACAAGGATGTTCACACCAACAGATTAGATTATCCTTATAGAAGTTTGTTTTGGGAAAAAGCTGTACTCTTTGCTGTGATTTGTGAGATAGGTGCACTGTTTCCAAATGCAGAAATGAGAAAAAGGAGTATCAGATAGGTCAGTTCATGGGATCTGGGCAGATGATACAGTTTGGAAAAATCAATAGTTAGTAAAAAGAAAGAGAAAACATCAGAAGTATGTAATGAATTCTCACTCTTCTAAGAAAATGATCTTTCACTTCAAAATGAATCATTACTATTTATGTTAAGTGAAGCATGCATATTCTTTATCATCTATTATCTAATTACTATTATTTTCTATCTGTCTATTCATCTATCTATCTAATCAATCTATCAATCATATATATGGTAAACTTTAAGAGTATAAATGAAACATGAGAGCACTTTTGGATACCATGAAAAGATATAATTTTGAAAAATCAATGAAAATAGAGAAAAGGATTCCATATCAAAGACATAGGAGGATATATTCAATTAAATTACAGAAGAAAAAATTTCAGATCCAGAGAAATAGATGCTCATCCAAGTACAAAAGTCTTATAAAACATCAATGGCACATAAACAGAAAATGGCCTTTCCACATATATTGTAGCCAAAACACTAAAACCAGAGTAAAGAAAACTGCAAAAGGGCCCAGTCTCTTATGAAGTTAGGCCCAACACACTTGCACTTGATTATTCTAAAGAAATAGTCTATAGGACTTCTTCTGAACAAATAAAAGTACCACTACAAAGAAAAACATAGAGAAGTTTTCCATGCAATTCCAGAGTCAAAATTAAATATATAGATCATTCTCACATTTATGAAAAAATAATGTCTAAAAATCTAGAGTAAGACATTTTCCACCAGTTATGGCAAAGCTATTTCAGATATTGATGTAAAACATGTAGAAAATTTAGAATGGATTTGTATTACTATAAAATATATCTGCCTAACAAGCCACTTACAAATAGGAAATACAACTAATTTAGAGGAAATTAAAAATAACATCATAGATTAGCATTTTTAAAATCAGAATTCACCAATACTTTATAACAATTTCAGTGGACATAGGACAGATATACATATATTTTACTCCAACTACTAAATAATGTGGCTATTTCTGCAAAGATAGTATCAAATAAAATATTTTTTAAGTTACTTTTTAGGTACTTAAAGTATTTGTATTTATTAGTGGATCAGCTTCAACAATGTTCATAACACCGTAAATTGGCCTAAGAAAATGAGAGAAAAATTAATTATCAGCCAGCAAAAGACTAGATAAATCAACTATGGTATAATAGCAAAAGGAAAGGAGAGGAGACGGGAGGGGAGGGAAAGGGAGAGGAGGAGAGACAGAGGGGAGGTCAGGAGAGAGGGAGGGAAGGAGGGAGGGAGGGAGAGAGAGAATGAAAAATGAGGCATTTTGCAGTAAATTTTCAGAACATGAATGAATCCTTAGGTCACATACTTTAAGATTAAGCCAATTTTGAAAGTTCTGTCCTAACTTATTTCTCTCATGGTAGGGAGGGTGCGGTAAATTTAATCTCTGTGTCTCTTTCTCTCACTGTCTCTGTCTCTCTATGACTGTCTCTGTATCTGTCTCTCTGTCTCTCTGTGTCTCTGTCTCTGTCTCTGTCTCTGTCTCTGTCTCTCTCTCTCTCTCTCTCTCTCTCTCTCTCTCTCTCTCTCTCTGTCCTTCGTTCTATAGTGCATTCTACTCACTGAATCACTGCAACAGACTCAAAATAAATCATTTCCCACTTAAAATGTAATTTAAGTATTCTGTGACACTCAGGGAATCCCCCTTGAGAATGTTTATTATAAATTAGACCATACTTGTTTCTTTGATAGTAGACTAGTGTAGGTGAGACACCTCTTTGAGCCAGATCTACAGTGCAGGTAAAGCCCATGGGAAGTTATGTTGAGCCCAAATCATAAGCACAGTCCTGGATTTCTGAAGCAAAAAAATTTCTGGCTTAAGTTCTTGATTTAATAGTTTCACTAATCAACAAAAAGAATCTGGCAGAGAGGGTCAGGTTGTCCAGCTGTGCACATACAAGTCTTCTTGGAGGTAAGATAGATAACAGATTCCATGCTTGCTATTGTAGAATGTGCCCCCTTGGCATGTATAGGTGATAAGGTGAGGGCAGTAATAAGCCTTTCTTATTCCTTGAGCAGGAGCATAACAGGAAAGAATCTCCTTCCTTTCTTTTAAGCAACTCACAATTTCCTCATGTGAGAGATGCCCTCTGCCCACAGAAGAGGGGTCATAAATGCAATAATGCCAAGAAGAAAGTGAACAAATGGGCTTTGGGAGGTAACCCCTGCCTTATCCAAGGGATCATACGCTTTGGCTATGTTTTCTTTGACTCTCCACTGCCATCAAGCTAAGCAATAATAATAAAAACATAATCTATGGATTCCATTGTTAGTTTGGAGTGTTTATGTGTTGACATATGTGTGTGTGTTTGTCTTATTGTGGGGAGACTTCATTTCAGAGTACTCATTTGTATAAAATAGATGTTTACATTTATCATTCAAATTTCTTTCTGTTTTCATATTTTTATTTATCTTAAGGGATATATGCCATGAGCAAATGAACCTAGTAGTAGCGAGGAGAGTTATTTTTTAACATTACAATGAGCTGTGTCATTTTCATTTTCTGCACAGTTTGCCCACAAGTCTTAGTTTCCACATGTATTTATATTACTGAATAATAAATCTCCTTCCATAATTTTTACTGGAGTGCAAAGACCAAATGCATAAAATGTGGGGCTGGGTTATTGAGAGGTTAAAGACGTGGCCATGGTGTGCCTGCTGGAGAGGCAGGTGCCAATTTCGAATCAAAATATACCGGGACGCTGATTATTGCTATTTCACTCGGTCTCATGTTCCAAAAAGCTTTAGAGATTCATTGCTCATCTGAGCATCAAGAGACCTCATGAAACACTCTGGCCCAGATCCATTGTGTCCGCTTGCAGATAGTTAAGCCATTCAAGGCAGATGCTTGTTTAATGGATTGCCCTTGAGTCTTTCCCAAGTTCTCTGTGTTTCACACAGTGTTCTATTTCTACTCAGCTGGTCGAGCTCCTTCATTTTTCTCGACTTGTAGTACAATAGAAAGTGTAAGCATCTTTGTTTGTCTACTCTGTCATCTTTGTGAAGATAATGTGATTATGTTGGTATAATTTGATTGATACTATTAGGGAGTAATACAATCTCTTCGTTTTCAATAAATTACAGTCTTTTAGAGGTTGAATTTAAAATTACACAGAACAAAGCATTTGATTGTGGTGCTTAAGTGCCAGGGATCTAGTCAGAATAATAAGGAATGAAGAAGAATATTAAAGAAGCCTAATCTTCTGGATTCTTAGTTTCAAACTGAATCCAGCTATGTTTGGAATCTGTTACTTTTTCCACATATGATTTCTCACATTCTCAATGGGAAAAACAAGCTTACCACAGGCCTAACAGAATCTCAGAAAAATTCATGGGGCTTTAATATTTTCACACTAAATGAAAATTAAAGTGTTTATGTATTAAAGTGTCAGAATCATACAGAAAAACACATTTTACATGCAAAACATGAGCTTTATAAATCACTTCAAATTTGCTTTCTAACAAAAATGTATTGAATTCTGAAATGGTTGTCATGTAGACATACTTTAAGTTACTAGATTTCTAGTTTTCTGTATATTTAAAAATATTTAATAAGTATAAGAATAAACTGGGACTGAACTGTAAGTTCCACAAAGACAGTGATATATTTACTTAGTCATTAATCTGTTCAAGGGATTGACTGGACACTTCCACCTTGCTGGAAATTCATTACCATTCTCATTATCATGAAGAACATCGGTTATCATCATTTCTAAAATGTAGTATTAATTTTAAATATTCGTACACAAAAAAAATAGGTGGGACCCTTTCCTCCTGCCAAAAGCAAAACTTAACTTGAATTTATCAAAGATTCCACATTTTGACCCGAAATACTGACACTCCTGGAAGAAAATGTAGATATCTGTCTCTTTAATCTTAAATGGGCAGTGTATTCTTCAATATGTGTGACATATCATTAAAGCTAAAGCCTTTCATGCTTCAATCAATACTACTAAGACTCTGAAAATTAAACCACATGTCTAAGTACATCTGAGCTGGTGAATTATGGCACATATAAACTCCATTGAGGCTATATAAACCAATTTAGAAAAAAGAGTAAAGAATTATAGACACTGGATATTTTAATATATTACTGAAAGAGCAGCGATGTTCTCAACTCATAGAACAAATATATCACGTGCCTGGATTGGAAATGACCTATGGATTCAGTGAGCCTTCAAGATAAAACTAAAGCAGGATTTTTGGTGTTTCTGTTTTTTCCTTTCATAGAAATTGACAAACCAATTCTAAATTCCCTGGGGCTCTAATTTGAGGGGAGAACAGCAAAAACCACCTTTAGGAAAAAGAAACATTGAAGGACAAGATGATCTAGTTGCTATAAAGCTATGCTAATCAGGGCAGCACTGTAATCATGTAAACCTAAAACAATACTTCTTGACAGAATGGTGTCCAGGAATAAATTCATATATTTACTTTAGGAAAAACTATTAAATCTATTTATAAAAAGCCTATTGCCTTTTTATACATACTCAAACAAATGAATATGAGACTTTTAAAAAAGAGAGAAGTGATTTCAATTCTTACTCTATGTGCTATACAAAGCTTAAGTGAAATTGGCAAGAGGTATTTGCCTAAATGCAAAATTAAGAGTTAGTTGTGGGACCATGATCAGGTATTCAGTAGGGAAAAGGACTGAAGCCCTGAGAACCAGCAGAAAGAATGAAAGCAGGAAACCTCCGGAGGTACTAAGTGGCGGGACACCCCCACCACCCCTTCCCCAGAATGTACCAGAGGTAAGAGACTCTCAAAACCACAAAGGGAGGGACCTTCGATAAATGCCCTAGAGTGGGGAGAGGGAACTTGTAGAGCCCACCTCCAGCAGAAAGGGGTTGCCATCTCACAGTCAAAAACTCTCACCCGTAATTATCCCTGTGTAAAGTAACTGCCCTGTCAAAATGGAGAAGAGCCTGAGGAAAAGCAAGTCCAGCCACAGGCTCAAAGGGGGATCCACCTCAAAGGGAGGCCCCAAGGCCTGACACTAATACTGAGTCTGTGGAGTGGTCACAAAAAGGGGCCTATCATAATCGCCTTCCAAAAGACCCAACAAGCAGTTGAAAGAGTCAGATATACATATTTATACGCAACCAATGGACAGAAGCTGGTGACCCAGTGGTTGAATTAGGGAGAAGCTGAAAGAAGCTGAGGGTGGCCCTGTAGGAGAACCAGCAGTCTCAACTTGGTCTGCTGAGATATCTCAGTCACTGGGCTACCAGCCAGTCAGCATACACCAGCTGATATGAGGTCCCCAACACATAGACAGCAGAGAACTGCCGGGTTTGGATTCAGTCAGAGAAGACGAACCTAACCTTCAAGAGTCCGGAGACCCCAGGGAGAATGGGGAGATCTGGTGAGGTGAGGAAGGGAGGCATCCTTAATGAGCCAGGCATAGATGGGGGTGTATGGGATATAGAACAGTCAGAGGGGTAGACTGGGAGGGGGATAAAATCTGGAGTGTAAAGACTAAACAAAAGATTTAAAAAGAGTTAGTTGTAGATAATGAACAGGAAACAATACATTTAGTTGTTAATTTTGATTGCTGAGTAAATAGGATTCAGAATCACCATGACATTGGGCCTCTCTGAAGGTCTATCAGGAGTTTCAAATTAGGCTAACGGAGGCAGCACTATTCTGCAAGTTTGGGTCCTGGGCAGACTAGAAGTAGACAGGCTCTGAGTAAAAATATTAATCACTCTCTCCTTCCTGCTGTGGACACAATGTTACCAGCTGTCTTGAGCTTCACAGTCTTGACTTTCTAGTGCTGGTGAACTTTACCCCTTGGGGCTCAATGCTGAAAAAGACTGCATTGATTCCTAATATATTTCTACTCATGTACTTTGTCACAGAAGCAATGATATTAACTAATAAAGTAACAGACACACACACACACAAACATACACACACAATAGCTTGATAAATCTGATTTTATCAAAGCCTAAAAATTTTTATTTGGAAGAGCAACTAAACTAACATAAAAATGCATATAATTAATATAATGTGAAAAGTCAACCTACAAAAAAATACCGGATAAATATTTATCAACAAAAATGTTATTGAGTAGCATAAAATGATAAAAGGATGTTCAATTAATGATGTTTTAATAATGAAAATGTGATTTATAGCATTGGTCACATATGACCACCTGTTGAGATTACCAAAATAACAAGAAGGACCAGTGATTGGTGAAAATTCAGAGCAATGGCAGTACTGTTATATAATAGAGATCTACACAGAAAATAATTAGGTATAATATTAAATAAAATTCTATAGCATATAGTGTTGAGGGCCGAAGGCTGCGCCCTTACAAGATGGTGCTGGTTTCAGGTGCCATGAATCAGCTAAAGTGTGGTAAATAACCATTGGGCACATGTGCAAAGAGTGGTGCGAGCCAAGTCACCGCCCATTTCGGGGCGTCACGATCAGACCACTGGCAGGCAGCCAATCACACAGTGACACACCACCCTTGGGGGGTATAAATTAGGGTGCCTTTTCCTGCCCGGTGTCTTCCTCTTCAATATACAATAAAGGTTGTTCGCAGAAGAATCCTGTTGTTGCGCGCCTTTTCTTGCCGGTGGGAAGTGGGGCGCACGACAATATAGTAGTTGAATAACTCTGATGGAAACATTTGTAAAAAGGCAAGGTCATCAGCCTGAATGTTCACAGAATATATGGTGAGGACAAGATAAGCCAACAAAAGGAAGAGGGTGGATGGGTAGGGAAATGGGTCAGGCTAAGCATATCGATTTTGTTGCTATGATAGCATCTGGAAACAATGAGAAGAAAGGCATCCACTTTAAATCCATCTTAAAGGAGCAAGGTAGCATCAACATAAGTTATTATACTAAGAATGTATGAGGGCTGGCATTGGGCTTCATGATTAAGAACCATGCCACATTGACAGTAAGATCAGTAATTCTAGCCTCAGCACTCCTGTAACAAGCTTGGGATTTCCAACTCCAGCGAACATGTTTTTTGCCTCCATGCACCTGTGAGGACACCTAGACACCTAGACACACACCCACATACACACACACACACACCCACACACATACACATACATACAGGCACACACACACTTGTATACACACACTATAATATCATACATATATATAATATTGGTTATGTTTTTATTGGTTATTTTATTTATTTAAATTCTAAATATTGTACTCCTTCCTGGGTTCCCCTTTGCAAACCTGTTATACTCTCCCCTCCCCCTGTCTTTATGATGATGCTCCCCATCCACAATTTTACTCCAGTATCACTGCCCAACATCCCCCTACTCTAGGGCATTGAACCTTCCCAGGACCAAGAGCCTCCCCTCCCATTGATACCAGATAAGGCAATCCTTTGTTACATATGTAACTGAAGCCATGGGTCCCTCCATATGTACTCTTTGATTGGTGGTTTAGTTGCTCTGAGCTCTGGGGGTCTGGTTGGTTGATATTATTGTTCTTCCTATGGGGTTACAAACCCCTTCAGTTCCTTCAGTCCTTCTCCTAATTTTTCCATGAGTTCTGATTCTTGGCTACATGTAACCACATCTGTATTGGTCAGTCTCTGGCAGAGCTTCTCAGGGAATAGCTATACCAGATTCCTGTCAGCAAGCACTTTTTGGCATCAGCAATATTGTCTGGGTTTGGTGTCTGCAGATGAAATAGATCTCTAGGTGAGGCAGTCTCTGGATGGTTTTTCCTCCAGTCTCTGTTCCACTCTTTGTTGCTCCATTTCCTTTAGACAGGAACCATTCTGGATTTAAAAATATTGAGGTAGTTAGGTGGCCCCATCACTTAACCGGAGGCCATGCTTAGACACTAGCCATGGTTTCTACAGTTTCTATTTGTCCTTTGTTGGGTATTTGGCTAATGTCATCCCAGTTGGAGCCTTGGAAACTCTTGTTTCCCTGGCATTTGGGACTTTCTAGTAGCTATTCCAAGGTCCCCACCCCCCTCTGCTACATATTTTCATTAAATTTCTTGATCTGCATTTTTCTCCCATCTCCCCACACCTGATCCTGCCCCCCTTTTTCCCTCCCTGTCCTCCCTCCCTCTCAGTTCCTTCCTTCCTTCTACCTCCAGTGATTATTATATTCTCCCTTCTAAGTTGGACTGAAGTGTTTGTCTTCCTTCTCTTGAACTTCATATGGTCTGTGAGTTGTATCATGGGTATTCAGAGCTTTAGAACTAATGACAACTTATCAATGAGTACATACCATGTGTGTTCTTTTGTGCCTGGGTTACCACATTCAGAATGCTATTTTCTAGTTCTATTCATTTGCTTGCAAATTTCATGAAGTCATTGGTTTTTAATAGCCTGGTATTACTCTGTTGTGTAAATGTAATACATTGTATCCATTCTTCTGTTAAGGACAATTTGGGTTGTTTTCAGCTTCTGGCTATTATAAATAAGACCGCTATGAACATAGTGGAGCTAGTGTCCTTAATATAGGTTGAAGCATCTTTTTGGGTATATGTCCAGGAGTGGTATAGCTGGATCCTAAGGTAGATCTATTTTCAGTTTTCTGAGAAATATTCTGCTTTGTTTTCCAGAGTGGTTGTACCAGCTTGTAATCCCACCAGCAATGGAGGAGAGTTCCTCTTTCTCCACATCCCCACCAGCATTTTCTGTCACTTAATTTTCCATCTTAGTCATTCTGACAGATACTAGGTATAATCTCAGGGTCATTTTGAATTGCATTTTCTTCATGAATAAGGGTGTTTCACATTTCTTTTGGTGCTTCTTGGCCACTTAAGATTCCTCAGTTGAGAATTCTTTGTTTAGCTTTGTAACCCATTTTAATAGAGTTCTTTGATTCTCTAGAGTCTAATTTCTTGAATTCTTTGTATATTTTTTGGATATTAGCCCTTTATAAAATGTAGGGTTGGTAAAGATCTTTTCCCAATCTGTGGGTTATTTTTTCTCCTATTGACAGTGTTCTTTGCCTTACAGAAGTACAAATCAATTGAGTGTCTCATATATAAGTAAAAGCTAATCAGTTTCAAAGAAAGCAACATCTAACCAAATGCTATGAGCCACGGAATTCTACCTATTCAATTGGCCAAAGCAGGAGGAACATGAGTGAAAAGGCAGCTTTTGAAAATCCTACTTCAAAATAAAATTAAGCAAAAGAGCAGCCGATGAAGACTCCTTGGTGAAGTACTTTCCTAGCAAGGAAAATATTCCCTTCCCGGCATTGCATCACTACGTGAAGAAAACTTCTAGAAAATGGATACAAAATGAAGCTTCAGAAAAATTTGTATACATTTATGCAAAAATGTTTAAAATTTTTTTCTTTTATCTTTGTTTTTTAAAATAAAGTTTAAAAAAAAGAGAAAAATTTGCATGATGTAAGCAAGCCTCCATCAAATAGGCATACTGAGAACCTCTGGCATATTTTCTCTACAAAAAAAAGGAAATTAAATAATTCTACTACTCTTCAATATTTACACAAGAAAATTAAAATAGACCCATAGAATTTAAAATAATATTTAGGTGAGGTTATTTACAATGGTCAAAATTGGAAGAAACACAAATATACAATACAGAAAGTTATTTAATCTACATGTACATTGGCCAGACATCTATCAATTAATATCATTTAAATATAGACAGCAACCTGGGTGAGTGAGTTTAAATGGTAACTGTAAGCACCCATATACAAATTGTATATAAAATATGACTTTCTTCAGATGACATTCTGAAGGTAACTCACTGTGACATGATGCACTGCAGTGACTAATGATGAGGAAATAGGGAGATTGATTGCACAGTGGCCACTGGGAATTTTCTTGTGTGATAGAAATGCTGTGTGTCTTGATTCCAGTTGTGATTATGCTGCATTATACAATTGTCAAAACTAATCTCACACTAAAAATAGATGCCTCATACTGAAAGTGTTTCAGAATATATCTCCATAAAGTTTAAATAGAAAAGAGAAATAGATACCCTGTGTGTCTTGAAATTTTATGAGCTTGAGTGTAAAGACTAGGCTTGCTTTATCTTTGTAAAATTATTGTCACAAGAAAGCAGCAACACTTCCTTCTCGAGGAGTTCAGGAAATAATGAGGCCTGAGTAGAGTGTCCAGTTCTACAAGTAATTATACAGTGTCTGCGATCCTATTGGATCACATCAAAGAGTGTAAGACCTAAAGATGCACAGTTCTGTGAAGAGCTAGAACATTAATGGAGTAAGTAAATATACATAATAATTCACACCAGTAAAATGAGATGTTTTAATTCACATTTCATGATTTGATGAGAATAAATTGAGGGAAGTGGACAGAAGACTAGAATCTGTGTAGTAGCTTGCTCATAAACTGTGATCTTATAAAAAAACCTAATGAAACTGTAAAAGTAAAGTCCATATGGAAAAAATATATCTATTTTCCTTAGTGTTGCAATAATATGAAAATAATGAGATATACAACAAAAACCATTGATTATTAAAGACTGGAATTTCCCAAAGACTGCCAAAGAATAGAATATCTTCATGAAAAAATAAGCTCATAAACTTATTAGGCAAATATAACTTCCTTTGGTAGAACATCATAGGTTTGCAGACCTCTCAACTTTAGCACTTTTTTGTTTCTCTGCCTCTGCGAGATGAGGAGCTTTTGTTTTAGGGTCATGTATCATGTTCAGGATTTGTGCTCATAGGACACTAAAATTTAATTGAAATGGGTTACAAAAGAATGGTTTATAGTATTTATTCATGCATGAATGTGGATTTTCTTATAAATAATAAGTAAGTTAATCAGAATATTAAAACTCTACATCATGATAAGCACTTTATTTCTGAAACAAAAGGACAGTCTAATGCCATAAAAACCATTAACACTTTTCTTGACATTAAAAATTTAATGGAGACACAATGTTTATAGATTCTAAAACAAAATATAATAAAATTCAAACTCATTTTTAACATTTTAAGAGGTCTTGGTAAATTAGATATCGATGATTACATTACATGACTTTCAAAATTAAAACTTGATGCTTAGAAAACTTAAATCAACTGGAAAATTCCAAGAAAAAGCGTTACAGTGTCCAAGTATATGATAAAAATCACAAACATGCATATTTTATATATAAGAATCATTAGCTGTCCTCAATCAATAGCACTAGCCATTAGCTTTCAGAAATAAATCAAGTAATAAACACTTCTATAAAATTGTATTAAATGATATAGAACCTATATGGAGAAACTAGAAGAAAATCTTATTTAGACACATACAAAATGGTAAAATTATGTTCTGGTCCTGAGTAATTTTCCAAACATGTTGTGGTAGCTTTTGGTGTTTTGTTTTGTTTTGTTTTCCCTAAATTCCCCGCTTCATCATGTATGGCATGATAGTTCCTGACATCATCTTTGGATCATGTTTGTAGCTTTCTTCCAGGAAATAATAAGCATAAACTTTACCCCTTCTAAACATTTTTCTTAGAATACCAATTGCTCTGTCTTTTGTCTTTCCCCAGCCTTTGGCTAGCCATTGTGCTTTTAGTCTGCTGCTGCTAATTGTTGTTGTTTTACATAATTAATTGGTCTTGTCTGTCGGGAACCAATGAGTCTATAGTATATATATATATATATATATATATATATATAATTAGTCAATATTTATTTTTCCATTATTTTTTTGTATTGAGCATTTGATTTCATTTAAGGCTATCTGAGGCTTAGTTACAATTTACTTTCTTCTTGAAATAGTGAAAGCACAAAACAAGTTTATATTATGCAGAGTTAAAGAAAAAATTACTGTTAAATGTATATATTTCTTTTACATATAATTGTGTGTATGTGTGTTTGTGAGTGTGTGATATGCAGGAGGATAAATACACATCAGGGGATACTGTGGAGATCAGAGGCTAACCTCAGGTGTTGGTCCTTAACTTACTTGAGATAAGGTCTCTATTTTTGTAGCATACTTGTATGATGCATGTATGCTAAGATTATAGATCCTGTTACTTTGCAAAGGCATTTAAACTCAGGTCCTCAAACTTGTGTGGCATGCACTTTACCTACTGAGACACCTCCCCAGGCCTAATTGTTCAGATTTATGCAAAGAAATTGCTAACTCATAATTTTCAAAATGTATGTATTTCATCTGCATGCAGTGTGTGGATACTCATGCTAATTTTTTCTACCTTTCCTTGTAAATATAAGCATAAAGGCTACAAAGTTTAATCTTGTGGATCAATAAACTTTTCTCCTTGTACCTAGTTTGAAGACATAAAACCTTGGAATGAATGCATTGGGGAAGAGAAGAGAGTCATCAACATCCCAACAAGTATTATAGAGCAGCATTAAGTATTATGAACCTTTCCACTTTAAGTAGGAAGTAGTACTTTCTAGTACTTTTCAAACTTATGATCCCAATATTTAAAATCTAAAAACAATTTCTTTCTACATGATCTCAAAAATTAGGTGAAGCTGTGCTGTCTTTTATTTATTTATTTATTTATTTATTTATTTATTTATTTATTTATTTATTTATGTCCAATATTCCAGGTATGTGCAAAGTCTTATATATCCAGCTCTTTTTTATTCTTTTGGGAACGAATAAAAAACACTGTATCCAAGAAAGACCTGAACATCTAAGCAGAGACAGGGAACAGGCTTTTCTACTATTGATGTGTGCCTTACTACACGTGTGTCTTCCTGCCAGCATTCACTGTGAGTCCTATCCAAACCTACCTGCTGCCAAGAGTTCTGATCCAAGGCCGCTGTTAGTTGGAAAAGTAAATGATATTCCCACAGAAAAAAGAAATATAAACACTTTTCAATATCATTGAACTCATAATTTCAAAGATCAATGCCCTTGTGGCTGGACAAATCTGTTCTTGCTACACTATACAAAATCATCTAATAAATGTGCCAGTTTTCTGCAGAGAAACAAGCTATTTTCATTTTGCAGCTTATTAATGACTTCTGAAATGTGCTTGAACTCATATACATAATTTTAAAGCTACATAATTTGTATTGCTGGGGTTTAAAAGAATCAAAGAAAGAAAATTATCTCAAGCTGAAAGCTTAACTACCATGTTTCAATGAGGAGGTACTTTTTAATCAGAAACTCTAATGGACCTTTGACAATAATGTGAACAATGTTCCTTTAACACAGGAGGGTACGAGCTGAATGAAAGAGAACACAGCTAATTGCAAGGTAATTGCTATATATACAGTACCTGAAACACAGTATTAGTCATTATGGATGGTGACAGATGGGTCATGATGTTTTTGCTCACTTTAACTCTGCAACTGGCATGCGTGATTCAATTAATTTTCACATTTCCATATGAATGTTCTCAGCAATAGCATTTTATATACTCGGCATTTTAGCCTTATGCTGTTTACCTCCTACAAATCAAATATTAATTATCTGGAGTAATGACATAAAAATAAATTTTATGAAATTCACTGAATATTTTCTAATCAAACAAATGGATTTTATTATCCCAGATAAATGAGTTAAATTTCTCAATATCTTATAATGGTCCAGTCCTTTGGAGTGGATGGTTCATGTCTTTTCATTACAATTATTCCTGTTCATGAACTTCAAAGTCTTAGTCAAATTTGAACACTTCCTGGTGATTTGTTTCTACAAAGGTTAAAGAATATGACACTGAGGTGGACTTTAAAGGTTAATTTTTTTTTTTTTTGGTTTTGCCTACTTGAAGAAATAAAGTACAAAATGAGATGTAAGAGCTATGATAATTTTTTGAAAATAGATTTTCACTTGTATGATTCAAATTGGGAGTCCAAAAATGTATGTCACATGACAGAAAATAATGACATAAATAAAGGAAAATCACTCTTGCAGGATTTTCCTTTTCTTCCTGACTGAGCTTGGAGGCTGTATATTATTTAAAGCTTCACTACTTCTAGACTGCCCTGTTTATAAGCATGCAACTGTTACTTTACTCTCTTATACTTCACTGTGACTCAGCATTAGTTTATAATGTTCTCTCTCAATTCTGGATACAGGTATTGGAATCCATTTTTGTTGTCATTCTGCTTTGTGGGGTTTCTGGCAATCTTCAATGATTGTTCTATTCTTTCAGTCTGTTGCTCCCGTAACTGCAATTTGCTTTCCTAACTCCTCAATTTTTCTAGCTTTAGACAGTTGACTCAGCTCCCAGTTTCTTGACCAGGAGACTTAGCTGGCTCATCTGGGATGCTCCTGTTTCAATGTACATGTTTACCAGTGTAAAAGTTCCTCTTGGACTGCTCTTTCTCAGCCCTGTGAAGATTAATATGCTATGCTTACAGTTTCATTATTTTGCTTCTATTTTTCTGATGTCTCTTTTTTCTTGACTCAGAAGTTGAGTTCTTTGTCTAATTTCTACATTCCAGTTTCTGTCAGACTGTGTAAGAGAGATTTAAGTTGTTTTAAAATCACCAAGACTTAACTTTAAAACTTGTTATTTTAGACCAGAATATGCACACATATTGGAAAATATGATACTCAAGATGAATGATTGTTCTGTTATGCACAATGTTATTTATATTAAATATCTTCATTTGTTTTTATTACTATTTTTCACTTGACATTTTTTGTCTGGTATCACTGTATTAATTCAATACTCCCCTTGGATAACATTTGAAAAATCTTTTCTCTTGCTGTCCTAACACTTCTCTTTTTATTGTACATTTCATTTATTTACATTTCAAATATTATCCTGTTTCATGGTTTCCCCTCTGGAAACCCCTTATCCCATCCTCCCTCCCCCTGCTTCTATGAGGGTGCTACTCCACCCTACCACCCACTCTTAACTCACTGTCCTGGCATTCCCCTACACTGGGACAACAGGTTGTCACAAAACCAGGAGCATCTCCTCCCTTTGATGCCAGATAAGGCCACCCTCCGCTACATATGCAGGTGTAGCTATAGGTCCCTACATGTTGGTTGATGGTTTAGTACCTGGGAGCTCTGAGTGGTCTGGTTGGTTGATATTGTTGTTCTTCCTATGGGTTTACAAACCCCTTCATCTTCTTCAGTCATTTCCCTAATTCCTCCATTGGGGTTCCAGTGCTTAGTTCAATGGTTGGCTGCAAGAATCCTCATCTGTATTTATCAGGCTCTGGCAGAGCCTATCAGGAGACAGTTATATCAGGATCCTGTCAGCAAACACTGAAACTGAAGAAGAAGTAAGACCAAAGTGTGGATACTTCAGTACTTAAGTCCTTCTTAGAAGAGGGAACGACATACTCACAGAAAATACAGTGTAAAAGGAACTTGGGAAGAAGAAAGCAGCATCAGGTATGACCAGAGACAGGAATGATATACAGAGAGTCAGGAAATTAACAGAGTTGAGTAGCAATGTGGGATGGGGAACTGGATGTAGCGACCAGAAAGTTCCAGATACCAGGAAAGCAAGAGACTCTCAGGACCCAAAGGGTATGGCCCAAGACTTCTAATGGACAATGGGACTTTACTTGTTAACTTAGAACTCGCTACAGATAGAAATGCTACAAAGAAACACTGAATAATTTTGGTCCCAGAGAGTTTCCAAGGTTGTGGAAACAATGAATGCTGGACTATCACAAATGAATGTGAAACTAACTGGACAAAAATGTCAAACAAGTATTTCAAGGGCAAGCAAAAGATATTTACATTGCTAAAATCCCAATAGCTAATAGGATTCTTTGGTCTCAGAGATCTTGTATATTCTATCTAAATGGTTGCATTTTTTCCACATTAGACAGGACAGACAGCAAAGTCATCAATTTAAAATTTTGTTTATTGGCACCACATCACATAGAAGCCTTTCAAAAACCTAATTTAGCTGATCAAATTGTTTAGTTGGTACTGATTCAGCATACAGTAACCAAATCTATGTTGTTAGAATTATTACTTCCTGCTAGAGCTTTAGAGATTGGCATTCTGCTACCTCCATATATTTTGGTAGCAATATTTGGGAACAAGAAAGCAGTATTGTATATACCAATTTTTCAGTTTTGCACATAAAAGTAATGTGACATAACACTCACACACATACACACACATTTCTGAACGGCAATATTTTTCTTGCCATTGCTCCTGGTGTAGCTGAGTGCCTTGTATTCAGAGTATTACATAAGATGTGATATTGTGAACTCTCTATTCTCATTTGTCTGTTTACAACACCCACCAGTAAAGTTGGAGAAGCTCAGTTCCACTGGCTGACTTAGCAGGTAAAAATGCTTTCTCTCCAATAGAATGTCTCAACTCCTTTCATGAATTTACGCAACTAATTTTAATAGATACAGAGTTTCAAATTGTCCCTCTTAAAAAAAAAAAGGTTCTAAACCAAATAATGCATTTTACTATACATGAATCAATTCTGCATTCATCTTAAGGACCTCTTGTCAGCTATACATGATTCTAAGTCTAGTGAATATTATACTACCATTCCATTAGTGTACTCTAGCCTCAAGGAGATGATTATCTCTTTGACAAAACTTATCCTGCATACCTCTAATATTCATTCACATATATTCATATATATCTGTGTCTGTATGTATGTGTGTATGTAAGTATTTATATGACTAAACTGATTGGTTAGTACTGATTTAGATTTAAGAGGAAATTCCTCAGAGCTCTGTCTCTAGAACTATTAGTGCTGTCTAGTCTTTAAATAAAAATATGATAAATATTTACTACATGTATTACTATTTTATTATACATATGTGTGTGTTGGTGAGTATTACATTGATTTGATAGAATTTAGTAAAAGCAGGAAACCTCAATTGAAAAACATACCTGGATAAGATCAGCTGTAGGGTGTGTTCTTCTTCTTCTTCTTCTTCTTCTTCTTCTTCTTCTTCTTCTTCTTCTTCTTCTTCTTCTTCTTCTTCTTCTTCTCTCTCTCTCTCTCTCTCTCTCTCTCTCTCTCTCTCTCTCTCTCTCTCTCTCTCTCTCTCCTCATTATTCTCTGTATTTACATTTCAGGGCTTATCTTTTTGCCACCAATATTCCCCAATATTCTTAATTACTCATTGATGGGGAGAGTAAAGCCCATTGTGGGTGGTATTATTCCTGAGCTTCTATATGGAAACAGGCTGAGCAAGCCATTAGAAGCAGTAACTTTCTGTGCTTCTGGATCAGTTCCTGCCTCTAGGTTCCTGTTCAGTTTGAGTTCCTACCTTAACTTCTCTGAGCAACAGACTATCACTTGACCTGCTAATATATCTTAGTCATGGTAGTTTGGTGTTTCTCTCTCTCTCTCACACACACACACATACACACACAGAGAGACTGAAAGTAGCAATGACAATTCCTACTTAACATTTATCTTCTCTGTGAAAAACATTGTCTTAGCTTGCTAATTCCTCTATAATCTCTTCAATAAAATGTGAATTTTTTCTGTTTCTACATGTGTGAATTGACATCTTAGCAGAAAATTGGACATAGTACTACCTGAAGACCCAGTTATTCCACTTCTGGGCATTTACCCCAGAGACACTCCAACATACAACAAAAACACATGCACCACAATGTTCATAGCAGCTCTATCTATAATAACCAGAAGCTGGAAAGAACCCAGATGTCCTTCAGTAGATGAATGGATATAAAAATTGTTGTACATTTACACAATGGAGTACTACTCAGCTATCAGAAACAATGACCTTATGAAATTCTTAAGAAAATGGATGCATCTAGAGAATATCATCCTGAGTGAGTTAACCCAGTCACAAAAGGACAGACATAATATGCAGTCATTGATATTGGGATACTAACCCCCCAGAAAGCTCTGAACACCCCAGAAACAACTCACAGACTGTGTGAAGTTCAAGAAAAAAAAGGAAAGAAAAAACCATTATGTTTCCTTCTTAGACACCAAGAAAACTTTGACTAATTCCAGGTTACATCCTATTTTACATGTACTTTATGCTTGTTGTAACTAGTTAGATCTTAACGCACACTATCAAACCTTAAAAAAAAAAAAGCCAAGCACTGACAAAAATGTATTCGTATACTTTTATGCAAAAATGCTTAAAATTTGTACATTTATCTTTGTTTTTTTAAAATAAAGTTCTTCAATAAAAAATACTACCAAGTACAATGTTTTATGCTTATCTCAAGCACAATTTGTGAATTTCATTTAGGGATGTGCAGCTGGTAGTTTCCCTTTAAGATGCCACAAATGGAATCTTGGGTCTTTTTCTTGCTAAGAAAATACTTTAACATGGTGTCACAGCCCCCAACTCCCAGTTACCATTTTCTGTTCACTCTGTAAGCACAACATACACCATTGTCCATGAATTTATGCAGCATACATTTTACTATATACCTTTTATCATATCTTACATTAAAGATAAGGTTCTAATCTTTCCTGTAACACAAATCTTACACAACTGCCCGCTAAAACGCTGATTAAAAAATACACAGCAATCTGCTTTGGAAAACATTTGTGTTGTAGACAGCTAATTAATTATATAAGATTATTAAATAATTTGGAATAAACTCACATATTTGGTATATCTGAAACAAATCATTGTGTAATGAACCAGCTTAAGCCTAGAGATGATTTACTGTATTGCTGGAAAACATCAAAGGTATTAGATTATTAAAAAATAAATGATATTCATATAGTTACAGTTTTTACATATTGATTCTATAATGGAGAATCATGCAGCTAGAGAGAGCAATGTATTTTTGCCTGATAATATGGCTTCCAAAAAGAAAAGCAAGATCAGCAAAATAAGCAAAATAAGCAAATATCTTTTTCCCAGAGAAACCGTACCAACCATGGCAAGATGGCTGAGATGACTGTCAGAAAGAGGCAATAAAGAATGGTAAGTGAAGGAAATGTTCTAGTACTACTAGCTAGACTGTACATTCCCTAAGATTCCTGATGGTTAACAAATTTAATGTCCTTGGCATTTTTATTTATTGTAAAAGGACATTACATTTGGAAAAGGGGGAGCTCTCTTATCAACAGTACCTCTTTGGGGTATAAAAACAGCTCAGCATTTTAAAGGGCTTGTTGCTCTTACAGAGGATGCGGGTTCAATACACAGCACCCACGTAGAAGCTTACAACCATTCAAACTGTTATCCTTTTCTGATCTCTGTGTGTGCCAGGCACACGGGTGTTTCACAGGTATACAAAAACAGAAACATACATATACATAAAATAATTTAAAAGCGATAAAAAGATCATGGGAATCTCAGGGACTTGTCTGGTAGTTGTTTTTGTATCTGGTTGAATTAAAACCCAAGGCTATGCAGCACTCCTGTTAACTCATTGTGTTGTGCTACTTGGTTATTGAGACTGGGTCTCGCGATTGCAAATGGAGCACCCTAAGTCAGCAAAACTGGATTACCAGAAACTTCCAGGGATTTCATGGTTCCTACATCTCCAACAAGGGGACCCTCAAGTGGACCTGATATTGTACATGAGTGGAAGAGATTAAACTTGACATGGCAAGAATTTTACAAACAGAGTCACTCATCATATCCAATAATTTTATTGCTGATTCAATTACAAAGCTCAATTTAAAATATACCATACTGTAATAATTCCTTGAATCTCATATCTAAGTTTTTATAATTGGTAGTTAGAGAAAACTAAATGCACAACGTTACAAAATGCTTTAAATTAACTCATGTTATTCTTAAAATAGACTATGATGTCATTATCTAAGTTACTTGACATAAAATTTCCATTTTATTGAAAGGACAATTTCAACCTTCAAGAGTTGTAATTTGGATTCTACAAATAGCATTAGTAAGAGGCAGATAGTGAATTACAAGTTGAACATTTTGACTTAAAATCCCACTGATTCTCAATCTATTACTTGCAAATTTTATGTCTGGATTTTTTAAAAAAACTATTTACATTTGTTTTCCCTCATGTCTCTATTGTGATAACCCAGAGTACTCATCTGTGGACAGGAGGGAAGGAAATATGAGGACCTGCTCAGAGAGGATGACTCAGTTTACAATCTCGATAGCTACATTCCCTACTTTAACAACTCAGTAACCCTCTAAGCTCCTTGCTTAAAGCCACAAATGTAAGAGTAGTTGTTCATACTGAATCACGGTTTAAAATTTTGTTTCTATAATTTTGCCTAGTCCTGCCATTTTTTCCTTTGATTTCCAATGAGCTTCACTGACACTTTGTCTACTTCTAACATTTCTCCTCAGGCATCAAATCTTATATGTGATGTATCCCCATGGTTCCAGAATGCTGAGATTCATATTCACTACAGCAAAAACTTAAGAACAGATTGAGTAATTTTGACACTTGAAATAAAACAAGCAAAATTACAATTCATTTAAAAATGGTATTCAAAAAATATAGTCTCACATTTCCACATAGGCCTCCACTTTGTTTCTACCATTATGAAACAACAATGTGTGTGTGTGTGTGTGTGTGTGTGTGTGTGTGTCTGTGTCTGTGTGTGTGTTTATGTATGTGTTGCCTGTGTATGTGTATGAATGCTAAGGGTTTTAAGAAAGGGTCTGTATTAGCATCAAAATTTACAAAGACAATTTCAATTTTGGTATCAGCCTTTGATAATAACAGAACTAGCAATATCCACGGTCTCAATTTCATATTCCCTGTTCATAAGTGAAGCTTCTCTACAAACACATTGTGAATCCTGATATTTTCTTTGATTATTTGCTAACTTCTTTGTGTTGAATCTTGCTTCTTGGAGGATGTGGTCAATAAAATGTATTCTAACATTATCTCTTTCTATTCCTCTACAGAACATCCCAACCATAAGTCTCTAACAATAACAATGAAGAATTATTTTACATAGAAATATTCAAATACAGTTTCAAGCATTAATTAAAGTAATTGGCAACCAGGTCTGCATTATAAAAAAGATTTAAAAATTTTAGCAATTGAGGAGAAAGAAATATATTTACAAGAATAAGAACACCAAAATGAATATTTAGATTTCAAAAAATGACTAGGAAAGATTGACTAATGTCTAATCAGTAAATATATGATATGAAGAGAGGTAAAGTAAAAATATTTTTAACACTTGAGAAACCAACAAATGAAATAACATTAGCAAAAGCCTTGCAATAATAATGCTAATTGCAAATTGTCTTATTATGTCATTAAAGACACACTACCTGACTAAACTGAAATAAAGTCTTACAATTTGTTGTTTACATAAAACATAATTCAATGACAAAGATACAAATAGAGTTAAAGTGGAAATATAAAAATATACCAAGGAAATAGATATCTAAAACTATACATGAGAGTAGATATCGTATATCTTATACAGACAGCTTGATGTAAACAATAATAAAACAATTAAAATAGCTATCACATATTAACAAACAGAATAATCCATATATTTAATAATAATTAATATATGTAAATAAAATCTCAACATACCCAATTTCATAAACATTACGGAACATAAAAGAACAAAAATTTCCACATACAATAATAGTGGTTGAATTCAATATTCATCCAGACAAAGAATCAATGAAGAATGTACAGCTCTAAACTATAGATGAAATGAATTTTATAGACTGTAATGGAACATCCATCCAACAACTGTAGACTAAACATTGATCGGTGTACACTACAGAAATTTCTCTGAAATAGGTTTCCTGTTAGGTGAAAAGGTGCTATTAACCAAATACAAAAGTGTTGAAATATTTTTCATCTTATCAGATCATAACTGAACAGACTTAGCAGACATTATCAAGGGGAACTATACAAATTCATGAAACCCAAACAAAATAGTCATATATGATCGTTAAACAACTGAATAAATTGGAAAAGAATTTTAAAAACTGGTTTTCAGAGCCTGGCCCATTTGCCACACGAAAGAGCAGCTCTTAGAGGCTGAGCAACTGGTGAGTTGGAGACCTGGGCTGCCGGGGAACAGAGAGATCTCTGCAGAGTGCACACAGACAGTGCACCCCCTGCCTTGCCCTGCCCTGCCTTGCCTGATCCAGCGACCAGGAACAGAAAATTAAAACTTCTGTTTCCACCCGAATTCAGGACACAGAGCAGAGCCTGGCCCATCTGCCACCCAGAACGGCGGCTCATAGAGGCTGAGCAACTGGTGGGTTGGAGACCTAGGCTGCAGGGGAGCGGAGGGATCATTTCAGAGTGCAAATGGAAAGTGCACCCGCAGCCTTGCCCTGCCCTGCCTAGCCTGATCCAGCCACCTGGAACAGAAAATTAGAACTTCTGTTTCCACCCCGCGACGACTTCAGGACGCAGAACAGAGCCTGGCCAATCTGCCACCCGGAACAGCGGCTTGTAGAGACTGAGCAACTGGTGGGTGGGAGACCTGGGCAGCCGGTGAGCAGAGAGATCTCTGCGGAGTGCACACGAAAAGTGCACGCCCTGCCTTGCCCTGCCCTGCCCTGCCTGAGCCAGCGACCAGGAACAGAACGTTGGAACTTCTGTCCCACCCAACCACTCTGAGGCATAGAACAGGGCTCGGCCCATCTGACACCTGGAACAGTGGAGATCCAGTGACACAGACCAGATACAAGGGAAAGGCAAGAAAATATCACTGACAACAAAATGGCAAGAGGAAAGCAAAAGAGTATATCCCAAGGAAACCAAGACAATCTAGCAACACCAGAACCCAGCTCTCCGATAACAGCAAACATCTGAATTCCAAACATTCCAGAAAAAGAAGACACAGAACTGAAATCATACCTCAAGATGCTGATAGAGATACTTAAACAAGAAAGGGAGGAAAAGCAAAAAGATTCAGAAGCTTTTAAAGAAGAAACAAGAAAAACACTCAAAGAACTCAAAGAACTAGAGGAAAACAGAACCAAAGAAATAAAGGAATGGAAGAGGGAAATTAAAACAGAAATTGACACAATAAATAAAATGGTAAAAGAGATAACCCTAGAGGCAGAACACCAAAAAAAGAAATCAGGAGTCACAGAAGCAAGCATTTCCAATAGATTACAAGAGATCGAAAAGAGAATCTCGGGGGCAGAAGACAACATTGCAAACATAGACAAAGCAGCCAGAGAAGATGCAAAAAACAAAAAGCTCGTAACCCAAAATGTCCAGGAAATCCAAGACACAATGAGAAGACCGAACCTAAGGATAATAGGAATAGAAGAGGGAGAAGAGTATCAACAAAGAGGCACAGTAAATATTTTCAACAAAATCGTAGATGAAAACTTCCCTACCCTCAAGAATGAGATGACCACGAGCATAAAAGAAGCCTTCAGAATTCCAAATAGGTTGGACCAGAAAAGAAATACCTCCTGACATATAATAGTAAAAACATCAAGTGCTCAAAGCAAAGAAAGAATACTAAAAGCAGTAAGGGAAAAAGGTCAGGAAACATATAAAGGCAGGCCAATCAGACTTACACCCGATTTATCAACAGAAACTATGAAAGCTAGAAGAGCCTGGACAGACATCATGCACACCCTAAGAGAACACAAGTGCCAGCCCAAGCTGCTATTCCCAGCAAAACTATCAATCACCATAGATGCAGAGATGAAGATATTTCAAGACAAATCAAAATTTACACAATATCTGACCACAAACCCAGCACTACAACGAATTATAGGTGGAAAAATCCAATACAATGAGGGAAAATACAGCCTAGTAAAAACAAGAAAACTTCTAAACAAGAAAACTAAAAGAATATAAAACAAAGACACAACTCAACCCAAAAAAGCAATATGGCAGGAAACAGAAAAAACTATTCCTTGATATCTATTAACATAAATGGACTCAACTCCCCAATAAGGAGACATAGACTATCAGACTGGATACATAAACCAAATCCAGTCTTTTGCTGCATACAGTAAACTCATATCAGAGACAAAGACAGACACTATCTCAGAGTAAAAGGGTGGGAAAAAACTTCCAATCAAACAGCTCCAAGAAGCAAGCTGGACTGGCTATTCTAATATCGAATAAAGTGCATTTCCAACCAAAAGTTATCAAAAAAATAAGGAAGGACACTTTTTACTCATTACGAGGGAAATCTGTCAGGAGGGACTCTCATTCCTTAACATATATGCTCCAAATAAAAAAGCACTCACATTCATAAAAGAAACCCTACTAAAGCTCAAAAAATACATTTCACCCCACACAATAATACTGGGAGACCTTAATACCCCACTCTCTCCAATGGACAGATCATGGAAACAGAAACTGAACAAGTACACTGCAAAACTAGAAGAGACTTTGAACCAACTAGAATTAATAGATATATACAGAACATATTATCCTAAAGTAAAATAATATACCTTCTTCTCACCACCCCATGGCACCTTACCGAAAACTGACCACATAATTGAACACAGAGCGAGCCTCATTCGATATAAGAAGATTGAAATACTCCCATGCATCCTCTCAGATCACCACGGTCTATGGCTGGTCTTTAACAACAACAAAGACAACAAAAATCCCACATACACATAGAAAGTATACAACGCTCTGTTAAATGATAGCAGGGTCAAAGAAGAAATAAAGAAAGAAATTAAGGATTTTCTAGAATTCAAGTAAAAGGAAAACACAGCATACCCAAACCTATGGGATGCAATGAAAGCAGTACTGAGAGGAAAACGCATAGCTCTAAGTTCTTCCAAAAAGAAACTGGAGAGAGCTTACATCAGCAACCTGACAGCACAGCTAAAAGCCCTAGAACAAAAGGAAGCAGATATACCCAAGAAGAGTAGACGGCAAGAAATAATCAAATTTAGGGCAGAAATAGAACAAATAGAAACAAAAAGAACTATTGAAAAAATCAACAAAACTAAGAGTTGGTTCTTTGAGAAAATCAAAAAGATTGATAAACCCCTAGCCAGACTAACTAGAGGGAAAAGAGAGAGTATACAAATTAAGAAAATCAGAAAGGAAAGTGGAGACATAACAACTGAAACTGAGGAAATTCAAGAAATCATCAGATTCTACTACAAAAACTTATACTCCACAAAATTGGAAAATCTGAAGGAAATGGATGAATTTAAAGACAGATACAAGATCCCAAAGTTAAACCAGGACCAAGTAAACCATCTAAATAACCCTATAACTCCTAAAGAAATAGAAGAAGTCATCCAAAGCCTCCCAACCAAAAAAAGCCTAGGTCCAGAGGGGTTCAGTGCAGAATTTAATCAGACATTTATTGCGGACATAACACCAATACTCTCCAAACTATTCCAGAAGATAGAATCAGATGGAATACTACCTAACTCATTTTTTGAGGATACAATAACCCTAGTACCTAAACCACAGAAAGACCCTACAAGGAAAGAGAACTTCAGACCAATCTCACTTATGAACATTGATGCAAAAATACTCAACAAAATCCTTGCAAACCGAATCTAAGAACACATCAAAATGATCATTCATCATGACCAAGTAGGCTTCATCCCTGAGATGCAGGGATGGTTTAACATAAGGAAACCCATCAACGTAATCCACCATATAAACAAACTCAAAGATCAAAATCACATGGTCATCTTACTAGACACTGAGAAAGCATTTGACAAAATCCAACACTGCTTCATGTTAAAAGTCCTGGAAAGAACAGGAATCCAAGGTCCATACTTAAACATAATAAAAGCAATATACAGCAAACCAACAGCCAACATGAAACTTAATGGCGGGAAACTTGAAGCAATCCCACTAAAATCAGGGACTCGACAAGGCTGCCCACTCTCCCCCTACCTATTCATCATAGTACTGGAAGTCCTGGCTGGAGCAATTAGACAGCAAAAGGAGATCAAGGGGATACAAATTGGAAAGGCAGAGATAAAAACATCACTCTTTGCCGATGACATGATAGTGTACTTGAGTGACCCCAAAAATTCCACCAGAGAACTCCTACAGCTGATAAAGAAGTTCAGCTAAGTGGCTGGATACAAAATTAACTCAAACAAATCAGTAGCCTTCCTATACTCAAAGGACAAACATGTGGAGAAAGAAATTAGGGAAAAGGTACCCTTCACAATTGTCACAAAAACTATGAAATACCTTGGTGTGACTAACTAATCAAGTGAAGGACCTATATGACAAGAACTTCAAACCTCTAAAGAAAGAAATTGAGGAGGATCTCAGAAAATGGAAAGATCTTCCATGCTCATGGATTGGAAAAATCAACATCTTAAAAATGGCCATCCTACCAAAAGCAATCTACAGATTCAATGCAATTCCCATCAAAATTTTAAACCAGTTTTTCATGGAATTGGAAAGATCAATGTGCAATTTTATATGGAATAACAAAAAGACCTAGAATAGCGAAATCCATCCTCAACAACCAAGAAACATATGTGGGAATCACTATCCCTGACCTCAAGCTATATTACAAGGCAATTGTGCTAAAAACTGCATGGCACTGGTACAGAAATAGGCATGTGGATCAATGGAATAGAATAGAAGATCCAGAAATGAGCCCTCATGGTCACCTGATTTTTGACAAAAGAGCAGTAAACATTCAATGGAAAAAGGACAGTCTATTCAACAAATGGTGTTGGTCCAACTGGTACTCAGCCTGCAGAAGAATGAAAATAGACCCGTTCTTATCTCCTTGTACAAAGCTCAAGTGCAAGTGGATCAAAGATCTCCACATTAAACAGGTACACTAAAATTATTAGATGAGAAAGTAGGGAAAATCTTAGAACACATAGGCACAGGAGAAATTTTTCTGAACAGAACACCAATGGCTTGTGCTCTAAGGTCAAAGATTGACAAATAGGACTTAATGAGATTGAAAAGGTTCTGTAAGGCTAAGGACACTTTCAAGAAAACAAAATGGCAGACAACAGAGTGGGAAAAGATCTTTACCAACCCAACATCAGATAGAAGCCTAATATCCAAGGTATACAAAGAACTAAAAAAAATTAACACCAGAGAATTAAAGAACCCTATTAAAAATGGGGTACAGAGCTCAACAAAACGTTCTCAATTGAGGAATATCGAATGGCTGAGAAACATCTAAGGAAGTGCTCGACATCCTTAGCCATCAGGGAAATGCAAATCAAAACAACCCTGAGATTCCACCTTACACCTGTCAGACTGGCCAAGATCCAAAACTCAGAAGACAGCAGATGCTTGTGAGGATGTGGAGAAAGAGAAACACTTCTCCACATTTGGTGGGGTTTTAAACTGGTACAACCACTCTGGAAATCAGTCTGGCGGTTCCTCAGAAAATTGGACATAGTAGTACCTGAAGATCCAGTTATTCTACTTCTGGGTATATACCCCAGAGACACTCCAATATAAAACAAAGACACATGCACCACAATGTTCATAGCAGCTCTATTTATAATAGCCAGAAGCTGGAAAAAACCCAGCTGTACTTCAGTAGATGAATGGATACAAAAATTGTGGTACATATACACAATGGAGTACTAATCAGCTATCAGAAACAATGACTTCACAAAATTCTTAAGAAAATGGATGCATCTAGAGAATATCATCCTGAGTGAGATAACCCAATCACAAAAGAACAGACATAGTATGCAGTCACTGAAAGTGGGATACTAACCTCAGAAAGCTCTGAACACTCCAGAAACAACTTACAGACTGTGTGAAGTTCAAGAAAATTAAAAAAAAACCATTATGCTCAATCCTTACACAACAAGAATATTTTAACTAATTCCAGGTTACATCCTGTTTTACATGTACTTTATGCTCATTGTAACTAGTCAGACCTTAATGCACACTATCAAACCTTTGGGAAAAAAAAAGCCAAGTACTGGCAAAAATGTATTTGTATACTTTTATGCAAAAATGCTTAAAATTTGTACATTTATCTTTGTTTTTTAAAATCATGTTGTTAAAAAAAGAAAAGAAAAGAAAATAGAGAGAGCCCTTTCCTGCAACTCCACATCCATCATTTTCTTGTTGTTTTCCTTGACCATTACACTTCGAGGCTTTAGTTTTGATGTTCAAGCATTTGTACAAATGACATTATAGCATAGTGGTTTTCACCTTTCAGCAGGACTCAGCTAAAACCATCAGAGAACACATATTTACATTATGCTTCATAACCAAAGCAAAATTACAGTTATGAAGTATCAATGAAAACAATTTTATGACTGGAGGTCCAAAGAACATGAGGAGTTGTATTAAAGGGTCACAGCATTAGGAAATTTCAGAAGAAAGGCACTAGCAGCTCTTATGCTGTCAAGCTACAACTAAGGAATATATAAGCTTACTCATTCTGAGGCTTACAGTTTTTTACATTGAGTCACAATGTTGGTTTCATTAGCTCTCCAGCCTGAAGGTTGCCATTATAGAACTGTTTTAACATCTATGTTTCATGGCCATTAGTCCAATTATATTCGTAGCTACACAAACACATAATCATTATCCATCTATATATTGTAGACACATACATATAGGCATGCACCTTGAATAATCCATAAAATATAAAATGAGTTAGCAAGAAAATTTCCTGGTTGATGGGATCTTAGCTTTAACAACTATTACATTAACAGGAAGTTGGGAATATTATGGGAAGTTAGATAACAGAGGAAAGGACACACAGAGGAACAGAGATAGAATTGAGATTTTATTGACTTAGTTTGTCTGGTAAGCTTTAATACAATAGGTTAGGAGAGCCAAATTTTCAAAAGTTTCTGGATCACAAAGTATAAGGCATGAAGATACATCTATTAAAGTTTTAAAGTTGCTCTGAACTTTATTAGGACATTTTGGACATTTTTGTTATCTGGCATCTATGTGAAGAGCATCAGTAAAATATATATTTCTCAAATTTCTAGCTTGAGAAAATTCATCCCTATATTTCTTTCAGAATAAACCTGTACTCTGCCTTACCCAGGTCCTTGCTAGTACTCTGCAAATTGACCAAAGCACATGCAAATCAAGCATAACAATTACTATGTGCATTTTATATGATGAATCTTAATGAAATCACTGTTGTATATCTATATACTAATTCATAAGTATGAACAAACAAGAGACTGTTTCTGGTGCAGTGCACGAAGCTCTGCCAAGATTGTGTCATTCGATGCATTTTGCCAACTGTAGTTGACTCACATATGAAGATCAGAACAGCACTTAGAAAATCCCTATGACTTCTGGGTGTGTTACCTATCTTATTAAGAGAAAATAACCTTTGCATTTTTGAAAATAAGATTTAAAGTTACTCAAACCATTAGAGATTTAAATCTGGTTTATTTAAAGTTACCACTACAGAAAATAATTCTGTATATTAAAAAAGCACTGAGTATCAATCAAATCACTTAGAACAACGTGAAAATGCACATCCACACACAAACATGTACACACACTTAGACCTATTTGGGGGGCTATTTTGGGGAAAGTTAAGGGGTATGGTCATACAAAGCCATGTTTGATAACATGGAAAGGTTTTGTTCTACTTTATTTTCTTGGCCTTTAATTGGTTTCTTGATCTCTGGGATGCTGTGATCCTTTCCCCAGACACATACTTCTGTAATGTGCACAACATGTTCATTATGTTAGGATATTACTACAAAGTCCTCATCAGGAGAGCAGAGAAGAAGATATTCTGATTCCTGGACTTTCAATCTGTACAACTGTGACTTCAGTAAGCATTTAATTTATTTTGTTACAAACACCAACAAGAAATAATTTAATAATAGAAATAGAAAACTGAATTCACTTATAAATATACTTGTTATAATAATGCTATACCATAAATTCTTTTACACATACACACACACACATACACACACACACACACACACACACACACACACACACCCCTTGTGAAACTGATGAAATCTTAAAAGTCACCAGTCCAAATTCCCAGCCTCTACCAAAACTCGCTGTAGGGTTTTAGGTTGATGTTCAGTTCACAAAATTCCTAGGCTTTTCAGGGTTCTTTTCTTACATTCTTCTATCAAGATTCTTCAAAGGTTTTATCTATGCATTATCCTGTTTATCTACCCTTAAAAGCCATGCAAGTGTGTGCACCCTATCAAACTTGCTTTTAAGAACAATGATGAAGCTCTGAATCCTTGATGTCTGTGGACATCCGTAGGTTTTGGTTTTATTTTATTTTCTCAAGTAAAACTCTGAATAATAAAATCTTCATTTTTTAATAAAGTGAAATCTGACTCACAATTTTTCCTTCCACAGATTGATACATCTGCGGCTTTACCATCTGCAGAATGTAGAAAGAGGACCTACTTCATCTGAATTCATTGCTATTAAAGTCATTCAGAAGCACGGAAGAAACTTCATTACCTCAAATGCATTTCACCTACTCAGGAAATAATCATTTTGTAAAAAGCAATCCAACTGTGCTTTAGAATGTGAGATCATACTGTTCTACAGACTTGGGCAGATCATGATCACCAGTGTGCACAGACTGCTTCCCAGTGTGCAGAACCAACACCACCCATGGCAACTGACTTAGGTAGCAATGAGATTCCTGAAAAATCTAGGAACTTTACCAGCACTGAATTCTCATGTGTGAAGCCTTCCCATAATGTGAGGTCTTAAAAACCAAGAAATATTGTGTACTGTGTGTATGAAAATAGAATATATATTTTGAGGTGTGTGTTTCTGTGTGTTTGCATGTATATGTGTGCATGTATGTGTGCAGGTATGTACCTGTGGGGGCACAGTTATTTGTATGTGTGTGAACATATGTGTGTGGAAGTATGTGGGTGTCAGAGATTGATGTGAAGTATGGTTTTTGATCACTCTTCATCTTATCTATTGAGACAGGGTCTCTCCCTTGATCTCAAAACTGGTTGATTTATCTAGTTTAGCTAACCAGCTTACTTCAGGGATCTTCTGTCTCTGCCTTCCAACCACTGGAATAAAAGGTGGCCTGCCACATCTTCACAGCACTGACATGGGAACCAAATGAAATCTCCAATCTTCATGCATGTTTAGCAAGTTTGCTTTTGTTTGTTTGTTTGTTTGTTTTTACCACTGGGACATCTCTCTAGCCCCACAGATTCATATCCCAAACTAATTGGAAGATACCTTTGCCATTTACTACATTTAAACAGTATTAATAAACTAGAACAAGTAGAGAGCATTTCCAAAATTATGTAGTGGTGGTGGTTTTGCTGTCAAATACAACTTAAATATATAACTCATGGCTCTTGATTGGAGGCCTCTTTATACTGAAAGCTGATGCTAAATTGCACATCATCTACTTGCAAAAAAAAAAAAAAAAAAAAACCAAACCCTAAAGATTGCTACTGACCCGATAGGTTATTCTCAAAACTAGCATTACTCAGCATTTTTTGTTAAAATCTATTTGGCTCACATGGCTGTCTATAGCATTCACTGCTTGATGAGTTATTTTGTTATTCATTATTATTTTAAAGCATCTTTTTAAATATACCATATCATTTACTAATTTTATGCACACCATGAATTTGTAGTAAATCTGCAGTTATACAGCCATCATCACCACCTATTTGTAGAACAGTTTGGTGCCTCTGCAAGGAAACCTTATGCCATTTTCAGTCACTCTATATTTTTACCCTCAGTACCAAAACATTAATCTGCTTTTGTCTCTAGGGATTGGCTTTTACCACAGAACTCTCATAAAAGGATTATGCAGTGTGTGATGATTTTCATCTGACTCTTGCAAAGTCCTTTAACTGGTGACTTTAGAATGACAGTAAAAAAGCATTACTAGAGAATGACTCATCCTTCCTCTCAGTTTTTGGTTCCACCTATTTGGTTAATAAACACAAAGTGCCAAATGAAGATAAAAGCTTGCTATTAGCCAAAGAATTTTATTTAGGACTCCAAAATAGGTCTAGTTCTTTCTGTTTTACTTTTCCATGTTGCAGCATAGATTTGTTCTCCACACCCACGCCTCATCACCAGAAATGGATTTTGACGTTTTGGAGCTCCAAAGTTAAGAATTAAACTCTTCCCTACATTTCAACTTCCCAAACACTACAGTCAACAAATATGTATAATCATTTAGAGTCACTCACATAGAATTTAGGCTGCATACACAATAATCTAGACCATGGTGATTAGCCCAGAATATAACAATGGTCTCACCATCCAGGACTGAACTAAACTTGGTCACATAGTCAATGTAAGACAAGGCCAAGATATAGATAGAAATAAAACATTCAAGAAAAGGGTTTTAAATCAGCCATATATTTATAATATATGGTGTGGTTTTAACCAAGTCTAATAAACGCAACTTATAACTCTGTGCCTTCCACATCATGGCAGGAAACCATATTGTATGAATACATATCTATGATTCCAACAGTAACATCACATCTTCATGTATTGTAGACAACTGTATGGAAGTATCTTCAATAGTCAGGATTTAGTTAGTTTGTTTTGTCTTGTTTGCATATCACCCATGCAGAGTAGTGTTCATAGTTTCACCTTTGAATCTTTCATTGCCAGCCCTAAGATGAACTGACCTGTTGTGAATATAACAATGACACTTATTAATTAAGAGCAAAAGTTTAATGCCTGAAATTCTGCTGTGTCCTATATTCTCTATCATCATTATCCTTTCAAGTTGCTACAGATTTTTAGATCATGTACATATCCATAGCCACAGGGATTCCTTCAAAAGTGCACTGAGAAATTGCAATCTAAATAAACACATGTAGAAATCAACAGAACATAGCCTGACTAAACTGATGAAAACAGTTTCATCATTTGCAGTCATTGGGTTAGAAATGTAAAGAAAAGAAAGATTCAGCTGCAGGAGTCTCCCTAATGTGTCATGAAGAAAATAACAAGGGCAAAACTGCCTGCAAGACAACATAAGTACAAGTAGAGAGGTTCACCTTCAAAAGAAGCCAAAATAAATAGATTTAATTTATTTGGGAAGGCTTTACTCTTGTGAAACAAACTCCTCTTCCTAGGTCCTACTTCCGAAAGCTGTGCCATAAGAAAATTTGAATTTGGGAACACACCTAAACCACAGCAGCACTGACAGAGGCTATACCTACTGAGATCAGTGAAACCTCCTTATGTGCTTTGTTTCCTCATTAGTTATTTCCTTAAACTTCAGTAGTCCCCATTGTTTTGGTTTGGAAGGTTGGTTAGTTTGGTTTGGGTTTTTGAATTTTTTGTTTTGTTTTGTTTTTCATTCTTAAAGCTCATCTCTGCTTCATACAACTATATCATTTTTTTTCATTCAATTCTGTCAACAGGGTACAGAAATATTAACTGAAATAGATAAACTAAACATATAGACATGCCCATTATTTCTTCTTGACCATTAAGGTTTAGGAATGAGTTTAAAAAGTCTTTAAGGAAATGAATTTGCTTTTCTAGATCACGCTTCCCAAGAGTCTCTATTCTTTTAAGCCTCAGACCAGAGCTCATTCATTGTATAATCCTGAAGCAAACTTTTCTATCCTTGAGGAGATTCTTGCTAGCATATCCTGGATTTATGTTTGATGTCTCATGTTAAACACTGTAGTCTTTGAGTTTAACGACTTAGCTTTTAAAATCTACATAGATATATTAATCCAAGGAACAGCTCAACAGCATCATCCAGAATGTCTAAACAAAATCTCTTTATTTACCCATGGGACACTTAATTCTGTATTCTAGTCTAAATAATAGCCCATTTATTGAGCCATCATATGCTATCATGTGAATCACTAATCATTAATTTCTTTTTCTACAACAGTTTATGATAAGTTGAAATATTCAGATATAGAAGACTGGGTTATATTACATGACTATTGCTGAGAAAATTGCATAGATTTTTATACAAATTTAAACACACACACACACTATATATATATATATATATATATATATATATATATATATATATATATCATTGAAAAACAAAAACAGACATAAGTAAATAAATAGGTGTGTGTGTGTGTGTGTGTGTGTGTGTGTGTGTGTGTGTGTGTGTGTGTGTGTTGGGTTTATTTAAGATGGTATCTGTAGTCTTGGATATCTAAGAACTGGTTCTATAGCCTATGATAGCCTCAAACTCACAGAGATTGACTTGCTTGTGCCTCCAAAGTACTGGAATTAAAGGCATATGCTGCTGAAGCCTGGCTGGTAAAGAAAATATTGACTATCAGATGAGACATATTTTCAAAAGGAAGAAGGACTAAGACTGCATCTAATAGATCCAAGTCCAATTATCTCATTGCTTCTTGGAAAGCAGAAGTACCATAAACTTCCACTTAGCTAGAGAGAAAACCAACAGTACATAAAGAGTATAAAATAATTTTGGAAGATGTTACATAGGAGACATAATCAGCCATAACCATACATTTGGATAAGTCTTCTATGCTAGGGAGAAGAACAAGAGTGAAGAAAAGGTCTCACATAAACCCCAAAGTTTTCTAAATTGCCTGAAAATATTATAGAATTGGTATGTTAGTCATCACCCAAGGTAAACACATGAAGAGGAGAAGGGATATTTCCTAGAGTCTAAATATATCCTACGGGACACCTTCATGTCTCATTAGAAACTGAATAGGCTGAGAAAGTTTAAAAGAATACACTGGAAATTATGTGTTCAAGTTCTTTATGTTGTTGAATCTCTATTCCTTCTTGCTGTCCTAGAAGTCTGGGACCAACAGATAACTGCTTTAACCTCTATTTTTATCTCAGTAATAGATTGATAATAACTAGTCCATAGGTAACCTGTTCATGATGAACCTTAGAAAAATACTTAAAATATAGCTATAATAATTATTACCACTTAAAATACCTATAATAGTAAGTAATAATATAAATAATTATTGATATTACATTTGATTTTCAATATTTCTTTATTATAAAGAAATCATCACAGCTTATGGTTGTATTTCTCATTTACAAAACCATGCTTGCTTCATGGCTAGTTTTACTGGACATCTTCAGAGATAACTGGTTACTCTTGATCTCATACTACTTGGTACACACTCTTGCAGAGAATATACTATTTGAAGAATAGCATCCCTAAATCTTCACAAAATTTCTCTTCTGAACTTCCTTAGAAATAGATTTGTAGCTTTTTATATTTCTTAGAAATTTTCTATATTTCTACCACACGAATGGTGCCAAGCAGAGTTTTTATAGCCAGGATACTTTTGTCAGGAAAAATAGCTTCCAGATTAACACTCTTGAGAAAAGGATTCCCAGTTGGGAGAGTCATGGATTCCATAAATTTTCGGCATGTTATGGTCAAAAATATCTTCTTCAGTCATATAGGATTTTGTACTTAACTCATTCATGTCTGTGATAAAAGATAATGGCTTATCAATCTCTGTATGATCAACTACAAAAAATCACCTGAAGAAAATTTCTAAAATTGTACATGCCTAGTTTTTAGGTCTAAAGACCCAAATAATCAAAACCACAGGAAAGAGGTAGATGCCTATGTGTACAAGTTAAAATATTATACCAAAATTCAAAAAAGAAATGCTATTAGCAACATGTGTAAGACTAGTTATTTTATTAGTCTTCAGCTGTTACAAAATACATGAAATACATGAAAATCTAACAATGAAAAAATGACCAAGAATGTGTGTGTGTGTGTGTGTGTGTGTGTGGCAGCTGGTATACACATGTGCAAAAACACAAAGGCCAGTAAATATGAGAAGACTGTCTTAAATTCATTTTTAATTAAAGAAAGAAATGCAACCAGAACTAAAACAAGATGCTAATGTCCACAGTCAGGGGTAAAGCTGGACATTGTTTATATAGGTAGATACTTGGTGAAAAGTTGTAGTGGGATCAACTTGATAGAAAACTTTTGAAGTCAGTGGCAATACTTATTAAAAATTTAAATCCCTATGACTTTAGAAAGAACTATCTACCTACTGAAATATTCTCTCTTGAATGTCCTTAGGGAAAAAAGTCAAACATATGTAAAGACATAGAAAATATATCAAAATATACGCATGTGAATATGTATATATATATATATATATGTCAGAATTATTAATTCAACTTACCTTTAAAGTCACAAAATTTACTCACAGCAAATGTAATCAAATATGCAACTAGTTAATATACTATATTGGCATTAAAGATTAAAGGATTTGGGAGTGATACTATCAGCTGTCTTCAAAATACTGTTAAATGAAATAATGAAACTGGAAAGCAAAATGAGAACTGACTGTAACATGTAATATGTATCTCAAGAACCCTTTCTAACTACTCAATTTTGTACATCATTCTTTTAATTTAGAACAATAAAACAAAACAAAACAACAAATTCTTCTACTAATCCTGATGCAGGTTTGGAAATTGCTATTATGCTATTCAACTTGTCTAAATACTACATTGTTATGATTAATGGCATCTAGTTAGCATGCTGCTATATCACTAGCTTGTCAGAAAGCTTACATAAGATAGTGAATGAGAAAACTTTTTTGAAGTTCACCAAAATGTCTAAATAATTGTTATTTCAAAAGTAATTAAACATTTTATCACCAGTAGAAAAAAAAATGGAACTCGAAAAATGTAGTCATAAGTCAAACAAGACCAAAAAAATGATGCAAAGTAGTTCATGGTAGAACTTTGACCTATAATTGTCTTCTGTCTGCAAGACATGCCACGGTGATAGAGACCCAAAACTTGTGGGAATAGCCAACCCACATCTGATTTGACTGAAACCTCACTTGATAAAATACAGTCCATAACACATGAAACTACTTGGGTAACCTAGGACCTGAGACTAGCTAGCCCAGGGAGTTAACAGAAAACTGAACAATACTACTGTTCTAAAAGGTAAAATTAAATAAAAACTTCATGTTAAAAGTATTGGAGAGATTATGAACTCAAGGCCAATACCTAAACATAATAAAAACAATTTACTACACAGCAACATCCAGTACCAACTTAATTAGAGAGATACTTGAAGCAATCCTACTAAAATCAGGGACAAGATAAGGATGCCCACTCTCCCCATATCTATTCATTACATTACTTGAAGTGCTAGCTAGAACAATAAAACAACAAAAAGAGATCAAGGGGATAATATTTGGCAAAGAAGAAATAAAGGTATTACTATTCACAGATACTATGATAGTATACATAAGTGACCCCAATAATTCTACCAGAGAACTTCTTCAGCTGATAAACAACTTCTGCAAAGTGGCCAGATATAAAATTAAATCAAATAAATCAGTAGCCTTCCTTATACAAATGAGATACAGACTGAGAAATAAATTAGGGAAACAAATACCTTCACAATATCCACAAATTATGTAAAGTATCTTTGAATAACACTAACCTAACAAGTGAAAGACTTGTACCACATAAAGTTCAAGCTTCTCAAGAAAGAAATTGAAGAAGATCTCAGAAAATGGAGCAGTCTTCCATGTTTATAGATTGGTAGAAATAGCATAGTAAAAATGGCCATCTTACCAAAGGCAATCTACAGATTCAATACAATCCCCATCAAAATCCCAACCTAATTGTTCAAAGACATGGAAAAAGAAAAAGAAATTTTCCAATTCATCAGGCTAGGCAAAATCTCAGAATAGGAAAAATAATTTTTAACAATAAAAGAATGGCTGGGAGAATCACCATTGCTGACCTCAAGCTCCACTATAGTGCAATAGTGATAAAATTGCATGGTATTGGTACAGACAAACAGGATGATCAATGGAAAAGAATTGAAGACCCAGAAATAAAATCACGCACTGATAGACACTTGATCTTTGACAAAGAAGCAAAACATATACAAGGGAAGAAAAGTATCTTCAATAAATGGTGACTGGCTAAATGGTTCTCTGTATATAGAAAAATGAAAATAGACCCATATTTGTCACCTAGCACAAAGCTCAATTCCAAGTGGATCAAGGATGTCAACATAACACCAGATTCACTAAATATAATAGTGGGGAATTTTGTTAAATTCATTGGCACGGGGGGAAATTTCCTAAACAGAATTCCAATGGGTCAATGCCCTAAGATCAAGAACTGATAAATGGGAACTCATGAAACTGGAAAGCATTTGTAGGACAAAGGACATAGTCAGAGACAAATCAACAACCCACAGATTGGCAAAAAACTTTACAAATCCCACATCCAACAGAGGGATATTTTACGTATATAACTCACGAAGATAACCACCAAAAATTAAAAAACAAAAATCAAAAACAAAAGAAACAAAATAAGCAACCCAATCAAAAAATAGTGTTATAGAATTAAACTGAGAATACACAACAGAGGAATCTTGAAAGACTGAGAAGCACCTAAAGAAATGTCCAAAGTCATTAATGATCAGAGAAATGCAAATCAAAATACCCTGACATTATACCTTACACCAATCATAGTGACTAAGATCAAAACCTAGGTGACAACACACTTTGGTTAATATGTAGAGAAAGAGAAACAGTCCTTCATTATTGGTGGGATTGCAAACTGGTACAACCCCTCTGGAAATCAATTTGGAGGTTCCTCAGAAAACTGGGAATAGATCTACCTGAAGACCCAGCAATATCTAAGCCACAGGGACACATGCTCCATTATGTTCATAGCAGCCTTATTTGTGATAGCCAGAAGCTAGAAAGAATCCATATTATCCAGGACAGTAGAAGGAATACAGAAAATGTGGTCCATTTTTACAATGAAATACTACTCAGCTTTTAAGAATGTGGACATCCTGACATTTGCAGGCAAATGGATGCAACTAGAAAATATCATCCTGAGTGAGGTAACTCAAACCCAAAATGATGTACATGATATATAATCACTAATAATGGACTTTAGCAAACACACACATACACACACAGAGAGAGAGAGACAGAGAGACAGACAGACAGACAGACAGAAAGAGAGAGAGAGAGAGAGAGAGAGAGAGAGAGAGAGAGAGAGAGAGAGAGAGAGAATACCCACAATAGAAAATATCCACAGATATCCACAGAATTCAAAAAGGCCAAAAAGCTGAAGGGCAAGTGAGGATACCTCAATCCCACATGGGAGAAAAAAGAAAGCAACCACACAGAGAAAGAATTTGGGATAAAAAGGGAAGGAGGGAGAGGGAGACATTCTCTGGTAATCAGTGGGGGGAAAGACTGAAGCCTTAAGGGCCAGCAGAAAAAATGAAAACAGACAACATTGAGAAGTAGGAGGTTGAGAGGCCCCTGCAGAATCTACCAGAGTCCTTGGAGGTAAGAGACTCTCAGGACCCAGGTGGGGGGGACGCTAGATGAAATGCCCTACAGTGGAAAGAGGAAACTTGTAGAGCCTACCCTGAGCAGAAAGACAGGGCATCAAGTGAGGGATGGAGCTGCCATCCCACAGTCAAATTCCGACCTATAATTGTTCCTTTCTGAAAGAACTGCAGGGACAAAAATGGAGTAGAGACTGAGTGACAGAAGATCCAGTGACTGGTCCAATTTGGGATGCATCTAAACAAGAGACTCCAAGGCCTGACACTATCACTGATGCTATGCTGTGCTTACAGACAGGAGTGTAGTGCCATGGCTGTTCTCCAAGAGTCCCAACAAGCAGCTGACTGAGACAGAAGCAGATACTTACACCCAACCATTGGACTGGAGTCAGGGAACCTGTGGCAGAATTAAGAAAAAGCTGAAAGAAGCTGAGGAGGAGGGTGACCCCATAGGAAGAACAGCAGTCTGAACTAACCTAGACCAATCAAGATATCTCAGATACTAGATCACCCACCACACAGCATACATCTGTTGATATGAGGCCCCAATACATGTACAGCAGAGGACTGCTGGGTTAGGGTTCAGTCAGAGAAGATGCACCAAACCTTCAAGAGACTGGAGGCCCCAGAGTGTTTAAATATCTACTGGGATGGATGGAGTGGGGATATTCTCGTGGAAACAGGCCAGAAGGGATGAGGTATGGGATGTGGAACAGTCAGAGTGTGGACAGGGAGGGGACTAAAATCTGGAGTGTAAAAAAAGAAAGAGAAAAAGAAATAATAGAGACTGGTCCAGCCCCCATCTGTGCCCAGAGCCACAGACAGAGCAAGTACACTGCCATTAGAACTTGTGGCCTGCCCACAGAGAGCTAAGCACCCAGAGGAGACACAGAACTATTCTCTCTCCTGAGCCCACGCGTGAGACCACAGTCTCTATCCACTGACTATCTGGGCACAGACATCCTGGAACTCTCAGGGCACAGGTATCATGGTCCCTTTTGGGACTGTACCCTTCAGGTCTCCATTTGGACCGAGCACTAAAGCTAGCCCATTGCTACTAGAACTCACATCCTGCCCATAGAGAGCTGAAGACACAGGGCCAATCGCTTTCCGGAGCCCACAGCCCACAGATGCAGAGGAGAAACAAGCTCCATTCAGAGACAACAAGATCAACTAACGTCAAAGATAACATTGCAAGAGGCAAGCACAAGAATCTAAGCAACAGAAACCAAGACAGTGTGGCAACATCAGATTTCTGCTCTCTTACCACAGCAAGGAGTGAATATCCCAACACACCAGAAAAACAAGATTTGGACTTAAAATTGTGCCTCATATTGATGATGGAGGTCCCCAAGAAGCACATGAATAACTCCCTTAAAGAAATACAAAACACAAATAAACAAGTACAAGCTCTTAGAGAAACACACACACACACACACACACACACACACAAACGCACACTCACATACACACAGATGAAGGCATTGAACAAAACCATACAGGATCTAAAAATGGAAATGAGAACAATAAAGAATGAACGAAAAGAGAGACAACCCAAAGAAGATAGAAAACTCCAAAAAGAGGTCAGGAGTCAAAGATGCAAGCCTCATTGACAGAATACAAGGAATGGAAGGGAAAATCTCAAGGACAGAAGATAACATAGAAAGCATAACACAACAGTCAAAAAATGTAAAAATTAAAAAGCTCAAAACCTAAAACATCCAAAAAATGCAGGACACAATGAGGAGACCAAACCTAAGGATAATAAGTATTGAAGAGAGCAAAGACTCCCAAATAAAAGGCCCAGTGATTATCTTCAACAAAATTATAGAAGAAAACTTCCCTAAGCTAAAGAAAGAGGTAACCATGAACATACAAGAAGCATACAGTACCTCAATTAGATTGGACCAGAAAATTCTTCCTGACACATAATAGTCAAAACACCAAATGTTCAAAACAAAGACAGAATACTAAAAGCAGTAAAGGAAAAAGGACAAGTAACATATAAAGGCAAACTGATCAGGAATAAATACAGAAATTTTGGTACATTTACACAATGGAGAACTACTATTCTATTAAGAACAAAGACCTCATGAAATTCCTAGGAAAATGGATGAAACTTGAAGCTATCATCCTGAGTGAGGTAACCCAGTCATAAAAATAACCCATGGCTTGTACTCACTGATAAGCATATACTAGGCCATAAAGGCTCTGAATATCCAAGAAACAGTTCGCAGAAATTATGAAGCCCAAAGAGAAGGAAGTCCAGAAGGTGGATTCCTCAGTTCTTCTTAGAAGGGAGAACAAGACATTCATGGGAGGAAATAATGTAATAAATAAAGGAGCAGAAACTGGAGAAAAGATCATTCAGAGACGGCCTCACCTGGGGACCCATTCTATATGCAGCTGCAAAACCCACACACTATTACTGATGCCAAGTAGTGCTTACTGGCAGGATTCTGATATTGGACGCCTCCTCAGAGGCTCTGCCAGAGCCATACTGATACAGAGGAGAATGCTTGCAGCTATCCATCAGACTGAACACAGGGGCCCCAGTGAAGGAGCTAGAGAAAGAACTGAAGGATCTGAAAGGGTCTGAAACCCCATAGAGAGAACAAAATTATCAATTAACAAAATTCACCACAGCTCCCAGGGACTAAAACACCAACCAATGAGTTCACATGTAGAGACCCATAGCCCCAGGTGCATATGCAGCAGAGGATAGCATTGTCTGACATCAGTGGGAGGAGAGGCCTTTTATCGCGTAAAGGCTCATTTTCCCAGTGTAGGAGCATGCCAAGTTCTGAGTGGGGAGAGAGTGGTTGGGAGAGAGAGCACCTTTATGAAGGCAATAGGAGGGGGAGGGGGTATGGAATTTGGGGAAAGGAGGATAACATCTGAAATGTAAATACAGAGAATATCAATAAACCAAAAAAGAAAAAAAGGAACAGAAATACTACTGCTGCTACTACAACAACAACAACAACTACTACTACTACTACTACTACTACTACTACTACTACTACTACTAATAATAATAATAATAATAATAACTTCTTATGGCATTCTGCTGTGGTCAAATCAGAATATTGTTTAGATATCATCAGAGGAGCCTCTTCCTATAACAGATGGAAACAAATACAGAAACTTACATCCAGTTTGTAAAAAGTGAAAGAAACATCCAGCCCTAAATGGGATGTCTCCATCAAATCTCCAGTCCTTGGGGCTCAGTGAGCAAGCACTCCTGAAGAGGAAGCAAGGGGAATGTAAGAGCTACTGGGCATGGGGAACACCTGGGGAAGAGAAGGCTTTTTAAATCTACATATCAAAAGCCTATCCAAACACACACACACACACACACACACACACACACACACACACACACACACACACACACACTTTTTTCCAGTTTGGTGGTTTTATTGGCTTCCCAAGTGTGAGAAAAAGTGGGTCTCTTGTTTCTCCTGCTTTCCTTTGGGCTCTTTTCCTTTTGTTCATTTGTATTGTCATTACATTATGTTAGTTTTTTTTATCTTATATATTTTATTTGATTATTATCAAAAAAAAGCCTGTTTCTTTTCTAATGAGAAAGAGAAAGGGAGAAAAGTAGTTGATCCAGAAGGAAGTGAAGGTGGAGAGGAGCTAGGGTTACAGGATGGGGGCACTGTAATCAAGACATACTATGTAAGAAAATATTTTATTTTCAATCAATGAAAAAAATTTTTATATATGCCTAAGAAATAAATATATGGGTATATAAAAAGATAAAAGTAGAACAATACCTAACAAACACTGAAACAGAAATAATTGTCTCAAATGTGCCACTTAATACATGAAACTGTTGGCTCTTTAAACATAAATTGAGAGTGTATGACACAAAATGACCACACTGGATGGAAGTAGAAATTTAAATGACCATAGCTTGTTCCAAAAATTAATACATATAATGGACAGAAACATGGATTTTCAATTATTTTTATTATTTTACTTCAATAATATATACTAATCACTGCTGATCATATTGTATTCCTTTTTGGAAGCACACTCTTATGCTGGATGCCCCTATATATTGTATGAACTCTGGGGTAACTGTATGAAAGAGAGAGATGAGTTAGGAGAGTATTAAGTCAGGACACAAATTAGCACACCATGAAACATTAAAATATCGCTAATTGAAAAACAACAACATTAAGTAAGTTTTTATGCTAATTGAAAAACAACATTAAGATTTCATGCTCATCTATTATGGTAAAATTGACCATTAAATCCTTTATATGCTGATGTGTATGTTATATATGTATCCATCAATACACAACAGTCTCTTGAAAATAATTAGGAATGAAAACGGAGAGCATAGGGTAAAGATAACACTTTTAAGTAAAATTATTTTCTACTACGTCAGCACATCACTAAAAGCTTGGACATTATGCTATATTTATAATTCACATTCATTAATATTTCTTACCTCTTCTTGACTTTGCCTTCTTTTGGCATTGTTAACGTAGGTGCTAAATGTCCATTCTTGAATGTCCTTTGTGCTCAGAGCTAATAAGAGTGCTACGTGTACTTAACACTGAAATGCATTTTTTACTCAGTTTTGCTGGAGAATTTTAATTTTAGATTCCTCTTTCAAAACACAATTTGGGTGACTTCCAGGACTCTACTTAAGTACATAGGATACAAATCTTCAGGTCAAGCATATGGCTAGACCCCCTTCCTTTAATACAAGAGGCATTGCACAGTTACCCCAAAACATACTGCCAAACTTACATTACAAAATGTATCCCACTTTTAATGTTGCCAATGTTGGTTTTCATTTTCCTACATGAAAAGAGCTAAGAGAGTGAAAGCTCCTGGAGAAAAATTCTATAATTGTGTTAATTACATTTTAAATATTATATTAAAGATGAGTCTGTTCACAAAAGAACTAGAGCTATTTTGGATGTGACATTTGGTTCTGTGTGTTTGTATAAAATTCATTGATCTGTTTTGCTTTTATATTGTAAATTGTTCTTCTTCAATCAATTAATCTCCACTTCTGCAAAACAACAACAACAAAAAAACTAAAAATGCATTTCTGAAATATTTTATTGTGTAATTCTATTTTAAATGACCTAGAAAGACCCTCTTCTCTCTTTCACATGACTTGACAGTAAAAAACTGTCAAATTATTCTACATTAGATTTTTTTTCATTTTATATTGACATGCACTTGAACCAATCTTTCTACAACATCAAGACAGTGATTTCAAGACTTTCGCAAATGTTTTAGAAACTAGATGCTCTGCATAAGGTAAATAAGCATTGGCTAGTAAAAATGTGATCTATTATTTTTGTATTAAAATATTAACTAGGACAGGACATATAAAATTGTAGTAACACAGAGATCTGAGAAAATTTAGCACATTGTTGAAGTTAGGTCTATTCAGTTTGAAACTAAATTTTGTTTCTCTAAGTAACACACAGCTTTTACTCATAGAGAATTGTTCAGAACTCTACTTTAGTTTCAGTTTCGCTGGACTATTTGATTTTTAATATGCCTTTCAAGTGTCATGAGTGACTTTGTTGACTCTCAAATAATTTAAAAAATATGCGTCCGCAAAAAAGATTTGTGATCCATCAGTTGACAAAGATCAAAATAGCTCATATATGATAAAGCTCTCAGAGTTTACCTTTAAGTTCAACTGTAAGGTCAAAGAGATAATCCATTTTCTCTTACAAGTCAGATCTAAGTACTTAGTAATATTATATAACACTGATAGCTATCAAAAAAAAAAAAAAAAAACCACTATTTAGCCAGGTTATTTATTTGGGGTGAACATGAAACCAAAGTAACAAAACTCTGATTCCTCAGCAGAGCCTAGTACACAAAACAAGGACAATCTCACCATTTTTTTTGAAAAGTAACCATGAGCAAGTATAATTAAACAATGAGTCTTCTATTGTTTAGAGTATAATTTTAAACAGAAATAGAGAAGAACAATGTCTCAGAACAGAGAGCAGATGTTAAGCATCAGTTTTCATGAATATCCTATGTTAGTTTCTTAGCACTGTCGTGAAATTTATGGAACATTTAGAAATACTCTAAAAAGGAAAAGATAGATAAAAAAATCTCATAAAATTATTTAAATAGACACTACACATGAATTAATGTGTGTTAATCTTGATTTGAAATGATCAATGGTAACATGTACATTTATTAAGAAAGCCATGGAGGAGATATTTATGGGAAATGTATTGGTAGAATGCTGGTTAGGTTCATTTGTGAATGAATATTCCAGGTAGATCCCTATACCTCTAAGAAAAGGTTTTTCTTTGCCTCAGTCAGAGTTACTGACTTCTGAAGGTCTGAACATGTATTCTCTTATTGGTTTGGCACAATGATGCTGTAGGTGTGGGTGACAGACACCTAAATTATTTCCTATTAGTAATCCACATTTCAGTCTGTGAAACAGGAGAGAGAGAAAAATACCCATTTCCCATAAAGAGTTCAGATGAATTCACAAGTAACTTTTGTTTAGCTCGTATTTTCTAGAACTTAGTTACAGGCCTGTACCCAATTGTGAGGGAAGCTACAATTCATCACTTAGCTACTTAGACATGTGACCAAATAATACTTCTATTATTACACAGAACGATATGCATAAATAGTGCATATTGTTTTTACAGCCTCAAACATTTTCAGTATTAAACAGTAGCCCTTGTGCCAGGGGACTGGATGATCTGCTATGACCTCGCACAACTGTGCAAAGTGTCTATTCAGTAGATGAAAAATCCAGTCGTCAGAAGAATTAAAACTCTCCAAAGTCTTCACAGAAGTTCTATGACCAAAACACAGACAACAAACCAAAACAAACAATGGCTCCGGAAAGAAGGTATATGTCCATAGATTTAACAATAGCTTATCTTAATAAGAATAATGTTTTTGTCCCAGATTGTGACAGTCAAATAAATGTGGGCATGCTAATGTGCTTGAAGGTCCTGCATCTTATGACACTAGAGAGTCAAGAATTAAAAAGGGAACAGGAGAAATGCGATTTTCTTACCAGTAGAAGAAAAAAAATCAGTTACCTTAAAATAAAATTCCAAATAATCTTGATGTGATTCCTACAACAGAAACACAGCACATTTAGCTCCTTTTTTATATGAGGACCCAGCAACACATTGAATGCCATGTACTCTTCACAACCATGCAAATGAACTTCTTTTCAGTAGACTTCCAGTCTTCCATGTGAGTGATGTCTATATGGAAGAAGCAGTGAGTATGACTGTGGACTCTTTAAGGGGAACCTTTTCCTTCATCCTTCCTGTGACTGAAATGTCTTGCACAGCTCTCACATAATGAGGACTTAATATGAGTTTCTTTAGTTGGAGACAGGATTTAAAAAGGCTAGGAAAGAATGAATTTGCTTATCCAAATCATAGAGAAACTAACCTTTTGTTGGCATTTTTCTGACAGCTATTAAAAATGGATTACATTTTTTTTTAAAAAAATGAAATGATCAGTGCATTTTATTTTAAAGTTTGGTTTAAAAATGAGTGAAGCTCATTTTTATTCATTTTCTATGTATTGCATAAGAGGTTTTAATTTCCATTATCTTTCTTGTTTATTTAAATTTGAGTTTCTGTTTCTGGGGTTTGTATTTGTATAGGAGTATCTCTTTGTTTTCTGGTCAATGATACAAGGCTGTATTTTTCACATGACTTTAGGTAAGGTGGCTTCTGAGTGATCTTTTCTTCAATACCTGTTCTTCCATTTGACCTTGCATTTCCTCCCATAAGAGTTTTGTTCTCTTTTCTAAGAGGGACTGAGGCTTCTACTTTTTGGCCTTCCTTCTTTCTGAGCTTCACAATGTTTGTGAATTATTTCTTGAGTATTGGGTATTCAAAGCTTTCTGGGGCTAGTATCTGCTTATCAGTGAGTGCATACCATGTGTGTTCTTTTGTGACTGGATTACTTCACTCAGGATGATAGTCTCTAGTTCCATCCACTTACCTATGAATTTTATGAAGTCATTGTTTCTAATAGCTGAGTAGTACTCCATTGTGTAAATGTACCACACTTTTTGTATCCATTCATCTCCTGATAGACATCTGGGTTCTTTACAGCTATAAACATAGTGGAGCATGTGTCCTTGTTATATGTCAGAGCATCTTTGTGGTGTATGCCCAGGAGTGGAATGGCTGGGTTTTCAGGTAGTAATATGTCCAAGTTTCTGATGAGCTGCGAGACTGATTTCCAGAGTGGTTGTACCAGCTTACAATTCCACCAACAGTGGTGGAGTGGTCCTGTTTCTTCACATCCTCGCCAGAATCTGCTGTCACCTGAGTGTTTATTCTTAGCCATTTTAACTGGTGTGAGGTAAAATCTCAGGTTTCTTTTGATTTTCACTTTCCTGATGATTAGGGATACTGAGCATTTCTTTAGCTGCTTCTCAGCCAGTCGAATTTCTCAGCTGAGAATTTATTGATTAGCTCTGTACCCCCAAGGATTATTTGATTCTCTATAGATAGTTTTCTGAGTTCTTTGGATATTAGCCCTCGATCACATATAGAATTGGTAAAGATCCTTTCCCAATCTGTAGGCTGCCATTTTGTCTTCTTAATAGTGTCCTTAGCCTTACAGAAGCTTTGCAATTTCATGAGGTCCTGTTTGTCAATTCTTGATCTTAGAGCATAAGCCATTGGTGTTTTGTTTAGGAAACTTTTGCCTGTGCCTATATGGTCTAAGCTCTTTCTCACTTTCTCTTCTAATCATTTCAGTGTGCCTGGCTTTATGTGGAGATCTTTGATCCACTTGGCCTTGAGCTTTGTACAAGGGGATATAAAAGGATCAATTTGCATACTTCTGCATGCTGACTACCAGTTGAACCACACCATTTGTTGAAGAGGCTGTCTTTTTCCACTGAATGATTTTAGCTTCTTTTCTAAAGATCAAGTGACCATAGGTGGTTGGGTTCATTTCTGGGTCCTAAATTCTGTTCCATTGACCTCCCGGCCTATCTTTGTACCAATACCATGCAGTTTTTATCACAATTGTTTGAAATATAGCTTGAGATCAGGGGTAGTGATTTCCCCGGAAATGTTTTTATTCTTGAGGATAGATTTTGCTATTCTAGGTTTTTGTTATTCCAGATGAATTTGGAAATTACTTTTTCCAACTCTTTGAAGAATTGAGTTGGAATTTTGATGGGGATTGCTCAGAATATGTAGATTACTTTTGGCAAAAAGGCCATTTTTACAATGTTGTTTCTGCCAATTCATGAGCATGGGTGATCTTTCCATCTTCTGCGATCTCCTTCAATTTCCATCTTCAGAGTCTTGAAGTTCTTGTCATCCAGATCCTTCACTTGCTGGGCTGGGTCACCCCAAGGTATTTTATAGACTTTGTGACTATTGTGAAGGGTGTTGATTCTCTAATTTATTTCTCAGCCTGTTTATCCTTTGAGTAGTGGAAGGCTACTGATTTATTTGACTTAATTTTATAGCCAGCCACTTTGCTGAAGTTGTGTATTAGTTGAAAAAGTTCTCCGGTGGAATTTTTGGGGTCACTTAAGTATACTATCATATTATCTGAAAATAGTAATATTTTGACTTCTTCCTTTCCAAAGTAAATCCCTTTGATTTCTTTTTGTTGTCTAATTGTTCTGGCTAGGACTTCCAGTACTATAATGAATAAGTAGGGGGAGAGGGGCAGCCTTGTCTAGTCTCTGAGTTTAATGGGATTGCTTCAAGTTTCTCTACAAGTTTAGTTTGATGTTGGCTACTGGCTTGCTGTAAATTGCTTTTACTATGTTTCAGTATGGGCCTTAGATTCCTGATCTTTCCAAGACTTTTAACATGAAAGGGTGTTGAATTTTGTCAATTGCTTTCTCAGCATCATATAAGAGGATAATGTGGTATTTTCTTTAAGTTTGTTTATATGGTGGATTATGTTGATGGATTTCCATATTTTCAACCATCCTTGAATCCCTGCAATAAAGTCTACTTGGTCATGGTGGATGATTGTTTTGATGTGTTCTTGGATTCAGTTTGCAAGAATTTTATTGAGTATTTTTTGCACTGATGTTCATGAAAGAAATTGGTCTAAAATTCTCTTTGTAGTGTCTTTGTGTTGTTTGGGTATGAGAGTAATTGTGACTTCGAAGAACAAGTTGGGTAGTGTTCCTTCTGTCTCTATTTTGTTGAATAGTTTGAAGAGTATAGTTATTAGGTCTCCTAAAAAAGTCTGATAGAATTGTCCACTGAACCCATCTGGTCCTGTGCATATTTGATTTGGAGGTTTTGATAACTGATTTTATTTCTTTAGGTGTTATGGGACTATTTAGATGTTTTATCTGATCCTCATTTAACTTTGGTATCTGGTATCTGTCTAGAAATTTATCCATTTCCTCCAGATTTTCCAGTTTGTTGAGTATAGGCTTTTTTTAATAGAACCTGATGATTTCTTGAATTTCCTCAGTTTCTATTGTTATGTCTCCCCTTTTATTTTTGATTTTGTTAATTTGGATACTCTCTTTTTGCCCTCTAGGTAATATGGCTAAAGGCTTATCGATCTTGTTGATTCTCAAAAAAAAAAAAAAAAAAAAAAAAAAAAAAAAAAAAAAAAAGCTCTTTAATTTATTGATTCTTTGTATAGTTCTTTTTGTCTCTATTTGGTTGATTCTGCTCTGAGTTTGATTATTTCCTGACATCTACTCCTCTTGGGTGTATCTGCTTCTTTTTCTTTAGAGCTTTCAACTGTGAGGTCAAGCTGCTAGTGTATGGTCTCTCCAGTTTCTTTTTGGAGGCACTCAAATGAGTTTTTCTCTCAATACTGCTTTCATTGCATCCATGAGCTTGGGATTGTAGAGGTGACATTTTCTTTAAACTCTAAAAAGTCCTTAATTTCTTTCTTTATTTATTCCTCAACCAAGCTATCACTGAGCAGAACATTGTTCAGCCTCCATATGTATTTGGGCTTCTTGTTGTTTTTGGTTGTTATTAAAGACCAGCCATAGTCCATGATGATCTGATAGGATACATGAGAGTATTTTGATCTTCATGTATTTCTTGAGGCCTGATTTCTGACTAACTATATGGTCAGTTTTGGAGAATGTACCACGAAGTACTGAGAAAAAAAAATATTTTTTGTTTTTTAATGAAATGTCCTGTAGATGTCTGTTAATTCCAGTTGGTTCATAACATCGGCTAATTTCCCTGTGTCTCTGTTCAGTTTCTGTCTCCATGATCTGTCCATTGATGAGAGTTGGGTGTTGAAGTCTACCACTACTATTGTGTGTGGTGTAATATATGCTTTGAACTTTAGTATGATTTCTCTTATAAATGTGGGTGCCCTTGTATTTGGAGCATAGATGTTCGAGATTGAGAGTTCATCTTGATGGATTTTTTTCTGTGATAAGAAAAAAGTGTCCTTCCTTATCTTTTTTGATAACTTTTGGTTGAAAATCTGTTTTATTTGATATTAGAATAGTGACTCCAGCTTGTTTCCTGGGCCCATTTGCTTGGAAGGTTTTTTCCCAGACTTTTACTCTGAGGTAGAGTCTTATTTTTTTTTTCACTGAGATGGGTTTCCTGTATGCACAAAATGCTGGATCCGGTTTACATATTTAGTCTGATAGTCTCTGTCTTTTTATTGGAAAACTGAGTTAATTGAGAATTTAACAATCATGTGAAGCGAAATTAAGGAATAGTGATTTTTGCTTCCTGTTATTTTAGTTATTAGAGGTAGACTTATGCTTGTGTGCTTTTCTTCTTTTGTTTTCTTGTGTGACTATTATTATTATTATTATTATTATTATTATTATTATTATTATTATTATTATTATTATTATTATTATTGCTTTTCCTTGGCTGTAGTTTCCTCCCTTATGTTGGATTTTTCCATTTATTATCCTTTGATAGGCTGGATTTGTGGACAGATATTGTGTAAATTTGGTTTTGTCCTGGAATATCTTGGTTTCTCCATCTATGGTGATTGAGAATTTTGCTAGATACAGTAACCTGGGCTAGCATTTGCATTCTTTTAGGGTCTGTGTAACATCTGTCTAGGATCTTATAGCTTTCATAGTCTTTGTTGAGATGGCTGTTGTAATTCTGATTGGTCCTCCTTTATATGTTATTTGTCCTTTTGCCCTTACTGCTTTTAGGATTCTTTCTTTTCTTTTCTTTCTTTCATTCATTCTTTCTTTCTTTTTTGAATATTTGGTGTTTTGACTATCGTGTGTTGGGTGGAGTTTCTTTTCTGGTCCAATTTATTTGGAGTTCTGTAGGCTTCCTGTATGTTCGTGGCCATCTTGTTCTTAAGAACAGGAAAGTTTTCTTCTATAATTTTGTTGAAGATATTTACTGTGCCTTTTAGTTGATATTCTTCACCCTCTTTTATACCTGTTATCCTTAAGTTTGGTCTTCTCTCATTGTGTCCTCGATCTCCTGGACATTTTCAGTTAGGAGCTTTTTGCTTTTTGCATCTTCTCTGACTGTTTTGTCTGTTTTCTATGTTGTTTTCTGCCCTTGAGATCCTCTCTTCCATCTCTTGTAGTCTATTGGTGATGCTTTCATCTGTAACTTCTGATTTCTTTTTTCGGTTTTCCATCTCCAGGGTTGTTTCTGTTTGTGTTTTCTTTATTGTTTCTAGTTCCATTTTCAATTTTTTTATCTGTTTGGTTGTGTTTTCCTATAGTTTGTGGAGTGATTCTTCCTGGTTCTCCTGTAATTGTTTAAGGGATTATTTATTTGCTTCTTCAATATCTTCATCATCATCATGTAGTATGATTTCAAGTCTGAGTCTTGTTTTCTGGTGTGTTTGGCAACCCACTACTTGCTGTGGTATGAGAACTGGGTTGTGATGATGCCAGGTTGTCTTGGATTCCATTGCATAGGTTCTTTCACGTTCCTCTTTCCATCTTGTTATCTGTGATTATAGGTGATCTTGTCTTTGCGCGGAGCCTGTCTCTTCTGTGAATCCTTCAGCTTAGGATTGAAAGTGTTCCTGATGTTCTTCAGAGCTCCCAGGAACCTGGGTGTGGGCGGGCTGCCTGTCTAGATGCAGCAGAGATGGGTCTAGCCTTGGGCCAGATGTGTGCATCCTTGTTCAGTTCTACTGCTTGAACTGCAAGAGTTTTGTGCAGCTTTTCCTGGGGTAGAACATAGGCAGAACTTGACTCACCCTTCCACTTAGGATAGAAATTGTTCCTGCTGCTCTTCTGAGCTTCCAGGGACCTTTTAGCCAGAATTTCTTTCTTAAGAACTTATAATCATGACAACACAGTAGTTTCGTCACAAGTAGTAGAAATCACAGAAATCTTGATCATGAATAATGTGACACTACCACTCATGTGAGTACTTTTACACAACATATGTTTATTCATGTTTTATTAGAAGAAAGGGTACTCAAACTAGGTTATGATCCAGAGTTAGATATCCATCTCTGAAAAGTTAATTTTCAGTGTTTTTCTTAGTTAATAAGGAGGAATATTTCTTTATGAATGGATATTATTATATTACTTTCTATTAATGTATAGAAAATTATGACATATATCATACAGACCTTATTTCATAAATTCCATAAGTCAATAGTTAGTTGAGTTCACTTGTTCAAAATCTCATCACAGTTAAAAAGAAATAGATATAAGAGTTTAGAAAGCATTATTATTTGCAGGCTTTACCATAGAAAATTATGCTGGTTGTCATGACTGTATGACAGGAGACCTGGCACTTGACTAACTGCTACCCCAGAGACTGCTTGTAACTCTTCCCAGTGTGGACCTCCTCACTAGCAATGCACAGCAAGATTAAATATAAGCATGATCTACAAGCAATGACCTTAATCATTGAATTAGCAACAATCAGGTCTCACAATGAATTTCATTGAATGCAAGGGGCCTAGTGAAGGATTTGTCTCACCAGAAGCTCTTGTGGATATAGTTGACATGTAGTCACATAACAGTTTATTTGTCTTCCATCTGCCAGCCATAAATATTGGGCAGAAATGAGAATCATTTTAATCTCCTCTTCAATTGTGAGCTTTCAAAGATCAGAAAGTTCTTTTGATGTCTTACGAATTTAAAACTGATACAGCCCAGGTATTTAACGTCTTTCATGGTGAGAAAAGTAAGCAAAGAATAACTGTGCCAGAGTCAGGGATGTAAAAAAGAAGAGAATGTGACAAAAGAGTATCACCCAGCAAAAATGAGATTAAGCTTTGAAGAAGACATCAGAAAGTAATAACCAGCAGTAATTGAGATCGATGAAAATCATAGCTAAAGCAATGCTGAGAAAGAAGAAAACACAAAAACAAGGAGTACAGTGAGGACAAGGTTTCTGAAATGAGTTTATAGCATTATCAGCAGATAGCTTTGCCTTCATGCTACAGTTACCAATGAAAGATTCGAGATGCAGTTCCTAAGCCATACGTCAGTCCAAGTGAGCCAGAATCTCTGAGAAGTGACCTGAACCTCAATTCTGCAACAGTCTTTAATGCTACCCCCAAATAATTCAATGTGAGGCTGACTGAGAATCAATTGGCTTCCTATGGACTCAGGTTATTATAAGGATCAAGCAGCAAAACTAACATCAGCTGGTTAGAAATGGAGAAACTTATGGCAACTCCACACCTACAGGCCTGAACTAACAGTCTTCTAAGGTCCTCATCCCTTCTGACAGACCAGAGGGAATGCCTACATTTGCCACTGAAGTGTTTCTTCACAACCATGATCCGCAGTGGAGCTCTCTGGAAATTTAATTACACAAGGAGTGAATGATGAGTAAATACACAGTACAAAGTGCACTCACTACTAATGATGCACAAGAAATGGGAGGTACACCATTGTTTATTTTTCTTCATTGATATAATTTTGGTTTTTACAAATATGTTTAAACCTAGAAAACAAGCATGTGCTCTACTTATGCCCACTTGATTGGTGGTAGCAGGTTGGACAAATGCTATTTTCAAATTATTTTGGCTAGGAAGAGACTGCTCAGATAGATCAACTATGTCTCAGAAAAAAATGGCAGTTGAACTGCTTATTGTCAAAACTGCTCTGGATGTCCTTGTTCAACACTGACTCTCATAACAAAGGGTACCCATTCTTAAGTCTGATGACAAGGATTAAAGTACCTTCCTATAAAACACGTTTAACTCATTCATTCTTGCACAGATTCATTCACTTATTGACTCAAGTACCTATTTATGTCCCAGATATACTGGATGCCGGACTCCTAAGTAATAAGGGTCACCTTACCTTTCAAAAGAAACATGCAACAGCCTCTTGAGACTCCAAGAGCAAAGCTCTTCACATCGCCATCAATCTTGCTCAAGGCTGATGAGGGAACTGGTTTTACCAGAAGGTTTTGATTATTCCACAATGCAGAGCAATACTTAGCAGGAGCCCACAGTATCATGGTTCAATTCAAACAGCCTCTTGCTGGGTTGAGCAGAGCAGCAGAATGAGGATAGCTTCCATGTGAACTTCATCAAAGCTTTTGCAAGTAAATTTAGTTTGAACACAAGTTAGAAAAAAGTCAATTTATTTTAAACCCATAACTTAATATGCTGTTCTAACACAAATCTTACAAGAACTATTTAAAGGATTATGGTTTCTTTTTTAACACTACAAAAAAGAATCTGTAGGTGGCTATCATTGAAGTCCTGAGTGAGGAAGATTTGCCATGAGTATATATATATATATATATATATATATTCTTTTAGTAATAAAGATCTTACTGTAAATGCTGTGGAAATGTTGTTTGTTAGGGTTGTGCCAATATACTTAGACTTTATTTCAAGCAGTGAGTGATTTCTTTGACTAGGTTTTCAGCCAAAAACAGAGTTACTCATAAATTGCATGAATATCTTCCAACTCATAATTGCCAGGTTCCGGTCTTAGATTTTAGTCATCAAGCATAATTTCTTTTAGTTTCTTTAAATCCTAAATTGATGTAGCCTTCTTTTTCTTTTTAAAAACACCAACTACCCACTCCTTCTTTTATTGTTCTTGGGACAAACACATACATACACTCCCATACATACAAACACACATAGACACACACACACACACACACACACACACGCACGCACACGCACACGCACACGCACACACACACACACACACACACGGAATTGGGGTCAGAGAGAGAGGAGTGACAGAGACAGAGATAAATAGAGAGACACAGAGAAAGACAGAGGTGGGTGGGAGAGAGACAGAGACAGAGAGACAGAAGGAGACAAAGAGAAAGAATGTACTGTCTATCATAATGTGTTACTCACATAAAGTGTCTTAAAATCACACAGTGGTGAGCAATTTTTGATCATAATGCTGCAATTTGAATGAAATAGCTTTCTCACCTCATAAAATATTCTGTTTAGATCTAAAAATAGAGGTATGTTCAGAATTGCAATTACAGAAAAATGCCTTTAAGTCCAGGGTAAATACATGTAAACTGACGAGAAATTAAGTAATATTTTTCATGTCACTTTTCAAATATACAAGGAAAGTAGTTTAGGAAAATTACTTTTGGTAAACAGAAAAACTGTAGTTAAAATTCCAACTGTCTTCCTACATCTGTACACTTTCAGCTTTTTCAAAATGAACACATAATGTAGTTCTTCAATATTTAAATACAACAAGAAATCATATAAGTTCAGAATATAATCTGTAGAAAATAATAAACCACTAGAAAAGATAAAAATGTAATTCATAAAAATAGTAAAATTTAGAATCAGTATGATTGTTAGCATAGTAAGTAAAGAACACCTAGGAAATCTGAATTTGAACTTTTAAAGACACATGAAGGAATGAGAGTAATTTATCCAAGCATTTTTTGTTTGTTTGTTTTTGGAAATGGCCACAGTGAACATGCTAGACTTTTTTCCCAGAAAATCAAAACTCTGTATGTTTCTGTTTTTATTAAAATGAATGAATGGTAATTATGCACAATGAGAATGTATCAGCACTTTGTACATTTATGAAATGACCAATTTCTACCACCAAAATGTTGTGTCTTTAGCCTCAAATTTCAGATGGATTGATATGCTGGAAGAATTCTCTAGGAAAAGTTGAACTATTCAGCATGCCAGGAAGATAGCCTCAGGTGCATATGTAGCAGAGGATGGCATGTTCTGACATCAGTGGTAGGAGAGGCCTTTGGTCCAGTGAGAGCTCATTTTCCCATTGTAGGGAAATGTCAGTGTTCTGAGGTGGGAGAAGGGGTTTGGGAGAGGGAGCACCTTCATGGAGTCAGTGAGAAAGGGAGAGGGGATGGGATCGGGGGAAGTGGAGAACATCTGAAATGTAAATTCAGAAAATATCCAATTAAAAAAGAATACTGTGAAGATAATGGACATAAAATTGCCAAGGTCAAATTTTCATTATTAGAACAAAATTTGTGACAGAAAACATTTTAAAAGAAGATTTACTTGGGTTCATGATTTCATAGGTCTAGCATTTAGGTGGGTGGCTTCATTGCATCGTGGTCCCACAGAAAGAACATCATGCCAGCCGGAAATTGTAACAAGGGCTGTTTATTTCAAAAGAGATGCCCTCGTTGGTCCTGTTTCTACACTTACATCTCACCTTTGAAGGGTTCAACTAGCTTAAATTTATCAGTAAACCCATTCATTCATGAAGTTATAGTCTAGTGACCCCATCCCCTCCTACTGGCCCCACAAATTGGGCATGAAACCTGGGCCATTTATTCCTTCTTTAGGATAATTTACATGTAAACCATAACTAATGACAAGCTTGAATTTTTCTTTAAAGTTGATCATTAGTTTTGTGTAATACTTGTTATATTGAGAGAGAAATAAACTAAAGAAAAAGATATCTCCGAATACCATGTACATTTAAATAGAAACATCCTAAATATGACACTCTTGGAAACATATGGAAAAGACTATATGCTGCTAATATGACACTTTTTACACATTTCTGTTGTTGTTCTCCTTACAATAGGCAGGGAAAGGATATAGCCTAGATGTCTGGAATATGATTCAGTTAATAAGAAAATGATTTTAAGAAATCTGAAGGCAAACGAATGGAACAGGAAGCAATCATTATTATAAAAAGGTACTATTATAAAAACTCCCCAAAGTGGAAATGGCATGGTGTGTGTGTGTATGTGTGTGTGCATAATGAAATTAAATAAAGTTCCCCTATAATGGGAGAGTGATACCCCTATAAAACCCTACAGGCTAACAAAATGAGGCTACCTCTCTTACAGTTACCAGCCAGTGAGGACTCATAAACCCTTAGATATTATGGGCTACTCTCATTGTGTTTATTTACCCTCAAGAAATTGATGGCAAGACACTATCGTTCAGGCCATCACATACTTGGATCATAGAATGTGGTGAGATGAAGCTGGCCCGAACCTGGAAGCTTCCGCTCTACTGGTTAACTTTCAAGAGCTGGGAGGTGCTATGTAGTTCATTAATCTGATTCTTCTATAAATAGATGTCCACTCATGCCTTAGCAGCATCAGTGTCTTCAGAGTAACCGATCACTTCAAGATTTGATTTAAGTCCCAATCCCAAGATGGAACCCACACTTGGTACCATTATGAGGGCCAAGAACTTGTGGCTGGACAGGTCAGAGCACAGATTCTACTATTAAATGCTTTTCTAACCGTACATAGTATTAACCGGCAAAAGACTTCTTGTTGTACTCATGATGTAGTGCACCTTCCAAATCTCATCAGAGGAGCTTCTTTGTGCAGCAAACTGCAACGGAAAGAACGATACAGACCTCATCAGAGAAAAAAGGACTGCGGGGTGCTCAGTCCTAAATGAGACTGGTACATAACACATCTCCTCCTCCCAAAGTTCGGAATCATTGTAGAAGAGGGTAGAGAGAGACTGTGCAAACCAGAGATGGTCGGTGACTACAAGAAATCTGTGTTTCCCAAATTCTAAGCATGCCAATGTGAACTCTCAGTGGCTGTGAAAGTATGCACAAACCTAAGAACCTCAACTCAAAGTAAACCCTGTGGAGTGGAGAGGAGGTTATGAAGTCCTACCCCTAGATAAGGAGCTATTAGTAATTGGTAGCTACCGAGAGAGGAAGAATTAGTTTGCTTTAAGTGCATGGGCACAGGTAAGTCTATCATGCTCATATGGATGGCCACATACAGTATTACTGTCATTAAATGGGTTAAAAAATATAAAGACATAAAGTTAGAAGGTCTAAAGTAGAGGTTAGATCTGCGATTACATTGGGGAGTGTGAGAAAAATGTTCAAAGAACAATGCAAAAAATTCTTAAATAATTAATAAAAATATTTTAAATAAAAGAAAAATCTAGGGAGTTCTGTATTCTCCAGGCATTTATCCTGGAGCCACGTTTTAAAATGTCAAGGTATTTACATGATTATCGGCTCTGATGGTGGGTTGCCTCATCCATATCCTGAGGCTAAAGCACAGCAGGAAACTTCTGAATGTCAGAGGCACACAATTCATTACTACACTGTCAGCATATTGTCTGATATCAGCCCACATACCCAGCACCTTTTGTCTCTAGTCTCTTAAAGACATCTCCACCCACACCCACAAAACTCATCATCTTATTTTGCCTTTCCATCCCAACAGATACACATAAGAAAATCACACACACACACACACACACACACACACACACACACACACACACCAAAAACCAAAAATCAAACAAACAAAAACACCCTGAAAAAAACCTATCCAGAGAACAAGAGAGAATCATTCGAAAGTCTTCAGGTCCCCATATTTGGGAATTCATATTTTGGTATTCCCAGTAAAGAAAAATAAACACAGTAGGTCATATCTTTTGAGAGTCGAGGACAAAGAACTAGAGGTAAACTGAACTAAAACCTTTTTAAAAGTACATAAAAAAGAATGGTGAAAGTATATCAGAGTGTAAGATTAGGAATCATACTCTACATTGTTCACAGACTGATGGTATTGATTGATTTTTGTCTCTCACTGAATCTCCTTTCCAAGAGGATCTGAATGCCTAAAGATGCTGGAGTATATCATTAACATAAACGTGTCATATTACCTATTTATAAAAAATAATTAGGTAACAATTGAAGAAAGACACTAATGCTTAAAAAATAAAAAGGTGTTTCTGTAGATAAATTAGCATATTTGCAATTGGTTACTAACTCCAATGATTATATCGTGCCATCAACATATGACTGTTTTTTATTCTTACATGATACATTGGATTCTTTACATTCTGACATGAAGTATCAAGAAGGCTTATTGTTACTTTTTGTCTAGTGTGTGGGAATAAAAAAGGATAGATATAGATTTAATACGTAAACCTGGATTTAGGCTGAATTCAAATAAATGCCTCCAACTGTCATTGACGCTGAAACTTAACTTATACCTAAATGAGCAGATTTGATGTGCTCTCATGGGAATATTTCTCTGGTATTATACAATTCCCTAAAGAACAAAGTAATTTAAAAAAAATAATTGGGCTTACTACTTGAAATAGAACTCTTTTATATGGGTAATTATCTTTTATTTTGTATAGAAAACTCAGCACTGTCTATTTCATCCATTTAGGTGGCTGCTCATGGCAAGGGAAACTATAAGTTTTAGACCAAGGTTATGATCTTGTACAGTTTCTGTTGTCATTGGTTCTGAATCACTTCCACCTGCTTGAATCCAGCACTTATCTCGCTGTGAAGGCAATACTGGTGCAAGTCTTCCTGTGAGCCAGCAGCCAACCTGGATTTCATCGTAATAATGCACTAGAAGCAAACAGGAGTATTTCTTGCCTAATGGAGTCCATAACAAGACTGTATCCAGATATAATGAGGGCATTTGACAAAATAGATAAGATCTTCTATGGGGCAGGACAACTAGACAAGTGGCAAAATATTTAGGCCTTTTTCAAATAAAGGATACATCATATTTTTGGCCTCCTGGTTCTTTAGGAATTCAGGGGCTGAGGTCACCTTGCTACACTTGACCTTCTTTTCTTTCAGCATGACTTGCTGGAGGAGAGAGAAAACACAGGGAGATCTTTTATAACATTCTGGGACAATTACTTCAAATGAGTTTGGTTGTGCATATTAGAAGAGAGATTAGAGAATAATTTTGAATAATCTTTAGTTTCATACAATGGTTGACTCCAATTCTTTTTAGTAATTGGTTTTATTTTATCTAGCTCCCATATATCCAATGGCCAAATACTAATTTAATCAGCATCATTTTTTTTTCACTATGTCATAAAATGGGAGAGTAAAAGGATGTGCCAAAATGATTAGCACACTAATCAGGCTTTTACATTCTTGTTTTGAAATAGTGAATTTGGCATGGCACAGTTGTTACTGCAGGTCCCCATAGCTTTTAAACACCCGATTTAATAATTTTGATGGATTTTTAAAAATCTATTATGAATGCCAGAGCTAGCCAGCAAAAGTTAGGATCTGACACCAGCTACAGAATTGAAACTACAAACTCGCGATAGCACATCATTAATGTTCCTAGAAATTAAGCTAGAGATTAAGAAAAAGGATTAAGGTCTCAGGAAGATTTGTTAATATAAAAATAAGTCATATTGCAAAACAACAGTATTACTGTATTCTATTTAATATATACTATTAATAATAGAATGATAAATTAATAATAAAATATGTGTAAATATCTCTGTGGTATGATTTCTTAGCAATTCTGAGAGGAAAGGGCAATGTTGGAATTATCACGGTACAAGTTCTCAAACATTCTTTAGAACAACAGTATCAAAAACTATATGATGAGAACACAAAATAAAAGACAAGGTGACCTACAGAATGGACTAGAAGACCCAGATTTAAAATTGCACATCTCCAGATCCCTAATGTATGGCAAAGATGGCAAAATAGGTATTAGAAAAAAGAGTCACTTTAATAGTACTGGAAATGTCAGAAAAGAAATTTATAGTCAGAAGAAGCTAAACCTACATCTCTTGGCATACAGAAAGATAAATTTAAAATGGATCAAGGACGTTAATGGAGAATTAGAACTTTGAAACTGCTGGGGAATGAAAGATAAATAAAATAGTTCAATATATAACTGTAAGCAAGGACTTTCTGAAAAGACTCCAGCAATTAATCCCAGTATTAATTATTGGGAATTATTCTTGGTTGCCTTTCTAATATCCTGTAACAAATAGCACAATTAATGGCTTAATCTCATAGTTCTGTGAGTCCGAAGGGCTACTTAGTTCTCACTGGACTAAATCAAGCTTGAATTTGTTTCTGGAGATGTTTAAAGAGAACCTATTACGTTGAGGCTCTAGTAAAGATGAGCTTGTATTTTGTTAGCCATAGTCTAAGAGCAATCTATAACATGTAGAAACTACACATATTCTTTTCTCGTGGCTATTTTTCATCAACTTCAAATTTAATAGTGAACACGACTCTCTTTAAAATCTCCTTGACTCACTTTATCCAACTTGATTTTTGTTTAAAATACTTTCTGGGATTACAATTTTCTACCTGAAACATTTATGATAATAAATTCCTGTTTTTTTTTTTTTTCTCCATTAGGATGAACACCTATTTTATTGAAGACTAGAATGGCTATTCCAGCTTGTTTCTTGGATCCAGTTGCTGGGAAAACCCTTTTCCAGCCCTTTATTCTGAAACAGAGACTATTTTTGATGCTGAGATATGTTTGTTGTATACAACAGAGTGATGGGTTCTTTTTTTTTTATTTTTTAAAACGACTTTATTTTACAAAACAAAGATAAATGTACAGATTTTAAACATTTTTTGCTTAAAATTATACATTTTTGTCAGTACTGTTTTTTCAGACATTAAAATAATTTTTACATAAAACCATGTGAATATATTTTTTTAGTCCGTACTTGATTTTTTTCAAGGGCTTGACAGTATGCATTGAAAACCTAATTGTTACAATAAGCGTAAAGTACATGCAAAACAAAACGCAACATGGAAATAGTCAAAGTCTTCTTGTTTTGTAAATATATGTATATTTTTTTTGTTTTCTTTATTTCTTGAACTTCATACAGTCTGTGAGTTGTTTCTGGGGGAGTGCAAGCCTCTGGGGTTAGCATCCCACTATCAGTGACTGCATATTATGACTGTTCTTTTGTGACTGGGTTATCTCACTCAGGATGATATTCTCTAGATGCAGCCATTTTCTTAAGAATTTGGTTAAGTCATTGTTTCTGGTGGCTGAGTAGTATTCCATTGTGTATATGTACCACAATTTTTGTATCCATTCATCTTCTGAAGGACATCTGGGTTCCTTCCAGCTTCTGGCTATTATAAATAGAGCTGCTATGAACATTGGGGTGCATATATCTTTGTTGTGTATTAAAGTGACTCTGGGGTATATGCCCAAAAGTGGAATAGCTGGGTCTTCAGGTAGTACTATATCCAATTTTCTGAGGTATCGCCAGACAGATTTCCAGAGTGGTTGTATTAGCTTGCAACCCCACCAACAGTGGAGAAGTGTTCCTCTTTCTCCACAGCCTCGCCAGCATCTGTTGTCATCTGAGTTTTGGATCTTGGCCAATCTGACTGGTGTGAGGTGGAATCTCAGGGTTGTTTTGATTTGCATTTCCCTGATGGCTAAGAATGTCAAGCACTTCCTCAGATGTTTCTCGGCCATTTGGTGAAACTGAAAACGTTTTGTTTAGCTCTGTACCCAATTTTTAAATAGGGTTATTTGATTCTCTGGTGTCTAGCTTTTTGAGTTCCTTGTATACCTTGGATATTAGGCCTCTATCTGATGTGTTGTTGGTAAAGATCTTTTCCCATTCTCTTGGTTGCCGTTTTGTTTTCTTGACAATGTCCTTAGTCTTACAGAAACTTTGCAATCTCATTAAGTCCCATTTGTTAATCTTTGACCTTAGAGCTTGAGCCATTGGTGTTTTGTTCAGGAAATTATCTCCTGTTTGTTTCTTGGATCCAGTTGCTGGGAAAACCCTTTTCCAGCCCTTTATTTTGAAACAGAGACTATTTTTGATGCTGAGATATGTTTGTTGTATACAACAGAGTGATGGGTTCTTTTTATACATCCATTATTTTGTTGAAGATTACTCTGGTTCTTTGAACTGTCTTCCCCTATTACTTTTTTTTTTTTTTTTTTTTTGATCTTCTCATAGTGTCCCAAATTCCTAGATGTTTTGTCTCAAAAAATTCTTAGATTTTAAAATTTTCTTTGTCTGATATATTGATTTTTTTTTATATCATATCTTCTATATTTTAGATTTTTCTGTCTTTTGTATTCTGTTAGTGATGCTGGTTTTTGTGGCTCCTGATCTCTTTCCTGGGTTTTCCATTTCCAGTATTGCCTCAGTTTGTATTTTCTTTATTGCCTCTATTTCCCTCTTAAGGTCTTGGGTAGTTTTAGTCATATCCTTCATCTATCTTGTTTATTTTCCTGTATTTCTTTATATTTACTTGCTTCCTCTTTTAATGTCTCTATCTGTTTGAACATATTTGTTTGTATTTCCTTATAGGATTTACTCATGTCCTCTTTACAGACCTCTATCATCTTCATAAGATTGGTTTAAAATCTTCTTGTACTTCAGTTTCATTTGTTTTTTAGGGTTTGTTATAGTAGGATGGATGGACTGCTCTAGGTCTTGATTTCTGTGTTCTTATATTATCCTTTAAGCATTTGGTTTTCCCCGGTGTCAGCTGGATGATCCTGATAGCAACAAGACTTCTCAGAAAGATGAAAGGGAGCCATATGCTGGACAATGGAGGTCAGAGTATCTGATCTGCTGGCTGTGCCTCAGGCAGACTCTATTCTGTAGGCTGTGACCCAGTTGGATCAAACTGAGATAGGGGGAAGATCCAACTTGGATAGGATTAGTTGGACAGGGTTCCAGGTTGGTTAGTTTGAGGAGCCCACAATACTTCCACAGGGAGGCAAGATGCTCTTAGGATACAACAATGCTCCTCTGGACTGAAGAAGTAGACAATGGGGCTCAGGGTACCACACACAACTCTTCTTATACAGGTACTTTTAATGGAGAACATTTATTACTATATAAAAATATTTAAAGATATATTTTAACACAGTTATACTTTATTTGCTATTTTAATATGTTGAAGAAGTTTGCAAATACAAAATATCATTTATTTTGTCCATGATGATATCATAACATAGTATCAACTATGGTTTCAATTTTTAACATATATATTGAATTTTCTACTAAGTATTTTTTGAGTTCTTAAGCAAGAGTTTAAACTTTACCCCTTTGCTTTGATATCATACCATTATGGAAGAACTAAAAATCCTATACTTCTTACATTATTTCTGAAAATGATACAAGGAAAAAATGCCTGAGTTCTTTTAAGAAGGCCACTATGTCATTGATAGCAATAATAAACACAGATGCACACATACACAGACATATACAAGTATAGACCATTCTATCTGATGGACAAAGATGAAAAAAATTCTCAGCTGACCACTGATACATTACCATGCTCCAGAGAAAGGCTCCTGTGCATGAGCATGATTTAGACGTACATAAAGGCAGGAAGGGTAGGTATTAGGAAAATATGGGAAGGGGTTCGACTGAGGAGATGGAGGAAGTTTATAATCATATTCAATTAAGTAAATAATTTTTGAATAATAGAAATATAACGTATATTCAAAGCCTATTCAATGAAAAGCACATATAATAATTCAAACAGACAAGTGATAAGATGTGCAGAAGAAAGAGGAAAGATATTCCCCAGAGGCAAGCATGATAGCACTTGTCTTTAATTTTAGTATCAGTGATGGAGTCAGGTAGATTTCTTAGTCTGTGACCAGCATGGTCAGGTTCCTAGCCAGTTCAGGTTATATAACAACACCTTCTCTCAAGAAACAATTTTTTTCAAAGATATTAATAGAAATATATTGTTATCTATTAAAAGATAATAATTTATGTGACACAGTATATCTACTTTTGTATAACTAATGTTTGTACAAATTTAATAAAATTTGTAAACATTGTATGTACTAAATCATTTCTTAGCTTTCAATATTGGCTGATGTATAAAAAATAGAATAAAATTGTTGCTAAAATAAATAAAGAAAAGCACATATAAAAATGTATTCCCTCAGTTTTCAGCTTCATTCCAGAGATAAATATACAGAAAGAAAACTTGGAATCCATCACAAAAATGGATGCAATGGCAGGAATCACGTGACATCATTAATAGATACAGAAAAGTCTTTTTAAAAAATTCAATAGAAGCTCTGGAACAGTTTGGCACACAGGAAACAAGCCTTCATAGAATAAAGGGTATGTATAAAAAGTCTATGAAACATGATGTAAATGGAGACAAGCTCATTTCCATCAAAATTAAGAACAAAAAACATATCTCTGCTTTCTACTCCTTTCCAATATAGTACTTGCTTGCCATAAATATTAATGAGGTTTCTTCTAGGTGCCAAAATGTTTTGGTAAATATTATTTGGAAGGATTTACCACAACTTAAATCACTTAGTTTTTAAATACAAGTAACAAAACGTTTATATTTGTAATAAACTATATAACAGTAGAGCTGGACAAATTCCAGCACTCTGTGTTCTTTTGTTACTTCCCTGTCAAAATTCCCAAGACATCACTTGCCATGTTGCATCTGGGCTGACCAGCCATCCTGGCCATGTTCTCAAGATTCAACCACCCCATGCACTCTTTACTTCTCTCCACCTGTCTGCCTTCCTCCTGTGGTCTGTTCTCAGACCCAAAGTTCAGGAACCAAATCCCCACCTTACCTCTATTCTGCTCATCTGTAAGGTGTAGTCATCTTTAGTGACCAATCAGAGATAACATTCAAGGATGAATTAGATAGAATCACTTAGTGTACATCACATTCCCCTCAACCAGACCTTGGGGGCCAGTATTTAGCATTACAACACAGAGCAACAGACCAAATCACAACACTTACAGCCTTAGTTAAAACAATGAGACAAGAAAGATGATAAAGAGGTGCAAATTGGGAAGGAATAAAAGAATCTTTATTTGTAGGCTATATGGTTTTATACAAGGAATCTACCAGATAATCCACAGATATAACAAATCCTTTCAGCAAACTATGAGGATGAAAAATTTAATATATAGAACCTGGTATCTTTCCTATACACTAACCACAAGAATACTGATAAACAAAGGAAATAATCCTATTCATAATCATCTCAAACAGTAAAATAATTAACATGGATTCACTGAGCACACATTGAGAGACCTATTGGTCCAGTTGTATCTGTAGCTGAAGATAGCAGTGTCTGGCATCAATGTGAGAAGAGGCATTTGATCCAAGGATGGCACATTTTTACAATGTAGGGACAATGGAGTACAGATAGGGTTTAGGAGTGAGTGCACCTTCTTGAGGACAAGCAGAGGGGGAGGAGAGATGGGAGAAGGGCGAGAGAAGGAGATTACATTTCAAATGTAATACAGGGAGTATCTAATAAAAAATGTGACCAAATTAATAAAGGCCTGGTACAATGTCAACTGTTTCACATTGACCAAAGAAGAAGACACTAGAAGATATGAAAATTTCCCATCCTCAACATCAGAATGTATGGGGAATTGTAGGTGAATGTGCATGCAAAACACTCATCCTGCAAATTCATAATATTAAAGCCTGTATCTTAGAATGCTGTGTGTACAGCTCTGGAGTGGGAGTCATCTATAACAATATAGGAGCAGAATGTGTTGAATAGAACCCCTGTCCTCAGATCCTTGCCACTCTGTAGAAGTCACATCTAAGTGCACTTTTGCTCTGTACCATGGTTGTATCTCCTAAAAATCTCCCAAACATTAGGGTCTGACTCATGGAGTTCTTCAATTTCTTTCTTCTTTTTTCCACATCTCCAAGATGGGTAACAAATGCATGAGTTCTTGTGGTGACTAACTCTTAGCAAGGTATATGTTAATGACACAGAATTAAAAGCTGGACATGTAGCTCAGTGGTGTATTGCATATTTATTTTAAGTTTGGCCTTGAGTTCTATTCACAGGAGAGAAAGGGAGAAGGGAGGAAAGAAAGAAGGGGGAAAGTAGGAATTTATTTGGTTATTCCAGAAATTGACAATAAAAAAAGTCCATACTTAAACATGAGTGACAATAAAGAGGAGTAGGACAGAGATATAAAAGAGACGTTTTATGTCATACCAACAGAGGAAAGTAGAAATCTTAGTCCTTAGATTCAGCAATCTAGTGAGCTATATCCCTTGGCAAACTGTGTCTGTTTTTCATATACTCTTTTCAGAGATTCATTTGATGACAAGAAACTGAAGATAGATGAAAATTTTTCAAAGAAGGATAATTTCATCCTGCTTGATAAATGTCTCATTCATCTAACAACTCTAGTTCATCTTTTATAACTAGTATTTAATAATTCACTAGTCGAAATGTCCTTTGCTAAAGTGCTACACAAGATGGTATATCAGCCCTGACTCGTCTGCTTAATCATAGAGTTCCATCAGCAAGGTCACAAGTGAAATACTTAAGTGTTGGTCAGTGGAGTAAACATGGAATTAATCAATATCTTTGGTTTTATTCTCAGATAATATTACTTCTTTGAGAGTTTTGTAAAATATTTTATTATACTCATCACCCTCCAATTCTTCCTGCACCCACACCTTCTTACACATACACCACTTTTTATATTTTTCTTCAAATCATCAAGATCAATTTGTGATGTGCAAATATTCTTTTTTTTTTTGCAAATATTCTTTAACATATTTTCTTCCAAAGGGTCATGGTAGACTCACCTGGGAATCAAAGCTTAGATTAAACTGTCTCTCTTTCCTAGCAGCTAACAATTATCAATAACTCCATAGTCAATGGTACAGTTTAATGCCCCAATTTCATCTCTATCCTGGAATTTTGTCTATCTTGAGTTTGCATAGATTTTGTGCATGCTGTTCAATTTTGGGTATGAACCAACTACCAATAGTGATATAGGTTCCAGGTCCATATTAGTCATATTTCTTTATGTCCTATAACACAAGTATGTGATGTCTGCAGCAATAGGGAACTACTATCAACTTCTGGAGAGTAACCAAGAACAATCCCAGTAGCCTATAAGGAGTGGTCTATGGAAATATCATTGGCTAACAATACCAAGAGGCAACCCAGTTCTGGTGCCAAGCATTGTCTTAGTCTCTGGAATCTAAAAAGTGCCCTTTGCCTGTTGTAGCTTCACTTCATTTTAAGAATTATTTTTGCTTAGCTGTTTCTATTATATAAGTATATGTAAGTTTGTATATGACTTTTTTGAAAAGTCTTCAGTATAATTTTTCTCTCTTCATTCTCTCTCCTCTACCGAGGCCTTGACTACACAACTCTACTTTAATTATCTCTGTTTCATTATTCTGTCTTGACCCATTATATCAGTACATTCAGTTTTTCTCTCATCAGTAGATATTAACTTTGATCTTGAAGATATGTGTGCTTCATTTGGAATAACAATGGAAGTCAGAGAATTACTAAGAGGCCAAGGGGAGGAGTTTTAAAGGGAGTATAGAGTACTCATTTTTATCTTTGCCATCACACAGTGTGCTTTAACCTAGAGGAAACAATGCCCACATAACTCATTCATCATTTCGATCATCTCAGAACAGGAAGATTTAGCCTTAGGAACAGAAGAAACTGAAATAGTATGCTTAGCTATGTTTCTACAAATAATGGCTTTAGAGTGTGTCATTCAAGATAGATAGATTCTGTATGGACACTGGGCTTGAATTACTGAGGTGTCAAAAATCAGCATATGGAGAATGGGCAGTGTCCATTTGATCAGGTCAGCCTAAACAACCAACACTATTAAATGAACTTCAAAAGGGAAGCAATTCATTTCCCCAACAGAAAACAAAAACAAAAAGCAACATTTTCCTCTTACCCACTGCTGGATGTTCCCATTGATATGCAACTGTATCACCAGCTTTAGAATCACAACTGCAGAAAGAGACATGGATGTATCTGCAGGTTGCAGAGTGTCTTTCAAACTGTTGCTTGATTTGTTACATGTGTTTGCTAAATCATCTTGAGATTATTTCACATTTGTATAATTTTCCCTGTCTCATTTTTCATTCTTTGTTACAATACTATGTTGAGTGACTAGGAAAAGGAAGAATCTAATTCAAAATAGGAGAAAAATTAAAGTATTTGTAAAATCAATTCACTAAATATTTGTAGGCACAGACTCAACTGTGCTTGCTGTCCTAACTATATTTTCAGAACCAACCACCAATAGAGATGTGGCTTCCAGGTTCTTATTTGCCAGATTGCCTTGTGTTTTATGACTCAAGTATGTGAGTCATATTGCAGCAATTGGATACTAATATCAAGTATGATACTATTATGTATACAATGTATGGTATATGACATCAATTATTGAATGCAAACTTAAGATAGATGAAAGTCCAGCATGGAGATGATATTCATACATTAAATCTCATCATGTTCTTCAAAGTTATTGACAGTTATTACTTGCTAGGAGAGGGAGAATTTTTTTTTCTATGCATAGATCCCCTGGAGAGGATATTTTTAGTATTATTATTATTATTATTATTATTATTATTATTATTATTACTATTACTATTATTATTTTAACTATTCACTTTATATCTCAATCAATAACCCTCTTCCAGCCACCATCTCCCACAGTCATTCTACCATTTCCCCTCCTCTTCTTCTCTGAGCTAGTAGAGGAGCCCCCTGAGTATTTCCCAACCCTGGTCAGTCAAGTCATGGTGAAGCTAGATTCATCCTCTCCTACTAAAGCCAGTCAAGGCAGCCCAGCTGGAAGAACATATCCCTTGTACATGCAACTCAAATGCTAAGTTCTATGAAACACATAATCTGTCCATTTCTCTCAGGTTCTTCCATACACATTTTCACATATTAATTTTGTCATAACTTCTATATCTAAGAGATCTAGTAAACTCAATTCTTAAAAGTAACCAGGAAATTAAATTTTTTTAAATTACTATCCTATTTCATTTTATGTGGATTGGTATTTGTTCTGCATGTATGTCTATGCACCACTTATATACTTGGAGGCCAGAAGTGCGAGTCAGATGCCATAGAACTAGGTTACAAATAGTTGTGAGCCACCATTCGGTTCTGGGAATTTAACACAGGAACTAAAACAGAATAACATATGGTTTCATTTTTAGTCCAGAATATTGACATAAAGATATGTTTATATCATACTTTTTAATGTCATTGACAACTGCCCGAGATAACATTGTTTTGTAAGACCTAATCATAAATTTAAATATCCCAGGCTGGAAGGAAGTAATATATACAGAACTTACAAAAGAAATATTAGGAAAAAATTGTGTCAGCACTGATTATGCACAGTATTTATCATATTCCCTAAGCTCTGCAGTGTAACTATTACATGTATAGCATTTATATTACTAGGGTATATATGCAATATAGTGATGCTTTAAATTATAAGCATATACGTATATATGTGCAAATATTTTCTCATTGCAAGGACATGATGGAACATCTATATATTTTGACTTTGATGAAGAAACTAATTTCTAGATAATTCCTCAACATTAATGACCTTATACAGTGTTTATAAATATTATTTGAGTCTTCAGTGTCAAAATGACTTTAAAGAAAGTTGTAAAAGGAGACCAGTTCTTTAGTTAGATAATCTCCTAAAGGTACTTCACCAAATCAAGAGGCTTCAAATTCAGCCAAGACATTTTAAGTCATGCATTCTTAAGGTGGATAATGCTATCCTCAAAGGAGTAAAATTTTGTTCTTCAGAGGTGAACATATAAATCTTTTCTTATACACAAAGTACACACACACATAATTTTAACATTAACATGTTATTCTATAATATAATGGTTTTAATATCAAATGTTTCTGGCATGTATTGAGTATCCATGTGCTGGGGAACATGATGCATGATTATGGGTTTGGAGGGATGTATTACATACTAAAACCCTACACTGAATAATGCATAAATCCTTTAATGGAATCTAATAAGAAGTCATCATTGGCATGAGTTGGAAAGTAGGAAATGGTACTTAGTAACAAGAAATAGGTACTTACCAAATCTCCTGCAGGGAAATACACTGAGTTCTTCCTTTTTTCCCACTTCTTGTCCCACCATTCAATAAAGCTATTTTTTTTCCACCACATGTTTCACACCATTGTACTCAGTCTGACAAAACAACACAATGTCAACATAGTGAGCCACATACTGAAAGAGCTACAACTAGGTGCCAACACAAATCTTTGGTGTTTTACCTTTTCTTTTTGCTGGTATTATCATAATTGTAGGAGCATGGATAACACTGATAGAGATTATTATGAAATATAGTGCCAAACCCCTCTTCAGTGGACAGTGAGATGACATGAATTAAATTTCAGATCTACATGGAGAATGTAGAGGACTGATTCTCCTGAGTTGTTCTCTGATCATCATATTTATGCTTGCTTAAAAAACATAAACATTCACACACACACACACAAATAAAGTTTTTTTAATCTCTTCAAAGTTTATCAGCAATAAAAATGTTACTAGATTCTAATATGCAAGATAATTAGAGGGATTATATTTATAAACTAGTTGGATAATAGCATAATAATTCTTATAGAGAACTCTAAAATCAGCTGGCAGTCCTATAAATAAATTGAGAGTGAGTAGGTAATTTTGATTCATTAATTCATAAAAGGAAATTTAGAGTTACACTTGAAGATCCTTGTTATAGATAAAAACTGATTTGTCCTTCCAAATGAGTGCATTAGGCTGAATGAGTAAGACTGCTTATGCAGAAACAACACTAACCAGTAAATCAAGGAAGAGAAATTATAATCTTTTCTATTCTCTATTACTTCCTCTTCTCTCTAGTCTTCTGCCCAGAATCAGTAAGAAGGCAATCTGTGGGATGACAAGCTATGAGAGGATGCTGATACCTGTTCCCAGTTAACCCTTCATTCATCATCTAGCAGAATTGCTGAGTTAAATATCTTATGTCCAACGTCTAAGGGTTTTTATTGCTCCAATGAAACACCATGACCAACAGACAAGTTGGCTGAGGAAAAGTTTATTTGGCTTATACATCCATATTGCTATTTACCATTGAAGGTAATTCAGGATGAGAACTAAAACAGGGCAGACACAGGGAAGCAGAAGCAAATGCAGAGAACATGGATGGAAGCTGCTTACCAGCTTGTTTAACGTGGCTTGCTCAGCCTACTTTTTCTCTTTCTTTCTTTCTTTCTTTCTTTCTTTCTTTCTTTCTTCCTACTTTCCTTCCTTCTATCCTTCTTTCCTTCCTTTCTTTCTTTCTTTCATTTTTTATTGCATATTCTCTGTATTTATATTCCAAATGTTATCCCTTTTCCCCCACACTTTCATCTGCCCTCTACCTCCACTTGCTTCCATGAAGGGGCTCCCTCACTCAACCACTCTCTCCACCTCACTGCCTTGGCATTCCTTTACACTGGGAAAACGCACCTTCACTGGACCAAAGACCTCTCCTCCCATTTATACCAGACACTGCTATCCTCTACTACATATGCAATTGGAACCATGGGTTTCTCCATGTGTGCTCATTAATTGGTGTTTTAGTCCCTGGGAGAATGAAGTAATACTCACCTATAAGAAACAATGACTTTATAAAATTCCTAGGCAAATGGATGGAACTAGAAGCTATCATCCTGAGTAAAATAAGTAACCCACACATGATATGTACTCACTGATAAGTGGATACTAGCCCCCAAAAGCTCTGAATACCCTAGAAAATAATTTACAGATCTTATGAAGCTCAAAGAGAAGGAAGGCCAGAATGTGGATGCCTCACTCCTTCTTAGAAGGAAGAACAAAACACTCATGAGAGAAAATACAATGACAAATGGGGAAGCAGAGATTGGAGAAAAGATCATTCATAGATTGCCTCACCTGGGGATCCACCCCATATAGGCCACCAAACCCAACTCCTATTGCTGATGCCGAGTAGTACTTACTGGCAGAAGCCAGATATGGATGCCTTCTCAGAGGTTCTGTCAGAGTCATACTGATACAGATAAAAATTCTTGCAGCTAGCCATTGGACTGAATACGGGGACAACAATGAAAGAGCTAAATAAAGGACTGAAGGAGCTGAAGTAGTCTGCAACTCCATGGGAAGAACAACATTATCAGCCTGCTTTCTTATAGAACCCAGAACTACCAGCCCAGGGTTGGCCCCATCCCAGATCAACATCTGAAGTGGAAACCTAAGGGATCTTTGGGAAATTGGTTGGATGGTGTTCTGCTGGGGTCCACACCTGAAGGAACGTTTTGCTGAAGCAGACACAGATGTATTGGTCTGCCTTATATTGTGTAGTTGAGCTACAGTTTTCAGGCCTCTATAGAGAAAAACACACACACCAAAAAAAAAAAAAAAAAAAAAAAAAAAAAAAAAAAAAAAACCAAAAAAACTTCTGGTGTTATGGAATAGTTTCTTGCTGCTTGATAGTTGTATCATCTGAGAGAGATGCACATGCTCAGACAGGACCTGTGCTGTAGCAAGACCTATGCTGGGGCAAGACCTGTGCATAGGCAAGACCTGTTGAGTACATGTGATGTTGAGAGGGTATAAATAGAACATGATAGACAGTGACAGAAAGGAGCAGGGCTTGTTTATAGAGCTAACTGTACAATACTTGTAGTTCTCTCATCTTTGTTGATTTTTGCTTCCCTGAGAAAGGCCAGCTGAGAATTTTTTTCCTGGCATCCATCCAGGTCCTTCCTGCTGACTGGAGCCTAGGCTGAGAGGACTGCCTCCCTCAGCTACATAGTGTCGCCACTGCTGATTCATGTTTGCTGTCTCAACTCTTCCCACCTGGACAGCTGCTCTACCCATAAAATATTTTTAATAGATCGAGCTGCCTCTGCTGCCCTATGAACTGCACTATGTTCCAGACCAGAGCCATTTCCCCCGTATCCTTTCTTTCCTGCTACCTCTTGCTGGCGGCGAGCTAAAAGAGAAGTTAAAACATTTAAAAGCAATCATTAAAAATAAAGTTAAAAATTAAAGTTACAGGCTTCTCCTTTACCCATCAACTGTGCATTAGAAAGTACCTCACAGAATGATTTTTATGAAAACATTTTCTCAACTGATGTGCCCTTGTTTTAGATAACGTTAGCTTGTGTTATGTTAACATAGTACTAGCCAGCACATCAGCCATAACTGATTGCATTAAAGAGGAATTCACAAAAAAATGAAGATCAATTATCTTGTTAATTAAAGGAATAAAAGATCTATAAAGATGACATTTGAATTATCTTTATTTACCACAAGTATTTATTCCATATAAAACCATCACTGTTAGATATAAGATAAATAATTATTATAGATTTTTTTCTTTTTTAATACAAATGGAATAAAAAAGTAGTAAAAAAAAGAGGGAGGCAGGAAGAAATGCATTTTCATATATTATTACGAGTGAATTGTTGTAAATAGATAAAATTAATCATTAAAAAGTTTCTTAAATGAATTGAAGAACAATCTTAATAATTTCACAGTTGAAAAACAAATTTGATTCAAACAAGATTCAAGAAAAATAATCTTTAATTTTTTCTAATTGTAATATAGTCAGTCTCCTCTTTGAATAACCAATTAATTACAATTTTACATGCTAAACATGGTAGAGAGACACAAGAATCTAGTAATGAAAGATCATCTGGGCTGAGGTGGTAGCTTTGTTTGGTTCTCAGCTCTGACAAAAAAAAAAAACTACACAGGAAACATAAAAGCAAAAAAAAAATAAAGAGATTCAGATTCAATTAACTTAAAGAACAGCATTAAAACTCACTGCTATGTGAAACTTTCATTCAGTCTTCTACTAACTCTGCACAAAAAGAACTCTCTAAAGTGATGATTGATAGTTGTCCCAGAGTCATTACCACAAATGACTTAGCTATTTTTAAACAGAAGCCAAACAGAAAATAACCAATTTAGGGAATGTTGGTATAGAGGGAGAGGCATCGTAGCACAGAGTTCTTCTGAGGCTCCCTTTTCCAGTGCATTAAGTTTGGTGACCACAAAATAACACAGGGACCACATCAAAATTGCTAAACCAAGAAATCTAAGTCAAAGTTAGCTATTTTAAAATTTGTTTCATGAGATTTATTTTAGAAGCACATTTTGCCAATCCCTCCTGTCTCCAAGTTCCCACACGTAGCGCTGGCTTTAAAGGGACAGCAGCAAAGTTCAACACACAATTTCACACAGTGTTTGCAAGATTCCTGTCATTTGATTAAAATAAAGAAGACATGGAGAAAAATGAAAGAAAAAAGATAAATAGCTTGTGCTTGGATCCTGTGACCATGTGACGTGCTATGAAATGCAGGGAGGTTAAACCAGTTATTAAGTTATTATGGAGTACACTTAGGATGCATTTTTTGAAGCAGGTATGCATACACACACACATACACACACACACATACACACACAGAAATATGTATAAATACATATATATGCATGTATGTATATTATATATGTATACATACAAGCACATACACACACACATTTGACAAGTTTATCCATTTAGTTGCCTCTTTCATTTGTGTTATTATCAGAGTATAAATTTTCTAAATATCTTTCTATATAGTTTCTATTTTTAAAAATTAAGATATCGCCACATCATTCCCTTTCTACCTGTAATCTCTCCCATATACTTTCCAGATGTCTCTAATTCTGGACTTATTTTTAAGTGTGTGTGTGGGGGGGTGAGGGTATGTATTCTTAACTATGAAAATATCACATTCTCTGTCTGTATATTAGTGCTTGTATGTATATGATATCAAGGATGACCAGTAAGTATTGAAAAACCAAATAGGGGTTTCTTCCCCAGGAAATCTATGTCTCCTTCTATGTCTACCTGCCTCCATACTCCAAATTAAATCCTCCCAGCAGTTTTTCCTTTCACCGAAACTAAATTGGATCCAGCAGCCTGTGACAATGGTTCCCATTCCTATAATAACAGTGTTATCAAATACCTACTTTCATCAAAAATACCAGCAATTAAGACACATTGACAATGTTGGCCATGTTTGCTCTAAAGGGAAGAATGAAGTGGCTTTAAAAATCACATTAAATGTTTTATATTTCTTTCTTCCATTTTTGCCACTTTTCTAATATGACTAAAAATAGAAGCTATGTTAATAACTATGAAATGTCAATGCTAATTCAAAATTAATTAGGTATCTATTGCATTCAAAAGAACGTATGAATAACCGAATTGTTCAAACATACGTGACTGCAATGTCTTCTAATTATTTGCCTTTTAATAATAATAATTTTAACACATTTGTTACTGTACCATGGAGATTATATATCTCTATATACTATATATAATGGATATAAAGATATCTATATATTCTTTTTAACATATGAAGATCACACATGTATAAAATATGGAAACCTGTTTTAAACAAATAAAAACACAAAGAGGGGAATACAAAAGATTAAGGAGTCTAGTCCATCTCCAGAGAATGATTATTTTGAGAAGAATGTCCTGTGACCAGGCTGACCACAGTGGATAAGCTCTTTTCTGGGACCATAGTAGTCTGGTTCCTTTTCAAATCTGAAGTTCAAACATCCGTTGTGTTTATGGCATGAATCGGTACGCCACAGAAGATGAGGTTCTCATTCATTGCCATGACTCAATAATTGGCCTTAGCCACAGATTTTCTATACTCCATAAATAAACATAATCTAGCTGGTAGATGAACTAAGCAGAGAGATGGTAAGGTGATTTTCCTCCTTAGCATTTTTCAAGAGATTCACAAGATGCCAGAAATCACAAATTGCTTTTTCACAGTTACCTGAGTTTCCATTCTTTTTTGTAAAGGTTTGCATCCTCTACATGGTGTTTTTAAGCATGTACAACATTGAAAATGAAACATCAATAACAGGTGCTACATGTTGATCCTCGATCAATCAGTCTTTCGTGAATATGAAAATAGGGGTTGGAAGAGACATGGGTCTTACATGAATTAATTTGAAAGAACAAAGGTGTCTAGACCACACTCCATCATGTTGTGAGGAAAACAAAAAGACAGTTAAGGAAGAGGCAGGGAGTAGAATACAATGAGCGTACCGAGAACTGGAGATGAGGTTTGTGGTTTCCATGAAAGACAGGCAGGGTTCTCCGTGGTTGAGTTCCAGGACTTCGTCAATGACACTTGCTATATTTTCAGTTGATGAGTCCCATGGGTGCCACTGATCCCTGACAAAATATTTCCCTTTGTTTCTTAAACTAATTTGAGCTTGTGGTTAATAATTACAGAAGCTAAAACAACAAAAGCCAGCAAAAGGCCATTAACCAATTCGTAAGGATCTCCAATAAATGTCAGAGGCCATTTAAAAATTATCTTCGCAAAGTCATCATGTGACAGGTGATGATCTTCTCAAGATGGCAGTTGGAAAACCCAGGAAGTGAGCCAACACACAGCTGTCGATAACACCCTAACACTTAATTAACTGCAGAATGTATATAGAGCTCCTTTGAGTATGTTATTACACTGTAGACATCAAATTAATCAGAATCTTCAAAAAGTAAAGTTTGAACAATAAAACAAGATTCCAGGCTCAAATATGACCATAGAATAATTGTAACTGGAAAATGAAGATTTGGTCAATTACTACCAAGTAATTGGAATGTATATTTTGAAAACCACTACCTAATGACTTAATGACTTAAGTAGAGGGTTAAAATTAGAACCTTTGTAAGGATAATGGAATCAAAATCAATACATTTGTTTGTCCCCCCCCCATCTCTCCCTCCCTCCCTCCCTCTCTCTCTCTCTCTCTCTCTCTCTCTCTCTCTCTCTCTCTCTCTCTCTCTCTCTCTCTCTCTTTCTCTCTCTCTTTCTGTCCAGATTTGTGTGTGTGCTTATGTATGTTTGTGTATATGTGCCATGTGTTGTGTGTATTGTATATGTGTGATATGTATTCAAATGTGTTTTGTGGGTCCATGCTTCCTGTATATGTATTTTGTTATATGTTTGTGTGTATGATATGTGTGTGTCGCATTAGGGAATGCTTGTTTTGTGTTATATATGCATTGTATGTTGTTGTGTGACTATGTAAGAGTTTTGTTTATGTGTGCACATTCAGTATGGAGGAGAGAAACAATGCCATGTGGGTGACATGTGCATTGCTGTCTTCTATCCACGAGCACAGTTGATCTTGCCAACACAGTATAATTTTCTGGAATTCAACGTCTAGTCAAGTATTGTATTCTTCCATTGGAAAGGTTTATATTGCCCTGGGAGCTAAAATTGGCCATATAAAATTTCATTCTTGATTGGAAACATACATTTTTTATTTCAATACCTTAATCTTACAAAACAAGGGATGCTGGAATAATGGTTCCCTAAACCATAGCATTTCCTTCTGTGCATGGATGTCATGCACATTTCCTTTCTTGTGCAGAAGTATATAATTGTGTTTTTATTCTTCCTTAAACCACAGGGATTTTCCAGCATACTATCATTTGTGCAGATGGAAATGCTGCATTTCGAAAGAGTGGGAAGTCTTTTTTGTCATATTTTATTGGTTCTTCTGGTCATTAAATTTGACAGGCTATAAATCCCCTGTTTACCATTAAGCAGATTGTGAATGACAGGATAACATTAAGCATTTTTGGCATACAAATTGCAATTGAGAAATCAATACAGCCATCATTCTAGGAAAACCATGGCCGTAATTGAGGGGAATATGGTCATCAAGGGGAATTGCTTATTCTTTTTATATGTAAACCTTATAAAAACTAAAAGTTAAAAATAAAAACTAGGGCAGTTCACAGTTGCCATCATTCTGGTTAATAATAATAATGAAAGAAAGCAAAAGCAAAAATAAATGGTTGTGAAGATGGCTTTCCTTTCGCGTGTTGTTGACTCAGCAGCAGGAGGCATGGGACATATGAATAGTCATTACTCAAATGTAATGTCTCTGTCATTCTTCCCACCATGTGCACCAAATCTTTATTAATATGTTTAAATTCCATGCCTCTGCTTTTTTCTATTAATAACTTAGTGTATATTTTAAAGGTCATAGAAAGTGTGGACAATGATGTCACTAATCATGGGTTCCACAAAAGAAGTCTTTTGCATATAAAATTGCCTCCTTTCTTGGCTTTGAGCACCTATGTGACTGTTCTCTCTTTCCTTGCCCACCTCTCCACTCCCCTTTTCACAGACACATTAAAGGATAGGTAAAATATATTTACCAGTATCTAAATCTATTGCAGCCACCCATAGTAACTAGGTCTTACCACATGATTTTAATGTCGCCTCTATTCTCTCATTTCTTTATCCCACTTATGACTATAATGAAGATTATTTATAATTACCAGCATCACAGCATTAGCTGTGCAACCTACATTTCATAAGATCAGCCATTTTGCTTGTTTTTGGTTATTTTTTCCTACTTAAGCAATAAACCTTGAGCATCATGAACGATGCTAGACCTAAGAGAACCATTAATGCATGCAACATACGTGTGTACATGAGCATATGTGTGTATGTGTAGAATTCACATCCTATATATAATATACACATGTTACAGGGATGCATGACTGTGTGTGTGTGTGTATGTGTGTGTGTGTGTAAACTATCAATGCTTATTTATCCCATAGATTTTTGCCCTTGTCAATAATTTTTAAAACATTATTTGGAAAATGGATGCTAATATTGCATTATTACCTCACTTAACTGAAGTCCAGAAAAAGATTTATGAGCATGAGTAAAAGTACCTTCTCTGTTCTCATCAATTCACGAAAATTGCAGATTTAATCCCATCCCAACCCCTTCTCCAAGGCTTATTGCAATGCAATAAGTAATCTGCCTCATTCTACCATTGTCACACAGGTTTCTATAGTTCTAAAAATTCCTTAAGCCTTTTTTGTTTAGTTTGCCTACTTATTTATTGTATTAAATTATGTTATTTTTATTGTTGTGACTTTTAAAGCTTGACCAATTTATTATATATATATACATATATATATATATATATATATGTCTTTATATATTTATTTGTTTATTCTTTAATTTTTTTTTACAGTTTAGTCATTATATCCCTCCTGGTCTGCCCTCTGACTGTTCCTTATCTCATCCCTCCTCCCCCATCACAAAGAAGATATTCCCCACCCCACCTCCACCCCACTAGATCTCTCCACTTCCTGGGGCCTCAAGTATTTAGAGGGTTAAGTAGAAAAGTTTGACTAATTTTTCAGTGTTCTTCTTAATGTTTCATACTTGTATAAAATCATAATATTCAAGAATAAAGACTATAATACATCCTAGAGTATAATCTACACACAATTTTGGGGCACTTGCTGAATGAACAGGGTGGAGTTCTCAGACTAGAAGATAAGGTTCTATCTGTGCTTATGATTTCCAATATTCTAGCATGCTGTCTTACTAGTCTGTATATGTTAAATAAAACCATGCTTTCCAAGAGTTTAAATTATTTGTCAATTTCTCTTTTCTTTTTGGCTTTCATTTTTATTTATACCACACAGTTCCGTTCATAGTCATGTCTGTCACATGAGTTATAAACTTTCAGATACTTTTGTACCCAAGGTCATATGTATAAACCAGAGAACAGTTTAAGATCAATATATCCAGATATTTCAGAAATAGCATGTTATAGAAGAAGAAGGCACCAAAAATAAGTTACCTAAAGTTTAGCAGTCACCTAAAACTTCTTAGTAGACTACCAACTATGTACAGAATTTCTACAAAGAATGTAAGGTTGTTTGTTTTGTGTAGAGTAGGCTTAGTTTTTTAACCTACTTTAAGGAGGGTTCTCAAGAGCTTCAACCCCCATTTCTTGCCCATTGTCCAAATATAGGGGAGAAAAAGGTAAATAGAACGAGGGGCTGTGGACCTGCTTTGAAATAGTTCTTTTGTGTGATTCCAGTCTCTGCTGTTAGGATGTTTTTGTAGTTCACTTTAGTAGTGTCAGGAAACCAACAGCCCAATTCAAAGACTGTTACCAAAGATGAAACAGCATTGGCAGTATGATGCAGCAGAAACAGCCAGGCCTCTGCAAAACTGGCACAAGTCAACAGGAATGACCTGAACCATCCAAAAAGCCACGAGTGCTTCTGCTGTGCCTCTGTGAATGAGGTGAAAACCAGTGAAGACTGGAGACCAAGGAAGCATTTCACAGCTATGTATGCACGATCCCTGTTACTCTTCGGTCCTACTTCTCCCCTCTCCAAACATCATGCATTCTCTCCCTGGTCTTGCTTCAGCAAAACATAACATAAACCTGGATCACATGACACAACCATAAATTTTTCCTTCAGTGTTGGTTTGTTTTTTTTGCTGTGAATGCATAAGACTCTAATGTTAATATGTGAATGGATATATTTCTGTAATAAATTGTTTAAATGTTGCTCAGAGAAAAATTAATGTATTTTTTTTCTACTTCATGAAACATACATCCTGCTAATCAATTTTAAAAAAACCACCAGAAATCATCCTCAGGTAACTTAGAAAAGAGAAAAGAAGGGCAAAATATGAAAAAAAAATAAACCAATGTTGAAAGGTGTAAGACATGTGTAGAGAAGTGAGAAATATTCTCTGGGGAAAAGAGAAAGGAGTTTTCTGCATTGTCATAGTTTTAGAAATAAAGCATACAGAATGAGAAAGTAGAATCCCAAGTTTCTGAGAAAGCCAAATCTCTCCCAAAATATTGGTATTAGATTAAGGCCACAATGCATTTTCATGAGAAATCTTAAAAACACTAGTCAGAAATGCATTTTACCTTGATGATCCAAGGACAGGCACAGTATCTTCTCTGCTTCTTGTGATTGTCATATCAAAAAGTGATGATTTCAGGGATTCTAAGGCTTGAAATAACTACAGCAGAGAGAAAAAGTTAACACTAGCAGCTCACATGCTCCACAATAGTATGTGATTATCTAACATGTTCTAGTTGTTAACTATTTAAAGAAAAGCAACATTTCTTGTTTTATTCAATTTACAATGCATTTGATATATGGAGATTGGTAGACTAACATATACTTGTTGGATAAAATTATGAAATCAGAAGAATCCTAGTGATACTATGACATAAAAAAAACTCCGTCATCAGAAATTCAGAAATCAGAGGCTAGCTCAACTCTAGCTATTTGTCTTTAGTTTACCAGGGCTGTGAAAACATCTCTCAATGCTTCTCCATTCAGAGCAGAAAAATCAACACAATCTCTGGCAGAGGGCATCCAGATCTTATTTATCATATTAAGAAAGTCCTAATTTTGCATTATCTGTATCAGCAGATATGAATTAGAAGGAAACCCACAAACATCTGTGAGCTTATGTTTCTTTGGCAGGTATCGTGTATTTCACATCATTTGGCTAATGAGGTTGTTGTTTTATATCCAACATATGCAGGAAATGTATACCACACAGCACTAATAGCATTTCTCTTCATTAATGGACACAGACACCTTGAAATAGATTTAAGCCTTTGTTTACAGTTAATGGAACTAACACTCTGGAGCTGCTGAAACAAGCCTTGCTAGCAGCCATCCTTTTTTTCTTACATAAAAGTAAGCCAACATTTTTTGGTATTAGCAATGTTTGACCTGAAATCCATTTACCGGTACTACTCTTGATATGGGGGTAACATAAGGTACCTCAGAAAGGAAGTGGTTTCACACAATACTACCCACACCTCTTCACTGCTGACATATGTCCCTTCTTCTTACCAAAAGACACATCTGCAGGCCACAGAACTCCTTCAGCCATCTTGAAAAAATGATGTTTATTATAGCTAGGAGCTGGAAAGAACCCAGATACCCTTCAGTAGATGAATAGATAAAAAATTGTGGTACATTTACACAATGGAGTACTACTCAGCTATCAGAAACAATGGCTTTAGGAAATTCTTGAGAAAATGGATGCATCTAGATAATATCATCCTGAGTGAGGTAACCAGTCACAAAATAACAGACATAATATGCAGTCACTGATAATTGGATACTAGTTCCAGAATGCTTTGAATATCCAAGAAATAAGTCACAGATCATATGCAGCTCAAAAAAAAAAAAAAAAAAAAAAAAAGTCCAAAAAATGGAAGACTTAGTCTGTAGAAAAAAATAAAAACAACAACAACAACAAGTGTACTCACTCAGAGCGGGATACACCTAGTCCTTAAATAATTAATAACTCAAGAGCTAAGAAGATAGCCTTGTGGCAATTTTTGATATTTAAAAATAATTATGTCTGAGCAGCGCCTAAAGCTTTAAAGACTGGTGAGTAGAAGACCTGGGCAGCCAGGGAGCAGAGAGATCTCTGCGGAGTGCGCACTGTAAGCGCACCCCCAGCCCTGCCTGATCCAGGGACCAGGAACAGAACTTCTGTTTCCACCCGGCGGTGACTTCAGTGCCTGATCCAGGGACCAGGAACAGATCTTTGGAACTTCTGTTTCCACCCGGCGACGACTTCAGTGCGCAGAACAGGGCATGGCCCATCTGCCACAGGGAAGAGCAGAGTCTAAAGCTTTAAAGACTGGTGAGTAGGAGACCTGGACAGCCAGGGAGCAGAGAGATCTCTGAGGAGTGCGCACTGTAAGCATACCCCCAGCTCTTCCTGATCCAGGGACCAGGAACAGAACTATAGAACTTCTGTTTCCACCCGGCGACTCTGAGGAATAGAACAGGGCTCGGCCCATCTGCCACCTAGACCAGTGAAGACCCAGGGACACAGACCAGATACAAGGGAAAGGCGAGAACATGTCACTGACAACAAAATGTCAAGAGGAAAGCAAAAGAGTATATCTCAAGGAAACCAAGACGACCTGGCAACTCCAGAACCCAGCTCTCCCACAATAGCAAACATAGGAATGCCAAACACTCCAGAAAAAGAAGATGGAGACCTGTAATCATACATTAAGATGCTGATAGAAATACTTAAACAAGAATGAAAGGAAAAGCAAAAAGAATCAGAAGCTTATAAAGAGAAAGCGAGAAAAACATTCAAACTCAAAGAACTAGTGGAAAACACAACCAAAAAGATAAAGGAATGGAAGATGGAATTTAAAACGGAAATTGACACAATAAAGAAATCACTAAAAGAGATAACCCTAGAGGGAGAACACCTAAAAAAGAAATCAGGAGTCACAACAGCAAGCATTTCCAGTAGATTACAAGAGATGAAAGAGAGAATCTTGGGAGCAGAAGATAGCAGTGTAAACGTAGACAAAACAACCAGAGAAGATGCAAAAAACAAAAAAAAGCTCCTAACCCAAAATGTCCAGGAAATCCAGGACACAATGAGAAGACTGAACCTAAGGATAAAAGAAATAGAAGAGGGAGAAAAGTATAAACTAAGAGACACAGTAAATATCTTCAACAAAATAGTAGAAGAAAACTTCCCTAGCCTCAAGAATGAGATGACCACGAGCAAAAAAGAAGCCTTCAGAACTCCAAATAGGTTGGACCAGAATAGAAATACCTCCCGACACATGATAGTCAAAACACCAAGTGCCCAAAGCAAAGAAAGAATACTAAAAGCAGTAAAGGAAAAAGGTCAGGTAACATATAAATGCAGGCCAATCAGAATGACACCCGATTTCTCAACAGAGACTATGAAAGCTAGAAGAGCCTGGACAGACATCATGCAGACCCTAAGAGAGCACAAGTGCCAGCCCAAGCTGCTATACCCAGAAAAACTATCAATCACCATCGATGGAGAGACAAAGATATTTCAAGACAAATCAAAATTCACACAATATCTGACCACAAACCCAGCACTACAACAAATTATAGGTGGAAAACCCAATACAATGAGGGAAAATACAGCCTAGTAAAAACAAGAAAACTCCTAAACAAGAAAACTAAAGGAAGAAAAAGACACAGACACAACTCAACCCACAAAAGCAATAATGGCAGGAAACAGAAACAACTATTCCTTGATATCTATCAACATAAATGGACTCAACTCCCCAATAAAGAGACATAGGCTATCAGACTGGATACATAAACAAAATCCAGCCTTTTGCTGCATACAGGAAACTCATCTCAGAGACAAAGACAGACAATATCTCAGAGTAAAAGGGTGGAAAAAATACTTCCAAGAAAACAGCCCCAAGAAGCAAGCTGGAGTGGCTATTCTAATATCGAATAAAGTAAAATTCCAACCAAAAGTCATCAAAAAAGATAAGGAAGGACACTTTTTACTCATTAACAGGGAAATCTGTCAGGAGGAACTCTCAATCCTCAACATATATGCTCCAAATAAAAAATCACCCACATTCATAAAAGAAACCCTACTAAAGCTCAAAAAATACATTTTACCCCACACAATAATAGTGGGAGACTTTAATACCCCACTCTCACCAATGGACAGATCATGGAAACAGAAACTGAACAAGGACACTATAAAACTAGCAGAGACCTTGAACCAACTGGAATTAATAGATATCTACAGAACATATCATCCTGAAGTGAAAGAATACACCTTCTTCTCAGCACCACATGGCACCTTCTCAAAAATTGACCACATATTTGGACACAGAACGAGCCTCAATCGATATAAGAAGATTGAAATACTCCCATGCAACCTCTCAGATCACCATGGTCTATGGCTGGTCTTTAACAACAACAAAGACAACAAAAAGCCCACATACACATGGAAACTAAACAACACTCTGTTAAACGATAGCAGGATCAAAAAAGAAATAAAGAAAGAAATTAAGGATTTTCTAGAATTCAACAAAAACGATAACACAACATACCCAAACCTATGGGATGCAATGAAAGCAGTACTAAGAGGAAAACTCATAGCCCTGAGTGCTTCCATAAAGAAACTGGAGAGAGCTTACATCAGCAACCTGACAGCACAGCTAAAAGCCCTAGAACAAAAAGAAGCAGATATACCCAAGAAGAGTAGATGGCAAGAAATAATCAATATTAGGGCAGAAATAGACCAAATAGAAACAAAAAGAACCATTGAAAACATCAAAATAACCAAGAGTTGGTTCTTTGAGAAAATCAACAAGATTGATAAACCCCTAGCCAGACTAACTAGAGGGAAAAGAGAGAGTATACAAATTAACAAAATCAGAAAAAAAAGTGGGGACATAACAACTGAAACTGAGGAAATTCAAGAAATCATCAGATCCTACTACAAGAACTTATACTCCACAAAATTGGAAAATCTGGAAGAAATGGACGAATTCCTAGACAGATACAAGATCCCAGAGTTAAACCAGGACCAAGTAAACCATCTAAATACCCTATAACATCTAAAGAAATAGAAGAAGGTCACCAAAATCCTCCCAACCAAAAAAAGCCCCAGTCCAGGCGGGTTCAGTACAGAATTTTATCAGACATTTATTGCGGACATAACACCAATACTCTCCAAACTATTCCAAAAGGTAGAATCAGATGGAGTACTAACTAACTCATTTTTTGAGGCTACAATAACCCTAGTACCTAAACCACACAAAGACCCTACAAAGAAAGAGAACTTCAGACTAATCTCACTTATGAACATTGATACAAAAATACTCAACAAAATACTTGCAAACCGAATCCAAGAACACATCAAAATGATCATTCATCATGACCATGTAGGCTACATCCCTGGGATGCAGGAATGGTTTAATATAAGGAAATCCATCAATATAATCCACCATATAAACAAACTCAAAGAACAAAACCACATGGTCATCTCACTAGATACTGAGAAAGCATTTGACATAATTCAACACCCCTTCATGTTAAAAGTCCTGGAAAGAACAGAAATCCAAGGTCCATACTTAAACATAATAAAAGCAATATACGGCAAACCAACAGCCAACATCAAACTTAATGGTGAGAAACTTGAAGCAATCCCACTAAAATCAGGGACTCGACAAGGCTTCCCCCTCTCCCCCTACCTATTCAACATAGTACTGAAAGTCCTGGTTGGAGCAATTAGACAGCAAAAGGAGATCAAGGGGATACAAATCGGAAAGGAAGAGATAAAAACATCACCCTTTGCCGATGACACGATAGTGTATTAAGTGACCCCAAAAATTCCACCAGAGAACTCCTACAGCTGATAAACAAGTTCAGCAAAGTTGCTGGATACAAAATTAACTCAAACAAATCAGTAGCCTTCCTATACTCAAAGGACAAACATGTGGAGAACGAAATTAGGGAAAAGGTACCCTTCACAATCGTCACAAAACCTGTGAAATACCTTGGTGTGACTCTAACTAAGCAAGTGAAGGACCTTACGACAATAACTTCAAACCTCTAAGAGAAATTGAGGAGGATCTCAGAAAATGGAAAGATCTCCCTTGGTCATGAATTGGAAAGATCAACATTTTAAAAATGGCCATCCTACCAAAAGCAATCTACAGATTCAACGCAATCCCCATCAAAATTCCAACACTGTTCTTTATGGAATTGGAAAGATCAATGTGCAATTTCATATGGAACAACAAAAGACCCAGAATAGGGAAATACATCTTCAACAACAAGAAAACATCTGCGGGAATCACTATCCCTGACCTCAAGCTATATTACAAGTCAATTGTGCTGAAAACTGCATGGTACTGGTACAGAAATAGGCATGTGGATCAAAGGAATAGAAGATCCAGAAATGAGCCCTCATGTATGTGGTCAGCTGATTTTTGACAAAGGAGCCTTAAACATTCAATGGAAAAAAGACAGCCTATTCAACAAATGGTGCTGGTCCAACTGGCACTCAGCATGCCAAAGAATGAAAATAGACCCGTTATTATCTCCTATTACAAAGCTCAAGTGTAAGTGGATCAAAGATCTCCACATTAAACCAGATACACTGACACTATTAGATGAGAAAGTAGGGAAAACTTTAGAACATATAGGCACAGGAGAAAATTTTCTGAACAAAACACCAATGGCTCAAGCTCTAAGGTCAAAGATTAACAAATGGGACTTAATGAGATTGCAAAGTTTCTGTAAGGCGAAGGACATTGTCAAGAAAACAAAACGGCAGCCAACAGAATATGAAAAGATATTTACCAACTCCACATCAGATAGAGGCCTAATATCTAAGGTATATAAAGAACTCAAAAAGCTAGACACCAGAGAATCAAATAATCCTATTAAAAAATGGGGTACAGAACTAAACAAAATGTTCTCAGTTGAGGAATATCGAATGGCTGAGAAATATCTGAGGAAGTGCTCGACATCCTTAGCCATCAGGGAAATGCAAATCAAAACAACCCTGAGATTCCACCTCACACTGGTCAGATTGGCCAAGATCCAAAACTCAGATGACAACAGATGCTGGCGAGGTTGTGGAGAAAGAGAAACACTTCTCCACTGTTGGTGGGGTTGCAAGCTAATACAACCACTCTGGAAATCAGTCTGGCGATACCTCAGAAAATTGGACATAATACTACCTGAAGACCCAGCTGGGCATATACCCCAAAGACACCTTAGTACACAACAAAGATAAATGCACCACAATGTTCATAGCAGCTCTATTTATAATAGCCAGAAGTTGGAAAGAACCCAGATGCCCTTCAGAAAATGAATGGATACAAAAATTGTGGTACATTTACACAATGGAATACTACTCAGCCACCAGAAACAATGACTTGAGTAAAATCTTAAGAAAATGGCTGCATTTAGAGAATATCATTCTGAGTGACATAACCCCGTCACAAAAGAACAGACATAATATGCAGTCACTGATAGTGGGATGCTAACCCCCAGAGGCTCGCACTGCCCCAGAAACAACTCACAGACTGTCAGAAGTCCAAGAAATAAAGAGAACAAAACAAAACAAAAAAATGTATACACAACAAGAAAACTTTGACTATTTTCATGTTACATTTTGTTTTGCATGTACTTTGTGCTCATTGTAACTATTGGGTTTTCGATGCATACTGTCAAACCTTTAAAAAGATCAAGTACTGACTATTCATATAGATGTATGTAAAAATTATTTTAAAATCTGAAAAAAAAGTACTGACAAAAATGTATTATATAATTTTACGCAAAAAATGCTTGAAATCTGTACATTTATCTTTGTTTTGGAAAATTAAGATGTTAAAAAAATCATTATGTCTAATCTATACACACCAAGAAAACTTTGAGTATTTACATGTTACATTTTGTTCTACATGCACTTTATGCTTATGATAACTAGTAAGATTTCAATGCATACTATCAAATTTTTTTTAAAAAATTCAAGTACTGACAAAAATATGTTCACATAGTTTTGTGCCAAAATGCTTTTAAAAATCTGTACATTATCTCCCTCTTTTTTAAATAAAGTTGTAAGAAAAAAATGATGTGTGAGGAGCCAAACAAATCACTGTGTCTTTGACACTCTGAGCTGCTTACATATAAACTTTCTGCTTTATGAGAGTCTATCAACGTTTTTCTTATGTGATCTTTGTTTCATAGGATGATCAGTTACATGAAAATTGAATCCTGTTAACTTTTATATCCAACAAGGAACCTGAGGTCTTTTAGTTGTAACTTCTTCTGATTGTAGATTCTATAAAATTTAGTGAGATAAGGCTTCCAAGGCATTAAATCAGGAAGCTATGTACAGCCCAGAGCTACTATTATCCCATCGACCATCTGTACTCTGCAAAGTAAGAACGGTCTACTTATCCATGATTCTGGAAAGGTTCGATGCCCCAGTGTAGGGAAATACCAGGGCGGGGAGGTGGGTGATGGAGTACCCTCATAGGAACAGGGGGAGGGAGGATGAGATAGAGGGTTTCTAAAGGGGAAATGGGGAGAAGGTGATAACATTTAAAATGTAAATTAATAAAATATCCAATAAAAAAAGGAATGGCCTCTTTATTGTATCTATCATGATTTTTTTCTTATTCATTTCTCATGCACTTTAGAGGCAGGTATAATTAGCAAGCACATGCTCAGAACAGGTGAATACTAACTTGTGAACTTCACAATCTGCTGGACTTTTCAAATGAAAAAGAAAAAAAGGCTGAAAATAATTGTGATAAGTGTCCTTAACAGTATGACTAGGAACAAACATAGTGCATGGGCCTGTCTTCAAAGTAAGCTAAGGCTTCAAAAATGAACATGAAATAGTTGTATTTGTTGGTTCTTAAAAGATAGGAAAGAATTTTCCATGCACTGAGATACAAGGGAAGTGAGATGCTAGCACATACATCACCATGGGTAAAGGTTCTGCTATAGGATGAAAGTTGTCAGAACTGGCTCACAATTAGGAACAAAAAGTCATAATTTTGAGAAATTCAAGACCTTTTCACATAAGCATTAGAAACCATGAAGCACAGTCTCTGTGACCCACCCAGGGACCAACCAAGTTGATTCTGTAGGTTTTCTTGTGTCCTTGATGCCTATGACACACTCAATCCTATTTTTTACTCCTCTGCCAGACTCCACAAGCTTTGAGTGATGTTTGGCTGTGGGTCTCTGCATCTGTTTTCACCCAGTTCTAGATAAGGTCTCTCAGAAAAGAGTTATACTAGTCTCCTGTCCAAGCATAGCAAAATAGTGTTAGGTGTTGGCTTCTCACATGGGATAGGTCTTCAGCTAATACAGTCATTGGTTGGCTTTCCCCTCAGTCTTTGTTCCACCATTATCTCTGTGTATCTAGTAGGCAGGACAAATTTGTGGTTGATGTCTTTGCAGATGGGTTATGTCCCCCTTCATCCACTGGAATTTCTGTCTGGCTACAGAAGGTAGCCACTTTAGTCTGTCTAGGGTCACCTCCACAGACTCCACACAGCCTCCCCAGTCCCCTCACTTCCAGCTTGTCCAAGAGATGTCCCCCACTGATTTCCATTCTCTTTCACTGTCCTCTACTACCCTCCTTCCTCACATCTAATCACCATCTGTTTTTATCCTCACTCCCTCTCCTACATAGTTCCTTCTTTCCATCTATGTCTGATCAATATTTGTTTCCCCTTCTGAGAGAGATTTACATTTCCTCCCCTGACTCCTCCTTATAATCCAGTTTCTGTTGGTCTGTAAAATATATCATGGGCACCTGTATTTTAAAACTAATATTCATTTACAAGTGAGTATGTAACATGGATGTCCTTTTGTGTCTGGGTTACCTCACTTAGGATGATATTCTCAAGTTTTATCCATTTGCTGGCAAATTTCATGACAACTTTGTTTGTAATAACTAAATAGTATTCTGTTGTATAGATATACCACATTTTCTTTATCTACTTTACGGTTGAGGGACAAGTAAGTTGTTTCCAGTTTCAGGCTACTATGAATAAAGCTGCTAGGAACATAACTGAGCAAGTGTCCCTGAGGTAATGTGGTATCATTTGGATATATGACCAAGAATGGTATAGCTGGGTCCTGGGGTAGAATTTTCTGAGAAACTTCCATACCAACTCCCAACATGGCTATACAAGTTTTCAGTCCCACCAGCATTTAAATGAAATGAATGGTTTTCTAGATAGTTTCCACTTACTAGCATTAAATCAAGATCAGGTAAACTACATAAATTGTACTATAACCCCCCAATGAAATAGACAGAGTCATTAAAGTTCTCCCAAACAAGAGGCCCAAGGACAGACAGTTTTAGTGCAGAATTCTACCAGATTTTAAAAAAGAGCTAATACTGATACTCCTTAAATTAGCCTACACAATGAAAACAGAAAGAAAACTGAGACTATGTCCTTTGATTCTGGTATGGACAGTAGGGCATCGACTATCATAAATTATCAAGGTAGCTATCTGTTTATCAAGTTAAAGTGTAATATATTCAAGTGAGGTTCAGAAGTGAGTACATGTGAACTAAGTCTAAAAGAATAGGATGGGTTCTGACGTTAGATGTATGGTTACCACATAAATTGACATATATATATATATATATATACATATATATATATATATACATATATATATATATGTATATATATATATGTATGTATATATACATACATATATATATATATATATATACAAACTTTCATTTCTTTGTTTCCAGATAAGAAGCTCATACATTTCAAATGAGTGTGAGGTGTTATTAATGGCAATTAGATAACATATTTTATCTTCCTAAAATATGTAATTACATTATGTAATCCATACTCTTCCTAAGCCAAATAAGGTAATTTTAGACTAACTTTATTTAAAGGTTCCATCTTCACTGAGCAATCTATTGTCTCATTAATGACTTACAAAAATAATCATAATGTCTACAATTTACCAAGCACATAGTTGTCCTAGACTGTCTGGAACTATTTACCTATCTAATTTCTACCTGTGGCAACAATTCTATGAAGTTTCATTTATACTATGTTCTTAGAGAAGAGAATGATTCAGAGTAATTATCAAACATAAGTGGGAGCCTAGCCATTAATAGAATTGAATTTTGACTTTATCCTAAGAAACCTCATTGAACAACAGGTTTCAAATATTTTTGCAATAGAAAGAATCCTCTTCTCCACCACCATTTTCCCCCTCTACACTTCTAGCTTCTTTACCTGGAACTCTGAAAATTTTGAGGAACAGGAGAGAATTAGTAGTTCAATTAGTTCAGTGATGATCAATCCAAGGGGAATAGAAACTGGACATACAATCCTTAGACAAACATCACAAACCTCAGGTCTGGCACTTTAGAAAAGACTTCTGAGAAACACAAAATGAGGGAAGGTAAAAAGGATGAGAAAGGGGAGGGCTGTACATGTTTCTTGTTCAAGTTTATCTTATTACAGAGTACTTTTATTCCTCAGGACCACAGAACCTTATTAAGTAAAGGAACTAAAGGAATTTAACATTTTTGACTTGAGTTGAGAAAAGGGATGCCTGAGATGTTATCTTTCTGTATTCTTTGCCTCCAAATACAATTGATCCCCATGGTATATTCTGGACCATGCAACTTTGAGGTGCAATATCACCAACCCTGTCTGGTTAAGGTGCATCACTGTATGCAAATCTTCCATGAATGTTTTATGTAAAAGGTGCTTTTAGGAATGAGCTATGTATGGTGCTCAGTATTCAAATTCGGGACTAGATTGCATAGGTATGTTTTTAATTTTATAATAGAACATAATAATAGATGCTACATTTTATCATTTGGTAGACTAATAAGTCAAAATAGGTCTGAAAAGTCCATTTGTTTTCATAAAGCTCTCGGTAGGATGTTAATTTGAAGTAACCATGATAAATTATAATTAAACTTCTATGAGAAAAAAAAAGACAAAACACAAATGCTCTGTCCATCGTGGGATAGCCAGGTCATGATTCAATGCTTGCCCTGCCAAGAAATTCACTCATTAATGAGACAAGTAGGAGGGCGAGGAAAAACCCTGCTAAGACCTCATTTCAACTTTCTTCTATATCTATATCCCAATTTTTGAAACTTTTCTCCTCCAAGTTTTAGATCTGCTCATTTTGCGCAAGTGACAAGGCTTAAGACAAGTTTAATCTTTTCTTAATAAATCACTTCTTCCAAAATAAGATCCAAATTATGAATGTGAACTCTGTATTTTAAAAACTATTCTGAATAATGAGACTGCAAATGAAAATATCTGCATGTTTAATAATATTCACTTTTATTTTTAAACATATTTCCTACAATTTACATTTAAACATATTCCACATATGACACACAGGTCTTCACAATACTATTTTAAATATTTTTTCATTTAAATAATTGTTTGGAATACAAAAGAGTAAATTTTTTTTTGTTTTCTCAACAGAAAAACTGTTAACTTGAGACACAGAGATTTTAAAAAATGATTTTAGATATGTTTTCTGAAGGTTCTCATTTCTCAGACGATTATAAGATGAGATGTGTCCATTTGTGCTCTCTGTAGTCTAATTTGATTCCTTTGGCTTGTGAAATGTGCTGTAGAGCATTAGGAAGTAGGGTGTGGTATGCATCTGGGCCACATGTCATTATCTGTCTATCTAGATGTCTAAACTTCCTGCCTCCGTGTTACAATTAAGATTTGTGGCTTGACCTACCATCGCCACAGTGACAGTTTCAAAACCAATATTTACAGTCTTATCCAGGTTAATCTTGAAATTATTTTGAGTATCTAAACAACCAACCTTTATGCCTTTCCTACCCCTTAAACAAAGCTTTCTATGATTGGCTTCTTGCTTTAAAGAGCAAGCACATTTTTTCCCCTTCTACTCTCCCCAAAACAGACAAGCTACATAGGTCATCCCTTTAAATAACCCACCTAATGACACTTTTACAAAATTTCTTCTTTTCTGATTTAGACAGCCTTCCTTACCTGAGCTTCTATTCTCACTTAAATTAAGAGCCAGATTCTTTGCTGGGTCCCACAAGGCTCTTGAACATCTGCCTATCTATCTGACCTTCTTTTTGTGAGTCCTCCTTTGGCAACTGCTTCCCTGTTGCCAACTTGCATCCTGTCCTCTTCAGGCAAGCATCCCCTCTTTTGGTGTTTGTACTTGTTTTCCTCTCTCCCTTCAGAACACACCTCATTCAAGATTCTGATCAAATGTCACTTCTGAGCGAAGCTTGCTGTGACCTCTGCATTAAATAGTGTCTTCCAATACTTCTATTCCATCTTTCTAAGTTTCTAAAGTATCTCTTGTCAAGTGCCAGTAGATGATTTTATATTTCTTACCCAACTATATATGTTATGCCACATGAAATTTTTACTCATTGCTACATTCACAGGAGTTTGTATGCACTAATTGGTGAGTGGATCAAAGAAGAAAGGAAAGCAATAATAATATAGAAAAGTAAGGGCAGACAACTATGACAGGCAAGAAAATATCTTGAGATTAATCATAATAAAGAAGTGTATTACAATAATGATTACAATAATAAATTGTCTATGCCATAGTGAAGCCCATTTATCTAAAGTAAACATCAGCATCTTGAACTTGCCACCTAGCAGGTAGATTGTATTTTATTTGATTATTCATTTATATAAGATATTGACAGGCTGTGAACTGGCTGTGCTTCCATGAAATAACAGAGCTTTTAATTTTTTCTAAAACATTTAACATCTCTATCTCTCTCTGTCTCTCCCCATGTCTCTGTGTCTGTGTCTCTGTGTGCCTCTCTGTCTCTCCCTGTCTCTCTCTGTCTCTATGTGTGTGTCTCTCTCTCTCTCTGTCCCTCTGTCTTCCTCTCTTATATCCCCACGTCTCTCTTCTTTTTCTGTGTCTCTCTGTCTCACTCCCTTCCTCCCTCTCTTTGTCCCTTCCTTCCCCCTTCCCTGCCTCTGGTCCTCAGGACTGCAGGAGCACTTTAAAGCATGCAGTGAAAGTACTCTACCATGGTGTAGTGGCCTCAGACATCTTTTTATTTTATAGTTCATGATAATGTCTCAGTAATTTGCTCAGACTGACCTTAAACTTACTCTACAGCTCACAAAAGGTCTTGAATTTGTAATTCTTCTGACTCTGGGCCCCCAAAGCTGAAATTATAGGCATTAGCCGCAAGAGCTGGACATTTTCTGAATTTCACATAAGAATTTTCAAAATAAAAATTTCCCTTTTTGCATCAGCTAGAGTCTGACTTTAACCTGGCTTTGTGCTGAAACCTCCTAATACCCCCTAATGACAATTATTTTCAGTTTCTTTCACTCTCTTTTCTCCACAACATTATACATCTTCTCCATTCATGAATGTTCCTCTTATATATACAGTATTTTTATGCATCTCAGCTTTGTTTCGAGGGCCAATTCCCTGAATTATGTTTTTTGACTCACATACATGGACAAAGGTCTCTCTCTGTCTCTCATATCACATGTGAATATAGTTCTTTCTTTCTTATTCTCCAACATTTTTTTTCTTTCTTTATTGGATATTCTCTATATTTACATTTCAGGTGTTATCCTCTTTCCCCCAGTCCCCTCCCCCTCCCCTCCTGTTGCCTCCATGAAGGTCTTCCTTCTCCAAATCACCCTCTCCCCAATCAGCAAACTGTAACATCATATAAATTTTCTGACTTCTCTCATGTTTGTGCCTAGAGGACTAATTGTAAACTTTATGAATAAACTATTTTTATTCTGTGAAGCAATGAATGTTAAATAAATAAATTGGCAAGGAAATAAGAAGGAAAACTAAGTTCTCACAGCATCAAAATCAAATTGTTTTATACCTCAGTATGGTAAATGTCTGCAGTGAGAAAAATGCATTCATCTTTATAATGTCATATATCTTGAACTCTGAGGGACAATGTACATTTAATTTCTTAATGTGAAAGTATGGTTTATAAAATTAAACTAACAATTTCCACACTTGGATAATATGTTTTATTTTCCCCAGTGAATACATTTATTTTTTGATGATAGTGAAATTTTTTAGAGTAAGTTGATGGATCTAATAGAGCTTAGTCACAAATTTATGTGCATTTGTAGCATTGGAAATTTTAAAGAATGAGTTTTTTACTCCTATGGCTATAAAAATTATGGAAGAACTTTGATTTCAATGCTGTCCATCTCTTGATATCCTACTCTCAGTGCATTCTTGTTGGCAGGTGCATGTGCCTTCCTTGCCAAGTGAGTCACTTGAAGTGGGAACATTATTTTATGAGAACTTACTTGGGTCAAGTTAATATGAAGAAAATATTTTTAAAGTTGCTATGTCATATGAATATTCAGAAAACCAGATCTCTAGTTCTTACTATTACTAATCTTTTAAAACTTAAAACAAATTATACTGCTGAAATAACTTTTACCCAAAGTTAATATAAAACCCAAGAAGCCAAATATTACTTTCATGGTTTCCATTGATATTTAGAATTTCATTGATACTTCTGACCTTGAAAGCAATCCACTATTATTTTAGTCTAGAAAAGTCATAGAAATTTACTCTTGGTGAATATCATTTTAAAAGATGGGATATCACCCTATATAACTCTGATAGATTCATGAAAGTACTACAGCTTCCACATAAAGCTATTCGGTCTCTCTCACTTCTCTCTCCTTCTTCTCCTCTTCTCCTCTCCTCCTTCTACTTCTTCACTAGTCAGCCTAAATAAACCAGCATTTAGCCTAATTAAACCAGCTGCCATGCCACGACATAGATGAAACAGTCTTTGGAAGGCTGAATCAGTGTCCTGAGGACATTGATGCAGCAGTGGGGAATTGTTTAATGAATAGGCCTTGATAGCCATGTAAGATGCCTTTGCAAAGAATCTAAAATCTTCTGCCTGAGTTTATATTTTTATAACCCTAGCTCATCACTTGACTATAACTGTGCATGTGTCCCATGGTGTTGGGCTTGGCCTAACTAAAACAGAACGATGAAGAAAGAACAGACCCCAGACACAGGAACTGAAAACTGGGATCTGGTGGGCTGTGCTTATTCTGCTGCTCAAGCATCACTTATGTAGAAGAAGATAGAACCTTGGTGCTTGTAGTATGTACAGTAAAGGGAGGAGAATCAGTCTCTGTAGGCAAACACTCTTAGCTGGCTACCATTGTAGGGAGAAGCTGTGGCTGCCGGTTTTGCACATTGTCGGCATTCTCACTTGGAACAAAGAAAGGCTGTGTCATACATCTGAGCCTCATCAGGGAAACACTGCAATTCTTATTGGTCTGAGTCACTGGGTTATGTCTGTGTTAAGGTCATGTGTTCTTTACACATTCACTTGGAGGTTCTTCAACAGCCCCACAAAAGCCCATGTTTATTTATTCTTTCTGTGTAGTAACTTAGAACATACTAAGGTGTTCAAATAATTATTTATCTATTACCTGCTGACTTCCACATACAAAACAATGCATGCCAAGTGGTTGACAAGACTCCAGTAGCTAACTAAAACAAGCCCTTGTTTTTCTGCCTTTTAAAGACACTTTTACAAAGTTACTTTGTTGGCAGAATTGATTTCATTAGAGCTGTTAAATTAATGGGTACTTGCCACAAGGTCAGATACCTAAATAATATAATATTCCCATAAGAATTCATGATCAATTCAAATAGTTTAGAAACTTTAATTGCATTTACTTTTTTTCTATTTTTGCAAATATTTTTAGAGGTGAGGACATTAATGTGGACTCCAGGACTCATAAAACATGGTGATCATGTCAGAATTCCACCTTCCACGTAATTAAATCAGAACTAACTACTTAAGGTGTTCTATGTCCCAGACTAAAATAACGTAATAAACATTTTTGTATGGTGGTTTACATTTTGGAGAATTTTATTACACAGCAACAGATAACTAATGTTCTGAGTTCTGTATCATCCACCTTCTTGCATGGCTCAAAGTATAAAAGTATTAAAATCATCTTTGAGGTCAAAGTAGGCTCTGCTAAGCATAATTTCTAACTAACATAATGGAAATTAAAATTTCATTTAGAAGTTTGAAACACTATTTTATTTCATTGAAATGAATTTGACAACATTCTTCTCTACAACAAATAGAGTTAAATGACTTTCCTTCTGTTCATTAGCACCTGTGGTAATAACAGGAATGATCACTTAAATGAAAACAATGAATGGGTTAACAAAGAAAACATCTATGCACAGAGTACAGTGCTTTCCAAATACAAGAATGAAATACTGTGGCTTATAAGCATTTGAAGGGGACACTAAGCTCTCAATTCAGTCTCTTTCCCACAGTAATACAGTAGTGTCTTCCTTACTCTAATCCTACTATGAACAGAAGAATTCTATCAAGCATTCTCCACTATGATAGGCTGTTGCAATAAATATTAAAAGGATGACTTAACCTTTTATCTGCCCCTGCAGTCTCAGTCTGTGGAGTCTGATCTAGTGAGGAGCTGAGCACTCACCATGTGCTCCACTTGGCGCTCCAAGCTGCTTCTAAGAACTCAGGCCCTGTTCACTCCACCACTTCTGCTGCTTCTGTCCTAGGTGGGATACAACCATCACCCTCCCACCTTCCACCCCCCACCCCCACCCTGCATCCCCCCCACCCCCCGAGCATGTTGTTTCCAAAGGGGCCTGTGGTAGCTACTAAGCCTTAGACACACACATCCCAACTCTGTGGTGGGCTTTATGGATTCTGCCACTGCACTCTTTGAACTCAATTAAGTAGTCATATCAATGAACAGGAATCTGTTTTCTGTGCAATATAATGATAGTTTGCTTCTGTTTGCAAGAAACTGACATGGTGTATCTCAGGAGCTGGAGAGATGCAGAGAAATCAGGTTTAATTTGTAGCACCTTTATGGTAGCCCACAACCTCCAGGGGATCTAATGCCTTATTCTGGCCTCTGAAGGCACCAAGAATCCAAGTGTTACACAGATAAACATTCAGACAGTTTTACCATTAACATGAAGAAAAGTTTTAAAAGCTTTCAAAGAAACTGGACCTTTTCCATTACCCAATATAACTCCATATTTCCTTATGAGCACTCCCCCAGCCTGAGTTTTTGAACTGCTTCTCAGAACAGCAGCTAGATATCAGATATATCATCCAAATCATCCCATTGGGATGACCCATCCCTCCCTGCTCTCTTTCAAGACTACCACTAAGTATTTAGCTAGCTGTTATCAATTTTTATATGTTTTTACACACCAGTCTGGCCCATCTTTACATCAAAGCTCTGGCTTTTGTTCTTCTTTACCAACCAATTGTATGCTTATATTAACAGGCTACCTATATTAATACATTTCTTTATGCTCTCTATTCCTGTTTTTATGCATCTTAGAAAAAATGTTGTTTAGTGATGAGCAAAATTATGAAAAATGTGCTTTATCTCTGTAGTCATAAACATTATGCGAATTGAAAAGGGTTGGGAATATGATACTACCACACATATTCTAGAAGCCTTCATAAAATAAACATAAAATGGAGGGGGTTCTGAAACAACTTCTCAATGCAGAGAAAAAAGTGCAGGGGCCCAACAACAGAAGTACAGAAAAATGTGTCATTATTATTTAGAATATCTCCAGATTAGATCCTTGACAAAAGGGCATCAACCAAATAATGCAACTATGTAACTTTGTAGTACTCCCTCAGTGGCATATTATCTACCACAGAGACAAGGAGAAAAACAAAAAACAAGAGCATGCATCACAACATAAAAGGGCAAAGGTATAAAGATGTAACTGTATATAAAGTTAAATTTATACCTAAGGGGAAGCTAGAATGTAACTAGAAATCAAGCATGTTGGGGTGGGGGAAGAGGCCAGTAAGGACCAGTGTTGTCTCTACAGCCTTCCTTTACATTGGAATAGTTCCAGAGTAGTTTCTTTCTTCATTATCCATTAGTACACAAGTCCATACGGTTTTGTTTATGAAAGTTATGATCTAATTTTAAAATCCTAAAAAAAAAAAAAAAAAAAAAAAAAAAAAAAAAAGTCACGAGAAGGAGGCTTTGAGCTCCACTAATTCTACATGCCACTGAATTAAATGATAGCATTGTGAAAGTAATCTGTGAAGCTCTTAATAGTAACTTAGAATGATGTAGGGTAAAGGAAGGCAGGGCCAGGCAGGGTGACATGATACACATTTTTCCATTCAGTCCTTATAATTCCTTTTCATTCTGTTCAATATCAACTGTGTTTGGATTCCCACCCCTATTTGGAGGGTAGATGGAGCATGTGCATGTGTGCATGGGTGCATGTGTGCATGTGTGCATGTGTGCATGTGTGCATGTGTGCATGTGTGCATGTGAGCATGTGTGCATGTGTGCATGGGTGCATGTGTGCATGTGTGCATGTGTGCATGGGTGCATCTATATGTGTGTATGGAAATGTGTGTGTGCACGCACACATGAATAGTTCCTGACTTTTGTGAGAAACAGTTTCCTGAAATCCTGTCTTCTTTCTTACTCCTGTTCTTCTTGCACTGTAACTCTGGTAAGTGTGGAAAACCATCAAAAAAATAAACACCTTTCTCTGTCCTCTTCCTCTCTGAGCTTCTTACCCTAAAACTACTGCTGTTGCTCCTTCTAAGCCTCTGCATCCTCTGGTGCTGTGTGAAACTATTCCTGAGGAAATATAAACATCTCTTCATACCCTATGGGGAACACATGACAGACCAGATTATACCAAAATATAATCTGCTGAATCAATGACTTTTCTTTGGTTTACTTGCAGTAGTGTGGGTAAAGGGTTACTTGTAGGAGCAGAAATGATCCAAGGACAGTTGCATCACTTAAGAACATCAAGGATGGTGAAAGCTCATGAGTACTGGGAACTTAGGGTGAAGTGAACAATGTGCAGAAAGGTCAACAGCTTGAGAATACTCTTTCTAGGTAGCTCAGTTTACTTAAGCCTATTTCAGAAAGTGTGGTTGGCTTTTGCTTCTCCCAGGTAGCTTAAATTATCAAGGAGTGTCTTGGAGCTATGTAGGCTTTTCTGTTTATGTATGCTTGGGGAAAGAAGGATTTAATGAATCTGGCCAGTTTTAGAAACTTCCTGAAGCCATTGAGCCATCTACTTCCTGAGACTACGGAGATTCTTTGTAGAATGAAATGGTCCATCCTCCTTTTGATATCCTGCTTAAGGAGCTCTCCCAGAGAACACCCTGTCAGTTTATGTTCCCTCAACATCCTGTCTCTTCACAAGTTTTATTTTTTTATTGTTACAGAGCAAGCCTGTAAGAGGATAATTCTACAAAAGTAAGTCAAGCATCCTTTATCAGCAACAAGAGCAATAGCAAAATCCCTCATCTGTCTTACCATTTTTTGTTTGGTTTTCTTTTCTAAACTTTGAATTCATCATTATGTAAAAACATACCCCAAAAAATTAACAAATTGGTGCATAGAATTTTATATAAATGGAATTATTCTCTTAAGTGTTTTAATCTGTTCTAGATTTAATACTACAACATATTTGCATGTCACCTATTCTGTTTAAAAAAAAACACCTCTCCATGAGGCTTCACTTCTCTGATTTCTTACAGATTCCTTGAGTCATCCCATGCTATTCAGTCTAACTTCAGGAATGATGAGGTAGTCGGAAAGACAGAGGAGATGCAGATAAAGAAGAAAAACTATAAGTAATAGCATTCTCTTCATGTCACTATGAGACAGGCATGTGTTGTTTTATAAGATATAGCCATAAAGTATAATCATATAAGCAAAGTATATTAGCATTAATCATATGAGCATAAATCACTTTAATGCAAGAGGGAGCTTAAGGTAAATTACTAAGGATCCTGAATTACAAAGGTTAGTAAAAATCATCATTTCTTTGAACTTCTCTATTGTCTTCTATGATTTTATCCAAAAGTTGTCACTTCTTCCCACATAAAACTATCTTTTTTCTTATATCATTTCTATTTAATGGAACCAAAATCAATTAACATTTAAATGGTAATGTAATTTTATTTCCATTAACACCTGGAGTCCCCAGGACAATGCCATAGACAAAGGAAGTGCTCAAGAAATAATGTTAATGATTACTTAAGAGCTTAAAACAAGCAATGACATTATACATGTAACATTTAATCATGAAGTCAAATATGAGATGTGGGATTTGAAATTGTAGGGCAAGTCTTGTAAAGACTGTAAAGGAATTAGTGCAGACTACAAGCTGTGGAAGCATTTACAGTAAAAAAACAAAAAGAGGTGTCCCAAAACAAATTTAAGAACCTGAAAATCTGAGACTCAGATCATCTATTTACTAGCCATGAAAGCAAAATCTGGAACAACTCCTCAATCTAAGAGATGCCCTTACATCCTCACAAAATTGAACTGTATCTCTCCGAAAGCCCAGAAAATGAGAAATTATTTAAACGGAAAAGAAACTCTAATATACTATCATTTGACTTTTTTGACATTATGTTTACATTAACACATATTACATATGAGAGACCATGATATAGGTTATAGTTGGCATGTGCAATGTTCCCAGATGCTCATGTTTAAAGCTTGTTCCTGAGTGGCGCACCTATAGAAAATAGACTGTCATGATGTACTAAGCTATTCAGTGGATCCCTCTACTGTGCACTTACAATGCCAATGAGCTGTTAGGAGATTGAGTGCTTACAGTTAGATGAATCAAGTTCCTCGAGGTTGGCTGTCTTCTTCCAAGACCTTACCTTTCTCTGATTCTTCTCAACAATCAGGTTAAAAACCTCCTCCAGTACACACTCCTGATACACTGATGCTCGTTCCTCACAGAGGCTGGAGTACCATGAACCCAACCCACATTGTTATGCTAGCACAAACTATAAAAATATTAAAAGGCTAAAGAAAATAACTATACAGAAATACGAAACACGAGATTTATTGAAAGCTCCTAGCAGAGAGAATCCAATGGTGGCAGCTAGACCAATGACTCTTTCTCTACAGTGTTTCTCCCCATAACTTCCCAAGGAAGAAGGGCTGTATAATTTACACTATCTAAACAACATCATTAACATGCTTTGCCTTTGTATGATCCATGTTCCTAGAAGCAGCCAACTTAGGCTAAATGTGGGAAAGTTTGTTCCCATTCTCAAATACCACCAACGTGCCACGTAGTTCTTAACTTGCTAACACTATTCTCTTTATAACTGCAATTTTGTTACTGTTACAAATCACAATGTAAATATGTGTGTGTGTGTGTGTGTGTGTGTGTGTGTGTTTTCTAGAGGTCTTAGGTAACCCCTTTGAAAGGATTTTTTGATCCCCAAAGGGGAAAACCCCTAGGTTGAAAACCACGGGTTTAGCCATTAACAGTCTCTATTTGCCCTTATATCTGGTCACTTAACAGAATCCATGAGAAAGGAAAGAGACACCTTAAGGATATAACATTTATATTCTTTTTTGCTCTAAAATCATAAACGGATTGAAACCCTTAAATCTGAATCATAAAACCCTGTCTTCTTTATAACTTTTTCCCCTTTAGGTATTTTGTGATACTGATAGAAAGCTAACACTATGAATAATGCCATTTAATGTTATGCCATATTATAGTGATATATTGCATAATCCCAGTCTGTCATTTCATAATATACTTTCTGCACAAAGCCCAGGGTGAATTTTCAGTAAGAACAAACTTACTCTTTAAAGAAAATGTTGCTGGTACAACTCGTGAAAATTTGCTCATTTTTTCATCTTCTGTTTTTCCTCCTGCTTGTCACTTATATCCTCAGGCATATGTCCTGTCAGAAGCAGGAAATGTTAATAACTCCTTGAGGGGACATTTTTCCTGGGGCTTCTATTCCCCTGACTTTTCATGCTTCTATGAATATAGTTCAGACTTATTTTACTATTGCTGCAGACCAGGCCCTATAATAATTGAACTCATATCAACAGCTCATTGAATCATAATTTGAATTTAATTTTATCACTGATTAAACTATCAAAATAATGTTTTAATAAACTTCAATCTCTTTGTGTTTAAAATAATTAGGTTTTGCTGAAATAAACTCCTAAAAATAGTTGTATACCCTGAGTATTGGAAGGACTGTTTCTAAAAATATTAACAAAGTGACACATATTTATGATTTTAACTATTTAGACAAGTTTTGTACTTAATGATTGAGGTGAAAAAAAAAGTCTCCATGAGTCACCCTTACATTATGTCTACTCTAAATATTTATTACCAATTGGTTTTCATGTATTCTTCCAGAGAATAAATATGTAAGCACATCTTACTATCTTATGTACTCATCCTTTCCACCATTCATGCACCAGAATTTGCACATATATATTAATTACTCAGGGACCAGGGAAGTAGCTCTATGTTGAGAACTCTAACTGTTCTTCTAGAGGACTTGGCGCTAGTTCCCAACACAAGGACCTCAGAGTTCCTAATAACATCTCTAAGAGATTCATCATGTACTTTTGGCTTCCACAGTCAATTAAAAAGACACATACTTACATGTATTCTTTTTAATGAATATATCATGTGCACACAGTTCAATAAATGACTTAAACATGTGAAATGCAACCATGGTAATTGTAACTATACATTGAAGGCGTTTCTATATAAGTTCCTCTAGGCTAAACCTTATTTATTTTCATAGTGTTTTATTGGAAGGGTACACCCTATCTTAGGAAAACTCTCATTTTCTTCCACTATTACATAGCTCCAAATGGGGCTTTATAAAAAGGAATGTCACTCTCCTATTACAAACATGGATTGACATTCACACCCCAGTATATTTTGTAAAGAATGAAACAAGTTTTAGGGTACAATTTTTTTAACTTTATAAGCATCTATTGCCAAAAGTTTGATATATATATATATGTATATATATATATACCACAATAATAAATTACCAGTGTACCAATCTTAAATTCACACAACAATAATACTGTGGTGATATAAGAATTATACTTTATCCTAGTTGTTTAGCAGAAAACCGTTAAATTTTTTGAAATCCTGGGAATGATAAGAATGTTTTCTGGTACTAAGTGTTACTGAGGACTTAATATTTGGTCCTAGAAACCATAAACATGTGTCTTGTTCTAAGCCATGTTTAAGATGGGAGGTTTTACCTCTAGCCTCCAATAACTGAGAAAAAAAGAGGCACTTAAAGCTATACTGGACTGCTCTCATACCTAATCTTGATTCCCGTTTTTCCCTCTTCATTCTCTATTCCTCCCAAGTTCTTTACACCCTCTGCCACCCCTGAGTAATTCGGTCCCCCTTATAAGAAGGATTGAAGCAGCCACATTTTGGTCTTCCTTCTTCTTGGGCTTTATATATTCTGTGAGTTTTATCTTGGGTATTGTGAGCTTTTGGGTTTATCAGTGAGCCCGTAGCATCAATAAGAGGAGAGGTCCTTGATCCTGTGAAGGCTTGGTTCCACCAGTGTAGGGGAATGTAAGGGTAGTGAGGTAGGAGTGGGTGGATGGGAGGGGGATCATCCTCATAGAAGCAAAGGGGAAATACGAGAGGGGAAACAGGGAAAGGGGATAACATTTGAAATGTGAACATATAAAATATCCAAAAAGAAGTTATGATGGTCATGAATGACCTACAATATATCAACTATGCCTGTGTTACAAACTCTCCTTAAAACACACACCCCCACCCCACACCCCCCAACACACACACCAGGGCTTGATTAGCTTCTAGATGCCAGCATACAGAGGTTTGTCAAAGGAGGTACACTCAGAAAGGATAATAAAGCTTCTCTAGAACCTTACTCTCTTTAACTTGAGACTGAAATGGACAAAAAAAAAATGTTTTATCATTTGTACAAAAGAAAATTTTGTCCTTTGCTTGAGAAAGACCAAGTTTGGTCAGGACCAAACTTCAAGAACTATCTTCTTCAAGAAGAGATATACCTTTGCATTTACAGCCTGGAACCTAGGCTGGTTTTCTGAAACCCACCAACCACTGTTAACATTATAAGAGAGACATAAGCTTTTCAATGCATAGACAACAAGATCAACGAAGTAAGAGATGATTTAAGTGCTCAATTTTCCCATTCACTTGATAGTCACAGCTGAGCAAATCTTTGACAGTGAGAAGGTACTGGGGAAATTCATCACATGGGAATCCTCACAAATGAAGAGAAACCAAAATATGATTCATCAATTGAATTTTCTTATGTCTTCAATCACAAAAAGTCCAGTAATTAAATCTGATATTGACTCTTCCTGGGCTCAGTTCATCATGGTATTTTTTTCTCTTACAATAATGATAGCAATTTCACTTTTATATGAGGAAATGAACTAATAGCTTGTTTCTCAGGCTTTACTTGGGATTCGAATTTTATCTTTCTATTAAGGAGTAAGATATATTTGTTTAATTTTCACCACGCTAACTTAATAATTACTAGTATGGATTTTTATGAGTACAATTTTCTCTTGTTTAACTCAAAACTCTCTCTTTGTTCTATTTGCATTATTATTTTAATATATGGTTCACATAGCATATGTCAGAAACCTGAGGTACAATTTTCATCCGTATCTCCTCAGCCACTGCTATTCTTCCTCGATGATGCCCATTTCAATACAATAATGTATTTATTTTTATATTTGTAATAATCATATGATCTTGCTATAGAAAGTGAAATTTAGGGAAACCAAGGAAACATAGTTTCTATTAAGATCTTCAAATCACTTCTGCTCATTTTTTTTGTTTATTTAGTTTTTATTAATGAAATTAGTTCCTATTAACTAGTATATCCACTTTTATAAGCTACTTGACTTCTTATACACTACTCTCCTTTGTCAGTCTCTAATTTTTCAAATCATTTATCTAAGTGCATTTGGAATATGTTCTTATTTTGTCTCATATATGTTATATATTATTTAAGTTTTGGTTTGTATATATCTCCCATGACATAATTGTATCCTATAGTCAAGCTAAAATTCCCTTATTTCTTCAGTTGCCTCTTACTTTTAATTATGTTGTTTTAATATTACTCAAAATTTACTAACAACTAAGAAGAAAACATATAAGTACTTGGTTTTCTTTGTTTTATTTTCCACAGGTGGAAAGCATTATTCTTATTATTATCTGATATACATATAGATAAGCAGAGATCATTTAAACAATAATTTTATATTTTCATCAATTTTCTAAATATTTTGTCACTATTATAAAGTTTCCCCCAAGAAATAACAACTGAAAAACATTCAGTGATTATTGAGTTTTTGTTCTGCTGAGAAAGATATACTATGGTAAAATGGGGGATAGAAACATTTCTGACAACAGATCCATTAAAAAACTGAACAAATAGTATTAATCAGGACTCAAAATCTTTTCTAAGGATTGTAACTACAAAGGAATTTTAATAAATTTAAAAATAAAAGCCATAAATAATGCCATTTTAGATGAGGAAACATTGGAATCACTTCCTTCCAATCTGAGAACACACACACAAAAAAAACTACTCCTTCCATTTCTGTTCACATCTACGATGATCTAGTCAGCACAATAACATTTTTACTTGATAAAGATTAGAAACTAGTGTAAAGGCAATAAAACTGTCACCTTTTAAAAATGATATGATTATATACTTTAAAAGGTGTTTTATAAAAGATCTGTGTAACAAAACACCAAGAAATAGCAAATAAGATGAGTAGGCTTGGTGATAATATTGTTCTTCCCATGGGGTTACCGACACTCTCTGCTCTTTCAGTCATTTTTCTAGCTCCTTCATTGAGGTCCCTATGTTCAGTCCGATGGTTAGCTGCAAGCGTTTTCCTCTGTACCAGTATGGCTCTGGCAAAGCCTCTGAGGAGGCGTCTACATCAGGTTCCTGCCAGTAAGCATTACTTAAAATCAGCAATAGTTCTTGGATTTAGTGGCTGCATATGAGATGGATCCCCAGGTGAAGTAGACTCTGGATGATCTTGTCTCCAATCCCTGCTCCTCTATTTGTCCCTTTATTTCCTCCCATGAGTGTTTTGTTCTCCCTTCTGAGGACTGAGGCATCCACATTCTGCCCTTCCTTCTCTTTGAGTTTCATAAGTTCTGTGAATTGTTTCTTGGGTATTCAGAGCTTCTTGGGCTAGTATCTGCTTATCAGTGAGTATATTTCATGAATGTTCTTTTGTGACTGGTTTACCTCACTCGGGATGATAGCTTCATGTTCCATCTATTTGCCTAGGAATTTCATGAAGTCATTGTTTTTAATAGCCAAGTAGTACTCCATTGTATATATGTACCACAATGTCTGTATCCATTCCTTGGTGAAGGATATCTGTGTTCCTTTCAGCTTCTGGCTATTATAAATAAGGCTACTATGAACATGGTGGAATATGTGTTCTTGTTTGGTGTTGGAGCTTCTTTTGGGTATATGCCCAGGAGTGGTATAGCTGGGTCCTCGGGTAGTACTATGTGCAATTTTCTGAGGAACCGTGAGACTAATTTCCAGAGTGGTTGTACCAGCTTGCAATCCTACCAACAGTAGAGGAGTGTTCCTCTTTCTCCTCATCCTCACTAGCATCTGTTGAAACATGGCTCCAGGTGTATGTGCAGTAGAGGATAGCATTCTCTAGCATCAGTGGCAGGAGAGGTCATTGGTCCAGCAAAGACTAGTTTTCCCAGTGTAGGTGAATGCCAAGGCACTGAGGTGGAAGAGGGTGGTTGTGGGAGGGAGCACCTTCATGAAGGCAATTTTGAGAGGGAGGAGGAAGGGATTGGGGGGAAAGAGGATAACATCTGAAATGTAAATACAAAGAATATCCAATAAAAAAATTTTATAAAAAGATGAGTAGGCAACCAGTATTTGAATTTTATCATGTTCACTGCACACATTTAAGCAAAACAGCTTACTGCTGGCTGGTGATGGCACATTCCTTGAATACCTGCACTTGAGAGGCAGAGGCAGGTATATCTCTGAGTTTGAATCCAGCCTTGCCTATAGAGTGAGTTCAAGGGTAGCTAAGGATACAGAGAGAAACTCTGCCTAGAAAACTTCAGCAAACAAACAAAATATAAAACAAAACAAATGGAAAACCAAACAAAAATCATTTGCCATAAAATAAAATGCAATGTTGTCAAATAGCAAACTCTTCTTCTCTGTTGCTGTGGGAAACACCATGACAAAACCTAACTGGAGAAGAAAATAATTTGTTTCTACTTACGTTTCCAGGTAACAGTTCATCACTGAGGTCACTCTTGCAAGAACTCAAGGATGGAACCTGAAGGCAACTTAAGTAGAGACCATAAACACACATCGCTTACTCCTTGCTCCCTCTGGCTTATTCAGTATACTGAGAAGCTTTATGTTAACAGACGCTGGGGAAAGAGACAGAAACCTCGATTAAGAAAATGCCTCTATAAGACTGGGCTGATGGCAAACTTTGGAGGAATTTTCTTAATTAGTGATTGATGTGGAAGTTCTGAGCCTGTTGTGGGGAATGCCATTCTGGGCTTGATTGTTCTGGGTTCTAGAAGAAAGTAGGCTGAGCAAGCCTTAGTAAGCAACACTCTTTCATGACTTCTGCATCAACTCCTGCTTCCCAGTACCTGCCACATTTGATTTCCTGTCTTGACTTACTTTAATGATAACTAGGGGCATGGAAGCAAAAATTAATTACACCCTTTCCTCCCTACCTTACTTTGGTTATAGTGTTTCATCACCGGAATAGTAACCCTAAGACACTCAGCCAACTTTCTTATATATCCAAGGCCCTTCTTCCTAGGAGGACTGTCACTCACAGTGGGATAGGCTTTCCTATAATATCAATTAAGAAACTTCTTTACTGATTCTGGCCACAGGTTAATCTACCAGAGGCAGGTTATCCTAACTGTCAAATTTACAGAAGAAGTTAACTGTGGTAGTATTATAATCATATGTTAACGTGAGTGCAAGGGGATTGTCGAGATGTTTAAATATCACTGCATGTATGTTTGGTATATGTATGGAGCATTTCTGGATGAGGATGGGAACTGAATCAGTGCATCTGGTGTGATCCTTTCTCATCCATTTACATACTAAACAAAGCAAAATTGGCAGAGGAAGACCTTTCAATATCTTCTTCTTCTTTCACTCTCTCTTCCTCTTTATTTCTCCATCCTCCTCTCCTTCCTACCTCTTACTTTCCCATCTTCCTCTCTGACAAATCTAAAAGGTTAGAATATTAGTGTTCTTTACTGTCATGCTAGAATTTATTCCACTAGGTTTTGAACTGAAGACCTTAAGTTGTCTCCACCCATAATCATGAAAGTCAATTTTTCTTTGATTCTCTATTTTTCTCTCTCTGTCTGCCCCCTATTCCCCATGTCTTCTTCTTATTTTAAACAAAGAACTTTTATTAACCCTAGGAAAGCAAAGTTGTACATTTTGGCAGGTAAACAGGGGATGAGAATGGAGGAGAAAAGGTGGGGAAGTCATCATTTGAGTTAGAATGAGCAAGAAAGAGTAAAGTAATCTAAAATACCAAGCAAGAAAAACATATTTAGGCTCTGGCAGTATCTATAGGAATAGATAGAAAATAAAAGAAAAAATCTCTGAGATTTAGGCAGACTGAATGAATATTATAGCAACCTCACAGCAGCTTGTAGGGACTGTACAGGAGTGGAACAAAAGATTCTAGGACGTAACTTATATAACTGTAGGAGAGGATATAAAGGGACAAATAGAGGAGCAGGGATTGGAGACAAGATCATCCAGAGACTGCCTCACCTGGGAATCCATCCCATATGCAGCCACTAAACCCAAGCACTATTGCTGATATCAACTAGTGCTTATTGGCAAGAATCTGATATGGATGCCTCCTCATAGGCTTTACCAGAGCCAAACATGGGATGCTTGCAGCTAACCATCAGACTGAACGTTGGGTCCCCAATGAAGAAATTAAAGAAATGACTGAGGGTGCTTAAAGGGTCTGCCACCACTGGGAAGATCAAAATTATCAACCAACCATATCCACCACAGCTTCCAAGGACTAAAACACCAACCAATGAGTTTACATATAGGCACCCATGGCTCCACGTGCATATGCAGCAGAGGATAGCATTGCCTGGCATCAATGGGAGGAAAGGCCTTTGGTCCAGTGATGGAATGTTTTCCCAGTGTAGGGGAAAGCCAAGTCCCTGAGGTTGGAGAGAATGTTTGAGAGAGTGAGCATCTTCATGGAGGCAATGGGAGTGGTGGAGAGATGGTATTGGAAAAAAAAGGGGATATCATCTGAAATGTAAATACAGAGAATATTCATTACAATATTAAAAAAGAATAAAAACTACAGATTGATTTTGGTTTTATGCTAAGGGAAGCTATCAGAAATAGAATATGTGGTTTACAAAGTGTCCCCTATGATATCTCCAAAGTTTCTCGGGTAATGGTACGTATCAATTAGATTCATCATTGAGGAAGCTCAAGATGACATAAATTTCTGGTTTTGTTAGTGATTAACACAAAACTCTCCTTGATTAGACTTGGGGTAAATAAACTACCTAAAAGCATGTACCCAATTAGGAAGTGCCTGCAGATGGAGACAGAAAATGAACATGAAATCATAACACCTGACTCTAAATGTAAATATTGCTTTTATTTTTCTTAGTGGAAGAGATGCAATGAGAGCTATAGCCATGCTTTATGGGGTTATACAGCTTGGACTGAGTCCAGAACTCTTCTTTCTCTGTTCTATCTACAGGTTCAGGTCTGGAAGCTTCTGGCCTCTTTACAGTTCATTCTTGTGAAAGCCTGGACCTCGAAGGGTTCAGCTTCGAGCCTCTGTCTGCTCACCTAGCCTAGAATGGTTTAAGTATCTGAGACTTACCGCTGAGTCAGCTCACCTTTTCTAGTTCTTTCTAAACTCTGTCCGACTGCTTTAGCTCAGCTATTCTGACTGTTCTCATGAGAGTTGGTATAGCCTGTCTCTGGCTTGTTCTGTCATATTTTACTTAATCACTTTGTTTGACCCTTAATTAAATGTCATTTTTAAACACAACTGCTGCTTCCTTCTACAAACTAACTTTATGTTTTTTTTAATCGATTAAATGTGTGTACTAATGAAATTCCTGTATATTATTGTTGGTACTTTATCTTAGTATTTGTCTTATATCACTGATACATTTTATGTGATTAATAGTGTTAATTTAATTAATTTTAGATGATACAGTAAGCAACATGAAAAAAAGTCATTGTAACTTAATAATGTTCATGATTGAAATTCAAATGATGAGAAAACATATTATGCTTACCATAAGTTAAATTTGAGTCTTCACTGAGATGCTTCTGTTTTCTGGATTATCTACCCGTTTTTGTTTTTTGTTTGTTTGTTTGTTTGTTTGTTTGTTTTTTTGTGGAGTCTTCCAATCTTAAGGACTTCCCTTCTTTGCATGGGAACTGGAATTATCTACTCCTATTAAATAATTACTATGTTTCCCTAATAGTGCTGTATTGTATGTTTAAATGCTTGATGGACATCTCTTCTTCAACCCTAGTTAGTCCTCCTCTTGCTACTGTAGAACATGCATATCAAGGCTGTGCTCTCAATTTGTAGCTCCTTGGTAATCACAAAATTATGCGCAATGAGAAAATAAGGTTGACCATCCATTGAGACCATAGTCTACAAAGTGGAGAGCAGTTGAATACTTATATTTTCATCTGTGTACTCTACTAGATAAATTTTAAAATGTACCAAGGGAAGGAAAGTGAAATTTTCACTGGAATTGTGCACAACTCTTAGATTAATTAGATATCAATAGCTACATTTGTAATCCTGCATACAAAAAAAAGTAATAAATACAAATGTTTAGCCAGCTTACTAGCTAAAATACATAAGATGATATTAGAGATTGTGACATGTAAAATTCCCTATTTGACATAATGGGAAGGTAAAATTCATTTCTTCATTGATGTCTTTCTGTGTTCATGTGAACTCTCTTCCTGGCACTGTAATTTGATCTAATACCCTAACTGCCTTGGAATATTCTAGGGCACATAACTTTAAGTACTAGGTCTTGGTTTGTATGAAACAATGAAATCTGTAAGTAAATAACCAAGAGATATCTAATCTGGTTCCTGGCATATCTGTAATGATAATTTGGTACTTCAGTTAAGCGTTTTACCAAATGTGTTCTTTAGAAACTTTAAAAACCATGGGCAAAAAAAAAGAGTCTTCCAGTTTTAGTATAACTATATAGCTAGACATTATTTTACATCCAATTAATTGCTAGGATCTTTGTAGTGTCCAAACATTTGAATCGTATATTTCTCTGTGCTGTACCACAGAACCAGGCCATTAAACCTGACTATTTTCTGATTTCCTTCTCCCCCCTGAAGCTACAGTTAATTTAGCAGATTGAGTAAGCAGTTATTAGAAGCCTCATCCTTAGATTCTTGATGTATGTACCCTACCCCATTATACATCTTCACTGGCATAGTTACTAGTGTTTAGACTTGTGAACACATATTTTAATAACTCCATGCCACTTCTGCTAAGAGAGAAAGTGCCACAATCCCCCTTTAAGAATGACTCAGAAGGACATCAAGAACGTGACCTTGAAGTGTTTGTCCTTCATGCCTCAAGACTAAGTTTGTGCATAAGTATGCAGAGAGTAATCAAGGTACCTCCTACTGTCTTCCCTGACTGCTGAGTGTTATTACCCAAATCAGCACATTAAAGAAATTGTGGAGGATATAGAAAAGGAAATGAGCCTCTAAGGAGGTTTTTTAAAGATATTTTTAACTTAGTATTTTGTCTAATAGGGTCACTTTGCTTTTGAAGAGCAATTGATGGTCAGTTTTAGTTATCAGTAAGAACAAAGGCTCAGTAGAGTGCACCATAGGATGTGCACTAAGGTTTGAAAGACATTGTTTCCAAAAGAGAGAAATCTATTTGCACTGAAAAGTTTCACACACTAGAGATAAAATTGCATTACTCAGAGTCTACATGATGCATAGCTTTCCAAACACTTCTGGAATGTAGGGCAGAAATACAAGTTTGGGAGCAGGCAAAGGAAACTGTTGGCTCAAGTACTAGAGAGGACCATGAGAAAGTCACAAAAAAACAAGTTCAGAAAAACAAAGGCCACCTTCATCTTATCTGGATGCTCAAATTATTTGGCCCTTTGTAAAATTAATCATTGTGTTTTCAGAAAGATAATGCTTTAAGTACAAGAGGGTTTTCCTGGTTAATAAAACACAAGATAAGGGAACAATCTCTCCTTTGTGCTGCCCTGGGATGAATGGAATATGGAAATCTGCAAACCTCCTGAAAAGGAAGGGGCACTCTCATTTTTATGAGGGCATGGAAACATTCATTATGCCTCGAATTGTCCCAAAGTTTGTTTTTCTTGAAGATCTGAGATAAAGTATCAGTGGCTATAGACTGAGATTCATGTAAGCATTGAGATTAATTCTCAGACTGAAATCTCCTGAGTCATAATGGCAATTGGTATTGAATGTTCTCTCACTTTGTAGTTATAACTGGCTTCACCAGCACTCCTTGGCCCCCAGAAAGTGAGTACATTTTTTTCTAACACTTGACCTGTATGAGAGCAGGTCTCCAAAAATGAAAGAAAAAAAATATGACAGAAGAACAATTGGCTATTTGCCATTCACAAATGACATGCTTTTAATAACACTGACTATTATGCAGCAAAGCCCTACTGTAACTTTTGCTCTAAGCAACATGGGAATCTTGATGAAGACTGGCAGAATGACTGACACTAATGTGAATTTTCAACTTTTCTATTGCTTTGCAGACCTCATGGTTGTTCCTATATTGGATATTTGCCTCCATAGGTTTTGGTACTGCCCACGTGGATATCAGACCTATTCATGGATGAAGAAACTTTATGACAGACACTTACACACTTGCTTTCCTAACTGTATTAACTTTCTCCTGAGCTGACAAGGTCATTAACTGCAGGAGGGAGGCTTTGGTATCTCCCGTTCTTTGCTTCGTTTAACCTTTTTCAATTCTGTACAGACAAATCATTCAGGCAAGCTCACATACCTAACCAATGTCAGATCCCTTCAAGATTGGTATCACAGAGAAAACCACTTGTCCTCAATCTTCAGTTGCCTGGCCTTGTCTTGGGCAAAAGTCTTGAGACTTTGCCCCACCTTAAGAGCAGGTTGTACTCTTCCAGAAGACAAGAGTTCACTTCCTAGCAGCCATGTCAGGACTCTCACAATCTGGTATGTCCAGTTCCAGAAAGCCTGATGCCTTTACACACACATGCATGCACACAGGAGCTCATGCATGCTCTCTTTCTCTCTCTCACACACACACACAAGCACTCATGCAGACACAAATAACAGAAACAAAATAAAGAAAAGAAGGACATTCATGGATTCCAGGAGCATTTAAGCCTTCCAGAATGGACCATTCCAAAATGAGAACACATATGTGTTGTGATAATTTGAAAAAGAATGTCCCCACAGGCTGAATCTTTGGTTCCCGATTGATAGATTGTTTAAGAACGATTAGAAAGTGTGCCTTTGTTAAAGAATGTATGTCACTGGTGGTGGTCTTTGAGGTTCCAAAAGCCCATTCCAGGGTCACTCTCTGTGCCTGATGCCGATGGCTCAGTTTGTAAGTTCTCAGCTACTGCCTGCCGCCACCTTTTCTGCCATGATGATCTGGAATAACCCTCCAAAACTGCACAAGCCTCTGATTAAACGACTTGTGTTATGACTGGCCTTGGTCATGGTGTTTCTTCATAGTAATAGAGAGGCTTCATTTTAGGAGGAGAAATAGCAATCTTGTAATAACTACACTAATCTCCCTAGGCAATGAAGGCATGTGTGAGATGAAGGGACTTCAGATCATGTTGAAGAGCCAGAAAGGAAACAACCAGCAGGAACACTAGGCATATGGATGCAAAGGCTGTGTGCCTCCACTTCCACTTCTATTTAAACTTATGGTCATATCAGTGTCCTGGTGATGACTGGGCCCTGTGTTGGTTCTGTCTCCTGATGGGGCGAGCATTCTCTCTCGGCCCTTCACCATCTCTCATCTTGTCAACTGGCACTTTAAGACAAATGGCCAAGCCTAGCTACTTAGGTTTGTTAGACTTGGAATTCTTGTCCAAAACTCCAGAAATAGTTTCATACAGTGTTACAAAGAGAGCAGATTAAGCTAAGAATAAAACTCATGTCTCTTTTTACAAATGTAAGCAACTCTACCTGTTTAATGATACCTTTGATATGTTTGAGGGAAGACAGTGTTTGAAGAAGCTGTAATTTTTGTATCTACAGCTCATGAATCTAAATGTAATAAATCATAATGAGAAGAAAAGTTACAAATAATTTCAGGAAAATAGCATGCAAAGGGATCACTATATGATTTATTTTAAAATAATAATAAAAATAATGAAAATAAAATACATAAAATATTAATTTCATGAAATATTAAAAGTCTACTGTTTGTGCAGGTATAAAAACCAAACCCTGGCTCAGATTCCTGTTGCTCTTTTCTCTAGCTAAATCATGGACATGGGAGTAGAGAGCCTCAGTTTCCATAATGCCTTTATCATGCTAATGTCAGGCTCTATGCAAACCAACTCTATAGGACCAAACATTAAGAATATATGCTCAAGGTCAGATGTAGTAAGAAGCTACTCAACAGCAATCAATGAGAGATCATCTAATCTACCAACCTACTAGAACATGTAGAAAAAGCTCTGAGCTTTTTGGGGACTAGCAACAGCCTCTAGGAAAAACATAAAAATTCAGTAGTAAAGGACAAAAATCAAGTGTGAGTAAAATGACATAAGACTATATTTGACCCTTAAATGGCTTATATATACACAAATATGGTAGCTGCCAAAAGACAAAATGAGAGGAAGGAATCTGAGCAAGAATATCGAAGGATATAAACTACACAAAAACAGATTTCACAGATTTTATTCAACCATCTTGTTTAAATAAATAAGTAAATGACAATGTAGAAATAGCACTTACATCACTCCTGGTAAAACATAAAGACTCTAGCCCACATGTCACCACCACCAACACCATCATCACCAGCAGCCACAGCAATTAAAAAAAAAATGAATAGATTTTAATTAAATCAAGTCATATTTAAGAAAAACTTGAGCGAATTCATTACAACAATGTTCAAAGGGCTAAAGCTTAGAACAGACTGTCTAAACAATGAAATTATGACAGAAATTTTATATTATATACAGAACTTAAACAAAAGGCATTACAAAAGAACAGCTTAAATAACAAATAACTTAAATTTTTATTATAACAGCAACAATAGAATTGACCTATAAAAGTAATTAATCAAAACTGTCAAATATAAAAAGCACAAAGTGAATAGTGGAAAAGAATAAATGGATAAAAAAAGCAGCATAATCTCAAATAAAAGCAGGATTCCTTTAAATTAATATATATTGAAGTCCACATAAAATGTAAAATGAAGAATTAAATGCTGAAGGCCCTCAAAATTGATTAAAATATTAATCTATATATAGAGTAATCTAAACATAATACAAAATCATAATAATAGTCATATTCATCAATCAAAACATTGAAAGGAAAGGGAAAATGACCAAAGGAATCATTACAAAAGAATAAAAAGTTACATATACAAATGTATCCCAATGTAGTCAACAAGCCATGTCTTATAAAAAACAAGAGAAGCCACACTAAAAAACCCTAGCTAGGCAACCATATAACAGGGCAGCAGGTCCTCTGCTGCTCCGTGTTGAGGGGTCAACTGCTGTTTCCTGCAGCTGTATCCCTGACTCACTGGTGAAAGTCTGAGTGAATGGATATGAACACAGTACATATCTGCTCATCATCATTGCCTTTAACTCTGGCAAAATATTGTTGCCATCCATGATGCTTTCACAAACCTGCAAAGACATGATCTACATAATCCAGAACAATTTGCCTCAAAGCAAGTTACATACTACACTAATGGCTGTTAATAGGAAACTTGTTATCAATAGGAAAGCAATATTAATGTTTTATGAACAAGATCCTGCCAAGATTAAATGGTGGTGATGGTGGTACCAAACATTTTATGGAATCTACTGCTATCTTTGCTCCCGTGGAGAAGGCTGTGGGACGCTTGAAGAGTCTATCCTAAACAATCATAATATCAAATCTTTCTGTTCATGTCTTCATGTTTGCAATGGGCATGTACCTTGGAAAAAAAACTATCTTGCCGATCATACCACAAACACTAACCACTTAGATTTCATTTGTATTATGCTTTAACATTACATTTATTTATCCTCTGTCTCTGTTTGTTTTTGTCTCTGTCTCTCTGTCTCTGTGTTTATGTATGCGTGTATATGTGTGTCTATATGTGTAGGTCTTGTGAGTGTATGCATGTCTATGTGTACATCTTTAAGTGTGTGTGTGTGTGTGTGTGTGTGTTTACTTGTATCTATACATGTAGGTCTTGTGTGTGTTTATTTGTGTCTTGTGCATATACATATGTGTGTGTATGTGTGTGTGTGTCTGTCTGTCTGTGTGTGTAGGTCTTTGTGTGTGTGTGTATATTTCTGTCTCTGTGTATTAGCATGCATAGCACATATATAGAAGAGGACAGACTTCATGGGTTGATTCTTTCTTTTTACCACATGGGTCCTGGAGTTTGAATTCCTGTCTTCAGGCTTGGTAGCAAGTGTCTTGCTAGGTCATCTTGCAGACCCCACTTTTTTCTTTCTGAGACAATCTCTCATCAGTCTGTAACTTGCAAAGTGGTTTGTATTGGCCAGTTAACAAAGGATCTAACTCTGAATCACCAGCAGTGATATTACAGGTATAGTCTGCCATGCACGGCTTCTTAAATGTTGGTACTTGCTATCAAACCCAGGTCTTGTTGCTCTCAAGGCAAGCACTTTATTGCCTGGGCCATCTTAACTTCTATTAAATTTAATCCCTAAAATAGTGCTGAGATTTTTCTTCTTCCTTGATCTATAATGGGATCATCTTGAATTTTGAATCACCTTGGTCTTATCACTGTTTATATCTACTACTTTTGTTTAGCCAACTATTGTAGGAAATATGCCCATTGTCAAGAAGGCTGGTGTGAGAAAAGGAAATAATTAATTCTAGTGACTGAATGTCAGAGATTTGCCTTCAATATGATGGAAGATACTGAATGACAAAAAAGAAATAATAAAGGAGGTCATAGAGAGCAATGTTGGAAAGACTGAGAACAGAAGAAAGCACCATTTCTCTCTATCCAAGCTCTGTTTAGAATCATTTGAATATCTTGCAAGTCCATCCCCATGAAAAAAAGTGAAAATGCACAACTCAGAGTTCGTTGTCAGCAACACAACAAACTCTCTGTGGGTGATTCAGTGTCCAACAAAAACAAGCAAACCAAACATTTCTTAAGTGGTACTTGCAATTGTTGGTCTATCTCCATGATAGATTGCCATAAATACATACAAATTACCGAGGTTAGAGTTGGGCTTCATGCTGTTATCACCACTATCACCATCCGTATCATCACACCATCATCATCACCACCAACAACATCATTGCCGTTATCATTGTTATTGGTAGTAGTATTACTACTTTTTAGACAGGCACTCACACATATCAGGCTGTCCTTGAACTATTGATACCTTTGCTTCCACCTATAAAGTCTTGGAATTACAGGCTTGTGCCAAATCACCGACTTTTTGTAATACTGGGAACTGAACCTAAAACTTTATGTATACTAGGCAGGCGCTCTACCAACTAAGCTATATCCCATCCCTGGACTTCTTTTTAAATAAACTAATAAGTGAGTCTTATAGTTTTATTAATAAAGCATATTTCCAACAAAGCTTTCTAAAGAATCAAATGTTTAATTTTGGAAGGACTCATAGAGACATTACGTCATCACTAGCAATCAAAAGACCATGAGTTGTTCCTCTGGAAAACTCCAAGATGTCTGTTGGACTATACAGAATAATAGTCATAGATGTTCAATGACTTGGGTCATTGCTTTCAAGGCTGTGGGTAATATCATTCAAGTTTTGAAACTATATTTCTATATAAATTCCAATTATACCGATCTTTTTCTGACCTACATTATCTAATTTTAGTTGACAAAACACTCCCTCTACATCAATTTAAGAAAGTCAATTACTGAACAAGCTCACTTTTGAGAATGAGAAGTAACATTATACTATAATAATGAAGTCAATTCACCAAGTTTATATAAAACTAAAATGTGTTCAAGGTAAGAACAAATGTTAGAGGTAACAGATTCCACTTTCAAATTTTAATGCCAAGCTACATTAATCAAGCATCTTGACACCAGCATTTTTAAAAAGGCAAAATTGTCAACAGACAGTGGTTAAGAACTAGATATACACTCACAATTTATACTCAAATGATATTTCCCTAAAATCCAGAACAACTCAATAAGAGAAAGGAATTGAAGTTCACATCAAATGGTATAGGGACAAGTGGGCATCCCTATGCCAACTGTGGAGTTGGAACTCTACCACTCAAGTGTGCAAAAGCATAACTCTAAACTGATCACAGATGTAAGTGAAAGGTTTCCACAATAAAGACTATAATTTTATGCAAAAATGCTTAATTTGTACCTTTATCTTTGTTTTTTTAAATAAAGTTGTTCAAAAAAGATTATAATTACTAGGAGGGCATATGAATATAATTTTATAATTTAAGCTGAGTTTCTTAAACAACACCAAAAGAAAAATCTATAAAACAAAGATTAATTTAACTGTATCAGATTTTTGTTTTTCATAAGATACTATCAAGAAATAGTAATTAATCATGAAAAGATGATAAAAGGTAGATATATATACATATATATACATATATGTGTGTGTTTGTGTGTTTGTGTGTGTGTGTGTGTGTGTGTGTGTGTGTGTGTGTATAATCTAAGAGAGATGAGTAAACAGAATATAGAAAATGCTACCAAGTCAATAACAAAAAGTAAAACTAATCCAGTTCTAAGATGGGCAAACTATCTCAATGATCTCTTGTAATTCATAGGAGAGGTTCCATTTGTTGAATATTCTATTTAGGAAATATCCAGAAGTAACTCAAAGACTTTAAGACTAGTTTGTAGATGCCTACAGTTACAGAGCATCACTAAAGATGACTATGAAGATTTATTTTCCTGAAGTTTAATGTTCTAAGGTTAGAATGTTGTGATGATTATCTATGTCTATAAATACACTAAGATAATATTTTACTATATACTTTAAGTTGCCAAAATTAATAATATATTAATTGTGCCTAAATAGAAAAGTATTTAAAAAGTTAGCACACAAGTTATGTTGTAAGGAAAATCAAAATATAAATAAATCTGATATGGCTTTATAAATCATGACAGGAATCTCCAGGGATAATGAAAGAAGGGTCAGAATCTCAAGGCCATTATTGGTTGCATAACATGTTGGAGGCTGTCCAGAGGTAAATAAAACCCTGGATCTGTCTGTATGTGTATGTATGTGTGAATGTATGTATATGTGTATATATGTATATGTATATGTATATGGTGTGTATGTATATGTGTATATATATGTATATGTATATGTATATATTTCCTAGATAATTGTTACGATTAAATTATGACCATCCTACTAAATGTTTTCTCTAATACTAATGTTTTATTTATTCTTAACCTAACAAAGATTGAGAGATCATTTCTGCTTTAAATCCTTTGCGTTAAATTTGAAGTTTAAACATCAAAAATGTTTCCTCTGTTATTTGTGATTTGAAGATATAAAAATATGTTTTGACTCTGTAATGAAATATTTATGTTTTCTGTATATTTAAGATGAAAACTCACTCTCATCCTAGTATAAAATAATGAATAAATATGCTAAATAGATAAATGCATTGAATTGCCTGTCACTTTTTAAAACATTTAAAAACTTTCTTATGTGACCAATGAAGACCAGCAACAGTACAGACCTTATGTACAACCTAATACTATTTTGCTGAAATTCTGATGATGACATCTTTGGCTTTATGTTACAAAAAATTTTTGCATTTATCTTGTTCTTATTGCCTTATATTAGATATATGTTTCCTTAAACAAACACACTTATCTGCTTGCCCAACATTTACTAATTTGTTTGCTCTATCATTTTTTTATAATTCTTTCCTGGTTTGCTTCCACTTAAGCTAACATATCACTTTTATGTTTTCTATCAATGATCCTATTTCATATTAATGGCAATGTATATGACTTTATTAATCTGAGCATGTATGCACCTCTTCCTTCTTTTTGAGTCTGAATAAATTAAAAATTACTTTGATATTCATTTTGTTCCAGGACTTTGAATTATATGAGTTCCATTGTTTCTATGAGGAACTCTGTCATTAAATCAGTTTTTGATTTTTTTGTAGATAATCTTACTTTGCTCTCTCACTACTATTTAAAGAATTTTTTTATCAGTGTTTGAAAGTTCTGTACATAGGCATATGTTTTTCTTCTTTCCTTTTTCCCTTTCTATCCCAAATTCTTTAGCTTTAATTTTTAAAAAAGTTACTGTAGCCACTTATTGGTACCAGTTTCTTCATTGGTAGAACCATCTACTGGGCTCTAAGGGCACAAAGATTGTAGAGCTGTTAATAGTAGATGTATGTTATCCTGAGCAGCATTTTGTACACATATCTGGGCCATTGTACACATTAACTTACAAATGTGACAGAATGACAAGACCTGCAGAAAACAGACTGTCAAAGTCCCTGCATGAATGGAAGAAGAGTTCATAAAGTTCCCTACCTCAATAGTTGAGCAGCTATTAGCAACTGAACCCTGTAGGGAACATGGTCAGTTTTCTTCAGGTATACACCTCTTAAGAAGCTAGCTATGTTCTATTATTTTTTACTTTTTTACTTAGTGTGGTCTGTTTTTGTTTGTTTCTTTGTTTCTTTTGGCGAACCTAAATGTGTGTTGTGTCATTTGTTAGTATTAATCAATATACATGATATTTCATAGATATTCATCAGTTTTATTTAAGTATGGCTACCATAACAATGTACCTAGATAAGTATGCATTGGAAAAGGAGAAGACAGCTTCAAGCCACAAAGGGAGACTAGTAATGCATGACCTGGTTGTAATACAAAGTTATTCTATTCCTAGTATAAAATTCTACTTTGTGAGGAAGTAAAATTTTGTATAATACTATATCCTAGAGAAGGACTCCATTGACCTCAGTTTTCTAAATGATTATGTACATGGAGCCCCATCCTAAGTGAGTTTCTGAGCCACCTAGCAAATCACTAAGTTGAGAAATCCTAGTAACAACTACAAAGTCAAAATGGTTCAACCAGAAAAAAATGTTCAGCAAGCATAAGAGAGCATGGGTTGTTTTAGAAGCACATGATCGATGACAATATGTGATCTTTTTATGTAGCTATTTCTTTTGAATTGGAGTAAACATTTCCAAAGGAAGGATTGAAGCTTATAATTCTAAGTAGCTAGGAAACATCAGGAAAACTACAAGACCTAGGAAGTCCAGAAAGGCACAGGATTCAAAAGCCTCTACCCTGGTTTACATATGCAGTAAAAATTTCCTGGAGAAGAGGATACTTTTTTCATCTTATTTTATTGAAAAGTTTATGTATTTACATTTCAAATGTTATCCCTTTACCTGGTTCCCCCTCTCTCATCCCCATCTGTCTGCTTCTATGAGGATATTCTCCTTTTCACCTACTAAATCCCACCTCACCGCCATAGAGTTTTCCTACACTGGGAAAATGAGCCTAAACAGGACGAAGGACTTCTCCTCCTACTGATGCCAGATAATGTCATTCTCTGCTATATATGCTGCTGGTCCCATGGGTTTCTCATGTGTACTCTGGGGTATCTGGTTGTTTGATATTGTTGTTCTTCCTATGGGTTTGTAAACCCTTTCAGCTCCTTTAGTCCTTTCTTAAACTCCTACATTAGAATCTAATCTAAGTCTGATAAGAGGAGACTTTTTTACTTTTCTATTTTTTATTTTTGGAGATTCTCTATATTTACACTTCAGATGTTAGCCATTTTCCTTCAATCTCATCTCCCCTCTGCCTCCCAATGCCTTCTTGAAGGAGCTCCCTCTCCCAATGACCTTCTCCCACCTCAGGACTTTGGCATTCCCCTACATTGGGAAAACGAGCCTTTGCTGAACCAAAAGCCTCTTTTCCCATTGATGCCAGAGAATGCTATCCTCTGTGGCATATGCACCTGGAGCCATGGGTCTCTCCATGCAAACTTATTGGTTAGTTTTTTAATCTCTGGGAGCTATAGTGGGTTAAATTCAACAATGCTTCATGTTAAGTCTTGGAAATATCAGGATTTCAAGGCACATACTTAAACATAATAAAAGCAATATACAGAAAACAAGCAGCCAACATCAACATAAATCATGAGTAACTTGAAACAACCCCACTAAAATCAGGAACTAGACAAGGCGGTCCAGTCTCTACCTACCTATTCAATAGAGTACTGAAAGTACTAGCCAGAGCATTCAGACAGCAAAAAGAGGTCAAAGGGATACAAATTGGAAAGGAAGAAGTCAAAATATCACTATTTTTAGTTCATATGATAGTATAGTTAAGTGAACTCCTACAGCTGATAAACAACTTCACCAAAGTGGCTGGATATAAAATTAACTCAAACAAATCAGTAGGCTTACTCTACTCAAAGGATAAATAGGCTGAGAAAGGAATTAGAGGATAGACACCCTTCACAATAGTCACAAAGAATATAAAATACCTTGGGATGACCCTAACCAAGCAAGTGAAGGACCTGTATGACAGGAACTTCAAGTCCCTGAAGAAGAAAATTGAAAAAGATCTCAGAAGGTGGGAAGATCCCATATGCTCATGGATTGGAAGGATCAACACAGGTAAAACAGCCATCTTGCCTAAGGCAATCTACAGATTCAATGTAATCCCCATCAAAATTCCAACTCAATTCTTCATAAAATTAGAAAGAGCAATTTGAAAATTCATCTAGAATGATAAAAACCCAGGATAACAAAATCTATTCTCAACAATAAAAATCTTCTACAGGAATCACCATCCCTGACCTCAAGTCTTATTACAGATCAATTGCAATAAAAACTGCATGGCATTAGTGCAGAGACAGGCAGGTAAATCAATAGAATAGAATTGAAGACCCAGAAATGAACCCATACTCCTATGGTCATCTTTGCAAAAGGAGCTAAAAAACATTCAATGGACAAAGGACAATGTCTTCAACAGAGAGGAGACTTTCAATAGTCCTTTTGATTTTCATGTTGACAGTTGCAATATTACAGTACCTCTATCCAATTTATTCATATTTTGTATAATAATTGCCCACCAAATATAAGAGTAGAGATGCTGGGAACTTATATAAGACAAGAACAAATCATGTCCCTCAAGGAAAACGTGAAAGTTTATTATAAATATATTTGCCACTTATATGTGTCCACTTAAACCCCAGTGTGTTTAGGGTGTGATATCATCTGTATTTCTAGGCATCTGTTAGGTTTGGAACAGATCTCACACATGTAAAGGAATAATATGGATACTAGTAACCATAGGATGTTAGGAAACATGGTTACAACCATGCTCTGACATGCTACTAAGGTTAGCAGAGGCAAAGGCTGAGGGCATAAATGATATAAAGAATGATGGTGAGAATTAAAATCCATCTCTATGACTGAATTAACCCACATCACAAAGATTGTGTTTTTTATTACAGCCCTTGCCTCTACATCTGTGTCAAGAAGAACAAACCCTCTGAGGCCCTGAGCAGCATCCACCCAAATGAGGATGGAAGAATAGTCCTTATCAGTGTGGCTGTAAAGCTAAATATAGATAGTTCTTGAGTAACTCCACATGTCTTTCAAACAGAATTTACTGTTCTTCTGGAATAAAATTAGGAAAATCACTTTGTAGAATACAGGATCTACCTTAGATGGCAATTTTCTGAACCATCAGCATGTCTGAGTATGAAAAAATGTACCAGCTCTGGTCATGGCTGTCCAACATAGAACTCTTCAAAGAGAGTGGACATTTGCTCCAAAAATTTCCATTATTGTAGGGTGAGTTATATATTTTCAATAGACTCTTTCTGTTCCCTTTTGCCTCATCTCTGTTTTCTTTTCACACGTGCCAGAACCAAAGTTCACCTACATGTCACTGATCATCATCTTTTCTTTAACTGACAGTCAGTACAAATGTTTTAAACTGCATCTCTCTATATATATATCTAATGCCAACATCCTAAGAATCCTTCATAATATAAAACTCAAGGATATGACATGTATTATATATAAAAACATATTTCTCTTAAGGTCTATTCTAAATCAGGCTGTATTTTAGCAAGTAGTTTGTGGTACTGTTGCTATGTGTTTTTTATGATGAGTGACTTATCAATACAGAGTAGATGTCTACTAACAGTCGAAACTCTGTCCTCATTGTCCTCTAAGCCACCAATTTGCATCAACCTTCCTCAGTCACTTCTTTTATTTTCCCTGTCTTGAGATACTTTTTAAAATCTTCTTTAATAATTTTTAACCACTGTCTGTTCACATCCAATATTTTTTTCCTTTAAGACTTTCTTTCAAGACAGGTGGTTTTCTTGGGCTCAAGTGACATATTCTATAACCAAATAGATATGTAGTTCCAGGAAAATAGTGATACTGGATGCAGAAAAATTAATGGTCTGACTTGTTTTTTCAAACACAAAACTCAAATTTATCTTACACAAGGTGAGTTTTTACTCTGTTTTATTAACTTGCTGTCAAAAAATAACTTTCAATTTTGTACAATTATATCGAATCATCTTTCTTAACAGCTACAAAATATTCCAGCCATGTAAACTATGAATTAAAATTGGTTCTACTGATACCGTGTAGTTATATCTCCTTTCCTTACTATAACAATAACCATGCAAGTTGGAAATCCCCTGATATCAAGCAGTTGACATTCATGCCAAGAACTAAAGAACAAAGTTTCCAATGACTTCATGTTTGATGCATAACCCTGGTGAGAAGCCAGAGAACTAAAGCAAATGTCACTCCACAAAGTTTTCATAAGATCTGTGGTGGTTAGCTTTATATGTTGATGTGGTTTGACCACTGCATACCCAGATATTTAGTTAAACCTTTCCTTGGGTATCACAGGGGTAGGGGCTATCATTGAAATTTGCTAATGGATGAAAATAGATTGTATTATTAGTATAAATGGGGCTGATGAAATCAGATGAAGACAAAATAGTGGACCTTTCCACAGAAAAAGTAGGATTTCTGCCTGTTACATTGTCTTTGAGCTGAAATGTTAGTCTCTCTGGCCTTGGGTCTCCAACTCAAGCATTACCCTTTCATGAGTCTTAAGTATATTGGCTTTTGGACAATGACTACTCTGTCTGCTCTCACCATTTTCAGGTTACTTACTAAAAATCTGGAACCAACCCTGGCCAGGTAATTGTGATGCTTTCATTTTTTTTTTTATTTTGCATATCTGATCTATTTCCTTGGGTAACCCTCAGTAAAAGAAGGTGACAGTCTTTTCTATGGAAGTTTTGCACTGACTCTATGATCTCAGACATAACCAAGGAAATAAAACACCAAACAGACAGACCTGTGCTTGGAGTATCTGAGAATCTAGCAGAAGGTATAGGATCCAATAGAATCAGATCAAATCCACAAGGACAAGAGCTAGGACAGATCATAACTAGGACACAGGCCATTTACATAATAGAATCTGTTGTCTCCCAGCTCTCTTCCAATCCTGATCTAAACACTAATGAGCTTGACTTTGAAGAGTGGGCCCAGAGCCATATGTGTCACATCCATACATCCAACTCCCACACCTAATGACTGATGTTAGTGTGTGTTGATGGGAAGCAGAACTGAGGCGGTCTTTAAACAAATGTAAAGGCTGAATATAACCTACATAGTCTTTACTACATTTTAGTAAGGCAAAACCTTATAAATCTCTTAGAAACTCATGAAGTCTAAACGAAGTCTGACTAAGAAGAAAGTGGAAGGGGGTGCACCATTTTAGACTTAAAAATCTTATCACTAGAAAAAGAATTATTTCAGGAATATGAATCTCTATTAAAGTTCTGTAGTGGTACATATCTGATTGTGTTTGTGTGTGGTGTGTGTGTGTGTGTGTGTGTGTGTGTGTGTGTGTGTGTGTGTTGATTAGAGTGCCTTTATATGTCCAAATAGTTCAACAATGGTTGTCTATCAACAGAAGATCCAGGAACCCAACAGCTGTTCAGTAGACAAGACCAAATGACTCAGCTGGTATTCAGTATATGCCGGAATCTTGATGGAGTAAGCTCTGATGCCAGTGAAGGCATGAACTCATCATTGAAAGCAAGGACAAGCAGGCAAGGAGCAAATGCTTCTTTCTTTCATATTTGTCACAGACCAGCTGACAGAGGATGTGGCCAGATTAAAGGTGGATCTTCTTAACTCAAGAGTTCTGGATTAAAGTTGATTATTTAAATAGGTTAATTAAAAACAAACAAACAAAAACCAGGTGTACCCAGATATTTGGACTCCAGTTAATTCCAGATGTAGTCAACTTAACAACCATCATTTGCCATCATAGTATACAAAAGGCTTAATTAAACATTTCAACAAATCACAATAGTTGACTGAAATTGAGAGTATTATAACTTAAAATTCTCCCCTATCCTTTTTAATTGATTCATTGGGATAGATGCTCAGAAAGACAATTAAAGTTATGAGGCATTTTGGAATGAAAGAAAACAGGAATACTTTTAAGTAAGTTTCTGTTAAAAGGGCTTTATGATATTACAGGAGTTTCATAGGAACCCAGGAGTAGGAAGCAGAAGGGCTCTGGGTATGGGCAATATTCCTAATCTAGAAGCCCATTTCTTCTTTGTATAGTTTAGCCCCTAATCCTGTCTCTTAGCACAAGAGTTGTTGTCCACCTTGACTTAATATGGTATTTCATATTAGAATCATTATATAATCTTTGAATAGTGGTTAATAATCTTATTTGAGGAGAGCTGTCTTAATTGAGTTTTTTTTTCCTAGACACTTAACCAACCATTCCAGCTTTCTATTGGATAATTTTTTCTTGTTTTAGTAATTAATGTTTCTCTTCTTTGTGTCCTAAATGAATAAAAGAAATAAATCATTTATAATCAGACTCATTGTACACAGTTCTATACTGATTTGATAATTATAGCTTGGGAGCATGGTTAAGCATTTGGGGAGCTGAGAACAACATCATTTCTTTCCTCTGCATTTAGTATTTTCATCCCCTCATATAGATGAATCTCAAAATTGTCTTTTGAAGACTAAATTAGATACAAGCACTACTCTTTGTAGTTCTACTATATAGCATATCTATACTTATAGCTTTTTTTTTTCTGAGTAAAGTTCAGCTTGACTTTTGTGTATGTTGCTTCTTATAGTCCATAGAATTCTTACAGCTCTCTTTTGAGGTGATATTTGTATTATTTGATTCATTTTCTAGTTTGCTTTTGTGTATGTTTAGGAACTGTATTAATTCCTTTCATGTATTGCCTCATGCCCAGTGACATACCACGTATTCCTGCTGATAATGTTATGAGTGAATTGTTTTTGTATTGGAATAGCATTTTTAATTTTATGTAAGATCAATCCCTACTTTATATTAGACTGTCACTGTTTCCCATAGATCAGTGCTGCTACTCCTGCTTCTGCTAATGTTAGGGTGTGACTTCAGCTCATAAGCCACAATGCATTCTACTGCATGGGCTCTGAGAATGACAGTGTGCATTGGAGCAAAGCAAATAGCCCATGAGTGCATTATTCATACTGTATTGATCAAGAATATCTGTGCGCATAAAAATCAATTAGACAAAATTGCAAGCTGTAGCCCTTTCCACACAGTCCCTTAAAGCTACAAACTAAAAGTTGTGGAACTACTACTAGGAACAAAATCGACAAATAGCCTCTGTCCCCGGTTTGTCATTCTACTGTCTCCAATAGACCATCCATTGCCCATAGGTTAAAACTGAATCCCTTTCGTCTCAGAGCCAGGTACACCTACAAGTCTTGTCCAGTATCTTCTTGCTTGAGGGAGTGTATGTGCTCCGGGGGTGCTCAAATACTTAAAATGAAATACCATTTGAATAAATTCATTTTTACAAGCAGACAGACCTAGTCAGATAAGCATTTCTTCCTTTATAATAGTCATCATACCATAAAGCCATTTAAGAAGAAACTTTGCTCCATGTATTCTGTATCCCTTTTCTAAAGTTGAACATAAGGTTCTATGAGATTCACCATAGTAGAGGAGCCAGGTGACTTAACCTTCAGCAGTTGCCACCCTCAGGACTGGCATTGCTCACAGGTCCTATTGTCAATACCACTGCCTTTGTCCCCAAAGGCCATTGATTTGTCCCTGATAGACCTAGAAATACTGCTATCAGTATATATTCACAATGGTCCAAATGGACAGCTTGTCATCACAGAAACTCAGAAAAGGGGTTTTTTTGTAGTTTTGTTTTTTAAGTAAAGTTAACAAGCAGAGGAATATACAAACTGCAATGTTAATTGGAGTTGCTACATTGAAAAACAAAAGAAACAGGTTGCCTCATTTGGTTTCTATTGTGCTAGAGCAATCGTGTTATTTCTGTATCTGTCCTAGCTACTTCATCCAGAGTACCAAATAGATATAGATGGGTCCAAGCCACTCTGAATACATTTAGCTCATAATACAGTTTACATTTTAATCAAATTTATAGTTGCCTAAAATAGATTCTCCAACTGCACAAAAGGCATATAAGTAGCAGGCAGAATGATAAGGGTGGAGACTTTTTTCCCATTAATTCAAAAGCACATAAACTTCGAAAGGTATACTTTTCAACTGTTATCTGTCCTACTGAGCATTATTACAAGAGTATGGTTTCTTCTCATTTACACTGAAATAGGGCACTTTTGTCTGCTAAAGTTTTAAGTCCTCATTATCTCTAAATGTGTTTTCTTACAATGCTCACGGATACCAAATGAAGCCAAAAAGCTTCCTCTCCCTCTGCATCTCTCTCTCTCTCTCTCTCACCCTTCTCCTCCTCTCTCCCACCTCTGTCTTCCCCTTCCCTTTCCCTCTTTCTCTTCCTTCCTTTCTTCCTTCTCTGGATATTGAACATGCACAGTGCAGAATACTTGGCACAATGTCAGGGTAAGCGCTGAGAAGCTCTGGTTCAGGAACAACCAAGATTGTGGGTTTAATGTTTATACCATTTGCAGACAAAATGACCTAGGATATTTCCAAATAATGCCTTGAATTCAGATAGGCAATGAGCAGCAACCTCTACAAGGAGAGCTCTGTAGGCTGGAAGTTTCCAGGGACTCTCTAAAGTTCTTACCCTTTAGAACCAGATTTATGCCAAGATCAGATACCTCCCTCACTCTCCCCTTTATGCTTTCCATGTGAAAAGTAGAAAATTCCATTAAAGCCCCTTTCAGCCATGATTTCATGGAGGAGGTAACACAATAAAGTTTTTCCTTGAAGAGTTACTCGTGATGGAGCTTGGAACACATAAGTCTAAGGTTATGACAGCAGAAGCAGGAAGGTAACTATCCCCTTTCTTCATCATCCCTGTTGAAGCAGGTCATAAGACCCCACTTCTTTAGAGGGGATCCTTCTTTCCTGTAATAAATGAAATGAACATTATTATCTTCAAGTGTCAAATCTGCCAACCACAATCTGAAAATGAGCCTTGCTAAGATGCATGGTTTACCACCATGAGCTCCTTAGCCATTTCTTGCCATTAGCATCCCTCAACAACAAGACTAAGCATAAAAATACACAAGTCTGTGTTTCCTTACTCTTTTGTATTTGCCATTTTGTCACATAAAGCCTAGTACTTAAAAAGATAGGTATGTATACCTCTTAGTCTGTATTTTGTTATGGTAGCCAACTTCATAATCTTAACGATTAGTGAAAGACATTTTTGTGTGTGTACTCTACATTAAGAAGGCCAACTTTTATGTATACTTTGATTCTGTTGCGATAAAGTCAGGAGACTCCAGTGGCACCTAATTGTCTGGTTAAATCTATGTCTGAAGTTTGCTATTTATACTGAGACTCAGCCTGGTCTTTAAAAAGCTTCTTCTTCATTCACCCCTTCATTCTAGCTTTTCAAGGGTCCCAACAGACCATGTCCATTTTTGAACTTTTAACTGTACTGAGTGATGCTATAAATTGGGGGAAATAGCTCAGATATTAGCAGTTCAGAAGAGCAGCCCATGCAAGGTACAACAATTGAATCCACATGTGTGGGATGGAAGCCAGTGGTTATACAAAGAAGGAAGAAATTAAAAGAATCGGTCCTATGATACCTATATTCACATCTGGTATGAAGTCTTAGGTAAACACATCCTTTACTTAAACCAAACCTATTTCTCAGGTTTCTAGATTTAGAGTGAGTATTATAGTACAGTTGTTTGTAAAAACCCTCTCTAAAAGAGTTTAAACATAAAATTGACTTTTTCCAGAGACCCTTACTAGTCTTCAAATATTCCTTCTCTTATCATAAATACATCAACATGAAGAAAAAGGTATCAATATTCAAATTAGTGTTGTCTCAACTGGCCATGGATTTGCAATTCAGGATACATTGGCAAATATCTTGAGGCATTTTCAGTCATCAAAATGGAATAGGCTAATGGTATCTAATGTTCAAAGGCCAGCTATTCTAATAAATGTCCTTTACTACATAGGAAGCCTACATAAACAAACACACACACACACACACACACACACACAGAGAGAGAGAGAGAGAGAGAGAGAGAGAGAGAGAGAGAGAGAGAGAGAGAGAGGAAGAGAAAGAGAGAGAAGATGAAAAAGAAGAAGAAGGAGGAGGAGGAGGAGGGAGGAAGGAAGAGAGATAGAGAGGGAGAGAGAATACACACACTAAAGATATTAAATGTCAGTGGTATCAAGATGATGCAAAGAATGAAGCAAAAATGATTTTGTTTTCCCTGAGTAATAACATGAGTATAAAACATAGTACTAACAGATTGGATTTTAAATCATGATGGTAAAACTATTTGCTCATAATTTTAAGCAAACAAAATACTTCACTGAAAAATTATCTTGACTTTTCTTCCAATTAATAGGTGTCCCACCTAAAGATGTTCTTACCTGTTGAGAGAATACACTTCTCTTCAGAAAAATACAATTTTATTTTCATAAATATTGGGTAGCTCATAACTGCCTGTGACTTCAGTTCCAAGCAGCTCCAACAACTCTGTTTTCCTGGAGCATCTGCACTTAGCTGCAGATACTTATAAATAGAAACATATATACACGCACAATTTAAATTAATTATCATTACAGAGTATGTGGTCTTTGGAACAAACTCCTCTCTCTGATACTTTAGGACCTTAATGACTCTAGAAGCAAACCTTACTCCTTTCTGAGTAATAGTTAATTTATAATATTCACCTTTTTATCTAATTGTACTGACAGGACACTCTCCAGTCTGTCAGCTGCCAAACCATTGTATAAAAACAATAAAAAAGGCCTGAAACTCTTAGTCCCATGCCTGCTCAAAACATAAAAGAAATAAAAATAATTATTGATGTAGCCTTTTCTAACTTGAATAAAGAATAATATGTTTCAGATTGGAGAGGTTAAAAAATGTAAATATCAGACAACGAATAAGTAAAGATGTTTGCCATAAAGCCTGGCAACTTAATTTAGATTCCCCAGATCCTACATAGTAGAATAAAAGAGCCACTCTGGACTGCACATTTATCTTACATATATGTACACTCATTATTAAACATGTGTGTGTACACACATGCACACAAACAAAAGAAAATAAATGTGAAACATAGGGAAAATAATAATATATGTTCGTCAAAAGTAAAGAAATTAAGATTTTTTTTTTTAATGTGGAACATGAATAGTGGAAGGTGGAATTTTGGGTCACGCTGTCTAGCTGCCCACAGGGACCATGGACAGAGATTGCACGCCGCCCTTGCCTCCCCCACAGTGACACCCACTCACAGAAGTCATTGCGCTGTTAGGATTTGAGTCTGAATGGCAGGGCATGTGTTGTTTCCTTTCAGTACATATGAGTAATGAGAGTTTGCCTTGATGTTTTAGATGGAAAACACAAATGAGCCCAGTTTATTTTATTTCACACATGGCACATGCTAAATATAAATTATGAAAAGAAATGCAGATATCTGACAGCATATAAACATTTTAAAGTTACACGTTTTAATCCAAGAAGCTGAAACATAGTTTCTTTATTTGCTCAGAGGCCCACATAGACTGGAAGAGATGGTATTGCTATGGTAATGGGAAAAAGTGCTAATAAAACTGCTGTTTGACACAATAAGGTATGACTAGGTTCCACTTCTTTTCTTTGTAGGTACGTGACGGAGCTTGATAACAACAATCACTGGATTCGTGTTGTCCTGTGTTCCTTCCTCACTTGCCAATGTGTCATCATGAGCATCATTGTAAGCATTACCTATTGGGTGCCTGACTAGCAATCCATTGCCACTCATTCCATAGAAGGGAAGATCCGTGCCACGATAACCTAAGGCAGGAAGAAATAATAATGAACCTTGGTCTTCTAGGCAAGTAGATTTGTAAATGCCAGTCAAGTGCCATTAAAAATAATAACCTATTTAATGGGAGATACATTAGATCAAGTAAATGGCTAATGGGCATGATGATTTTACAATGGGGATGCAAAGCTTAACTGATAGCAAAGTGCTTTCCCCTCCCCATAATTGCAGGAGAACTATCTATCAGCAAATAAAGCAATCTAAGTTTGTATTTTTGTTTCCTCACTAAAAAGCATAGCATAAGCTCTTTTAAGTATATGTTTTAAAAAATTAACTGTGTTGCTTTATTTGCAGACTTCCATGTATGTATAGTAAAGCAAAGGGAGTTATGGGGGCCCACATGGTGTGTTCAAAGTATCTTCACCCCTTCACATCCCAACTGCATATACAAGTTTCCAATTTCTTCATATACTGAGCTGTGTTACCTTTTGCATTTTCATAACAGGTCTGATAGCAGGTAGCAAGTGAAATCTCCTAGTGGTCTTGGCTTGCATTAACTTGATGAATAACAAAGGTTGAGCAATTAATCACACACTTGCTGAATATTTATGTATTTTATTTAGAAAAATGCCTATTCAAGTCTTTTTTCACTTAAGCCAATTAATTTTGGTCACAGGTAAAGATATATGTATATATATATATATATATATATATATATATATATATATATATATATATGTGTGTGTGTGTGTGTGTGTGTGTGTGTGTGTGTGTGTGTGTGTATGTGCGTGTGTGTGTGTGTCTGTGTGTGTGTGTCTGTGTGTGTGTGTGTCTGTGTGTCTGTGTGTGTATTTTTTCTTATCAAACAGGCTATTTACAAATATTTCCAAACTATAAATATTCCACTAATTGTTTTTTTTATTTTTTAATTGTTTTCTTTTTCTTTGCTTTTCAGCTTGATGTAGTCCAAAGTATTTTTCCCTTTTATTTCTAGTTCTTAGAGGTTATACCTAAAACATGCTTGTAGAGAATTTTAGTCTTGAATATTTAGCTATCAGATCTTACATTTAAGTACTTAATCCATACTCATAATTATTATGATTAAACTTTATAATCAAACATAAGATATATAGAAAAATGTCCCTTTTTTCTACGTGAATGACCAGTTTTCCTTAAAAGCTTTGCTGAAGAGTTTAGTCTTTTTTCATATGTATCATTGGTACATTTATTAACATGCGTGCAGAGGCAAAGAAGCCCTGAGTGGATTTGTTAGGAGCAGCTTACAGTTCTGAGTAAAATGTGTGTTGTTGGCATATTCACAGTCATGCTAAGGTTCTAATGACTCTAGATCATAGGGAATTGTCAAAGCCTTTTCCTAAGGTAAAGCTCAGAGAGTGGTAAGGTTTTCTTCTCTTCTGAATGCTAGTGTTGGCAGTGTGTGTTTCAGAGTTTATAAACAATTCTTCACTGTAGGCAAATCTAACAACTCTACTTTCCTCCTTGTAAATGTCCATAGCCCAAGACTGCTCACCTGCAGAGGGCACCTACTTGGATTAGCTAACCCCACCCTGTGTGCTGGTTCAAATGAAAGTGCTAAGCTTCCCAGTTGTCCCTAGTTAGAGCACTCCTTATGATTGTGTACAACCTATCTGACCCCGGCTTTTCTGCACACCTGTTTGTGTATCTGTTGTTTGTTCATTCCCTTCCTGATCTATCAAGAACAGATATGACTTGGGTCAAGACCAAGTCATGCAGGTTGTAGTTCAGTTGGCACTATACACTTATCCTTTCATTTAGTTCTAATATGTTCTTTTGTTCATATGTGTGTGTTTATTTTATGGTTGTCACATGCTGTTTCAGTTATCATTGCTTTATAGTATATCTTTAAAAAAAAAAAAAAAACATGGTGCCAACATCTTTGTTCTTCTTTCTCAAGATTACTTTGAGCCATTTTAGATCTTTCTGTACTGTACACATTTTAGGATTGTATTTTGTACTTTTGTAAAGAAAAATCTATTGATTTCTTTATAATCCTAATTCTTGTGTTTAGATCCCAATTATTTTGGGTTTTGGAGGTTGTCTGTTCTTCAAGATTCATTATTCACAACAAAGAGGAGTAAAATAGCCTAGAAGTTCATTAATAGATGAGTGGATAAAGACAGGGTGGTGTGTGCACGAAGTCCGGATTGTTGAGCCATGAAGGAAGTAAATCTGGAAGGACACAATAAGGATGAACTCTGAGTACCCTACTAAAACGAGCCAATGATGTAAGACCAACGCTATATATTTACACTTGCTTGAGCTATCTATAAATATCAGACTCCCCAACAGAGGGGATTAGGGGACAGGTGGAGAGACAGACATTGTTCAGATTCAGTTACTCAAACTCTGAATAGCCTAAATTAAGCTTTTCAGTATAATACCAACGTAAATCAGCCATAAATTCCACATAAAATTTGGTCAACACTTTATCCTTAGTTCTAGCCACATGCAAATAAAGGAAAATCGATGTTATAATAAGGAAACAAAGAACAAAAGAAGTTCATGTCTTTTGGAAATGATGGATTTTTTTCTTACAACTTTAAAAAAACAGAGATACATATACAGATTATTAAAAGCATTTTAGCATAAATATATATGAATATATTTTTGTCAGTACTTGTGTTTTAAAGGTTTGATAGTATGTATGCATTGAAATTTTTATATTTACAAAGATCATAAAGTACATGTAAAACAAAATATAACATGTAAATAGTCAGTTTTCTTGGTGTGTAAAGATTAAACATGATTTTTAACTACCAAAAATTACCACAAAGCTACCTTCTTAGCTCTTGAGTTATTAATGATTTAAGGTCTAGGTGTACCCCACTCTGAGAGGGTGCTATACACTTACTGGTTTATTTTCTAAGAAGGACGGAAAAAATGATGGGATTTTATGTCTTTATTTTTATGTGTATGATTTTTGTGTAAATAGATGTGTGCATGTGTGGGTGCTCATGTATGCATGCTCGTAGAAACCAGAGATCAATGTTAGATGTCTTCACTTCCTGTGTTATACATCCTTTTTGAGACACGATGTCTCATAGAACTTGAAACATGCCAACAAGCTATAATGGCTGACCAAAGCCTTATGCCACTACCTCAGCAGCACTGTTGACCTGTGTGCCTGAGGCCTCACAGATCTCTGGTCTGGCTAGGTGTATGGGTTCAGGCGAAGGGGAGAGGGACTCAAGCAAGGGGGAGAACCAGGTTCTGCTGCCTCTGCTGCTGGCACTGCCCCACCTCCATTTCTGCAGTTGTCACAGTATGGGCCAACTGAGCCATCCTGAGACTCTAGTGGGGGAATGCAAGAGAAAGGTGATTTCAGGAAAGCAAATCTCTTCCCCAGCTCTTATGACAGAGACTCTCAGAAGATGGAGTAATTCCTGCACACCTTTAATCCTTCTGGATAAGCTTCTTAAATAGAGTTTTGGGATGGTTCACTGTCTGACAGCTGGTACTTCCTATTAGCCTGGTCTGACAGCTTGAAAATACCTCATCTACATATTTGGGAATATGGGCCTTCTTCTACATGACCTTTGATCACATCCTTACCTGGAGGAGGGATGTGGGGTATGATCTATGAGACTCAAGATTCTTTTCAGGGGAGCTGTGGGGGGGCTGTAGCTACTTGGGAAGCTTCTGATCTCCAGGGAGATTAGCAAGCAACCTGCCATCCCTTAGGGTCCCCGGGGCCTAACTTATCTGACCATGAATCAGGGTAAGTTTCACAGGCCATGGCCCCATACCATATGATTATGTGTGCTGATATCTGGACATAGGTACTCACACTTCTGAATCAAAAGATCTTCCCAACCAAACCATCTCCTCATGACCAAGGTGATGGCCACTTCTACTACCTTGGTAATGATATAGTTTCATAGTAGTGTCCACATAACAATCAATTCAAATTGTTTACATTAAATCCATACAATATTTTAGGATATTAATTATCCTTTGACAAAGTTGTAAAAATGAGAAACAGAGTTGGAAAAAAGGAGAAGGCTTCAAGTGAAACATGAACAAGATTTTAAAGGTTTTAATAGAATAGACAGCTGTGATGAATGTTTCACTGGCCTCATTAAATATAATTTTAAAGCACAGTATTCCAAAGCATAAAATTCATCCACATGTATTTGATGTAAATATATTTTTAATGAAGTCTTTGTACATCCAAATGATTTTTCAGCCCATTTTTTAGGTGCTGTTTTATTCTAATTATGGCTAACTATGACGTAGGCATCATAGAAGAAGTATTTACAACTGAAAGTAACATTGCATAGCAATTAACTAAATAGAAACGCAGGAGCAACACAGGACTGTGGGTTTGATTCATCCCATGGGATCTATTATGTAACTTAACATGAAGTCTTCTAACATGAAACAAATGTAGTTTCAAGGTCCATGCAGGCATGTATACTAGTAAAAATGTAATTATAAATGACAGCTTCATATTTCCTCATCATTGTAGACTTTCATGAATGAAGACTTGACAGTGAGCTGTGACAGTATCTAAACACCAAAATTGGTTTTTTGCATTCTAGAGAAATGATCCATGATAACACTCACCTAGATGCAGCCATACTCACCCAGTACCTGCAAGCAGAAATGAATGCAGAATTAGCAAGATGGACGATGAAAAAAATGATAATAGATAGCAGCATAAAGAAATATGTTGAGCCAGAGGCAAACCACACAGCTACCTAGATAATCACTCCAGGTCCTGTTTGAACAATAGCAAGGCAAAGCAGCTAAGGAAGTCTTGGTATTTACACAATGGCCATTTCATGTATAAATCTTCTTTGACTATTTTAAATATTTCTTTATTTTATGTGCAAATATATTTTTCTGCATGGATGTATGTGTATCTTATGCATGTCTCATACCCACAGAGGTCAGAGGAGTGCTTCAGATTGCTCTGGAAATGGAGTTATGGGTGCAAGGATTAAACCCAGGTCTTCTGTAAAAACACAAGGTTCCTTTTACTATTGAGCCATCTCTCCAGCCTATATAACTTATTTTTTACTCCCAAATAGCAGGTGAGTGTTTAACACATTCAAATAATGCCCTGTACACTTAGAATAGACAAGGAGCAAAGTGAGAAAATGTGTTCACAGTACTATGGATAAACCTAGATAATCTCATGGGATATGTCAACAGCTTCAAGAACAAAAGTTCTGCTTTTGTGTTTTCAGAGTTCCTGAAATACAGCGGCAATTATTAAAAGAATGCAAATGAGTAATTGGACCACAGATAAAGTTACATTTTGTAACACCAGTACATATGGAAAATAAAGACAGTAAAAAAAAAAAAAAGAAAGAAAGAAAGAAAGAGAAACCATCATGGCCCTGCTAAAGGAGTGCTTTGAATATTTCTGTTCCTTTCAGAATTCAATAGAAGGTTTTAATGCCTTTGGTTTGAATACCAAATAATGTATTTTTATGAACAACAGATTTCTCATCTTTTGGAGCTATGTTATTCAGCTCTGTGTACTATGGTTCCAGATGAATATCAATAAGGAAATGCTCCTTGAAAAGACAAATAAAACATTGCAGTAGAGGAGTGCAATGGGAGGGGAATGGAAAGGGAGCTCAGCACGCAGAGTGTGATAGCAGAAGCTAGAAAGAACCCAGATGATGTCCCATGACAGAACAACGGATACAAAAGAAGTGGTTCATTTACACAATGGAATATTACTCAGCCACTAAGAATGAGCACATCCTAACGTTGTAGGCAAATGGATAGAACTAGAAAAATATCATCTTGAGTGAGGTAACTCATGCCCAAAAGGACATATACACTATGTACTCACTAATATGAGGATATTAGCCAAAAAAAAAAAAAAAAATACAGAATACCCAAGATAAAGACTACAGAACTCAAAAAAGTCAACAATCAGAAGGGCACAGGTAAGGATGCCTCAGTCTTACTTGGGACAGACAAGAAAGCAACCTCAAAGGGGGATGGATGGAGGGACCTGAGAGGGAAAGGGAACTGTGGGGGAGGAAACATGGTCTGGTATTGGGGGGGGGGGAAACTGAGGCCCTGAGGGCCAGCAGAAAGAATAGAAACAGGTAACCTCAGGAGATAGGATGTTGGGAAGACCCTCCAGAATGTACCATAGACCCAAGAGGTAAGAGACCCTCAGGTCTTAAACGGGGATGAAGGGATTGGTGAAATGCCCTACAGTGGGGAAAGGGTACTTGTAAAGCCCACCTCCAGCAGAAACACAGGGAATCAAGTGAGTGATAGGGTAGCTATCCCACAGTCAAAATTCTGAGTCAGAATTGTTCCTGTCTGAAAGGACTGCAGGGATGGAAATGGAGAAGAACCTGAGAAAAAGAAGGTTCAGGGAAAGGCCCCAAATGGGATCCAGCTCAAGGAGAGGCCCCAAGGCCTGACACCATTGCTGAAGCTATGAAGCTCTCACCAAAAAGGACCTATCATGACTGCCCTCTGAAAGACCCAAAAAGCAGCTGAAAGAGTCAGATGCAGATATCTGCACCAAACCAACCAACAGAAGCTGCTGACCCCTGTGGTTGAATTAGGAAAAAGCCAGAAAAAGGTAAGGAGAAGGGCAACCCTGTAAGACAACCAGAATTCTAAATTAACCTGGACTCCTGAGATCTCTTAGACACTGGATCACCAACCAGGCAGCATACACCAGCTGATATGACTCCCCCAACACATATACAGAAGAGGACCTCGGGGTCTGGGTTCAGAAAAGATGCACTTAACCTTCAAGAAACTGGAGGCCCCAGTGAGTTTAGAGGTCTGATGGGATAGGGACATCCTCGTGGCGATGGGGGTGGGAGGGTGTAGAGGAAGTATGGGATGTGGATCAGTAGGAAGGCAGACCAGGAAGGGAATAAAATCTTGAGTTTAAAAGTAAAATAAAAGAAGCATAAGAAAAAAGAAGAAAACTCTTCTTTATAAAGCACATTGCAGTCAGTCCTTCTTTATCTTTTCATGTCTGACTTATACAAAAAGTAATACATGTTTCATTTAAAGGACTTTCAATATCTTCGGAAGTAATCTGCTAACTGGTGAAAAAAGAAATGATTAAGAGTTTAGGAAAGTATAAGGCAATGGAATGGGTCTTCCCAAATTATACAAAATTATCTTCCATTTCTACCCTTATGTCTTAGGGTTTTATTGCTGTGAACAGACACCATGACCAAGGCAAATCTTATAAATTACAACACTTAATTGGGGCTGGCTTAGTGGTTCAGTCCATTATCATCAAGGTGAGAGCATGGCAGTATCCAGGCAGGCAAGGTGCAGGAAAAGCTGAGAGTTCTACATCTTCATCTGAAGAAAGCTAGGAACAGACTGAGCATTCTCAGGTAGCTAGGAGGAGTGTCTCCAATCCCAACCCCACAGCAATACACTTTCCTCCAACAAGGCCACACCTTCGAACAGTGCCATTCCCTGTGCCAACCATAGGCAAATCATCACACCTTATTAGCATCATGCTTTTCTGATTGACCTCCTATAGTGGTCCTCTTATCCCCTTAATGTGCTAAGGCTGGCCTCAGTCAAGCTGAGACTGAGTAGAAAAATGGGGAGTAGGAACATAGTTTTAGCTAAAGAATAAAGAAGTGTTGACATCCAGGTTATAGACAAGGAAATAGGAAACAAGTTGAGTGGAAACTTCAGGTCCCAGCTGAGTATAAAGACCAGACATGGAAAAATATTCTAGACTAATATGAGCATGATAATCAAGATAAGCAAAATACCCAAGTTGGGATTAGGAAGAGAAACTCCATAGAATAGTAGCACAGCTTGGGGGCACTTCACACTGTGCTGCACAGTTGAGCCCCAAGATGGGGTTGGGATAATAAAACTCATTTGTTTTGGCAGCTGTAAGAATTCAATTGTCTCCTTAAATATAAATGTCTTAGAAAATGAAGTAGAACAGTGATTTTGCAGAAAATAGCATTATGAAAAGAAATCCAATTTGCAAACAGAAAAGCAATTTGCATCTTTGGACATTAAAAATAAATTAAGTCTCTGAATTAGACCAAGTTTAATAAATCAGAATGTTATCTGCCTGAAAAAAAAACTCATTTTTTTCCTGGGATGTCTTTATAGGCTTCTAGATGAATTTATCATTTTCTTACCTTCTGAAATTTCATGCTTCCAGTATGATGTTTGCTGTTATAGGACGGTTGCTCTGGATGAAGTAGTGTTATTAATCTTGACTGCTTAAACTCTATCTTACCAAAGAAAAGAAGCCTGAAATATGACTTATTTCAAAGAACCAAGGTGTATTTTTTATTTTGTATGGCCCAGCCTGTTACAGTCAACAAGACAGCACTTGTCTCACAGAAGCAGGTAAAGGGAATTACTGGAACTTTCTGCCTTGAGTAAGACTGAAAGTCGCCATAGAAGACTAGTCAGCTTGGTCAAGGGTTTCATTGTCCCTAAGTGAAAACTGCACAGAAAGTTCTTGCGAACTTGGTGCCCAGAGATGAAAGTCGCCCTCCTAATGCCCGAGAGTTATAAAGTACCACACTTCAACAAGCAACAAAATGCTACCAATGCTATCCTTGTGACATTTTAAAGATCACAATATTATGAACTATCTTTTATCGGAAAGAGATAAACATATAACAAAAAAGAAGACAAGGCAAAGCTTCTCGGTATCAGGAGTGGGGTATTGCTGTGACAGACCTGACTATGCTTTAAGGAGAATTATAGAACTCAGAACTATGTGCTAGAAAAGTTATTGAATGTTAAGACCTATGTGCTACCCTGGGGACCCAGCCTAAAAACTTTCAAAGGGAAAATTAAAGATTCTATGGGCCCATTGCTATTTTGATTTAAAATTCTGTGGTTCTGGTGAGCTGGAGCTGAACAATCAGCTGTGATTAACAAGATATGAAAACTACTGAAGTGAAACGTTTGTGTTACTGGAACAATCTAAGATAGTTAGATGGAGCTAACAAATTAGTGGTGATTAAGAATAGACCAGTATCACAGAGGTAAAATTTTCTAGGAAGTACTTTCTGAGAGTACAGAGAAGATATGTTCCAGAGATAGGTAGATCTGTACCATATAATGGCAGCCAGACTTGGTAATATTATAAGAGTCACCCAGATGGTACTGATATTTTAAATGGTACAGAAAGCAAGATGGGGTCATGGAGAACAACTGAGGCTTGGCATTGTAACAGGTCAGAAGAGGCCATTAGTGAAGTTTCAGCCTCAATATCAGTTGAAGGCCCAGGACAGAAGGGGTGACTGCATAAAATCTGAGGCTCTAAAACATAAAGAGAGCCTAAAAGGGGGCTATTGGTAAAAGTGTAGCCCAGTTGCAGAAGAAGACCCGATTGCTTTAGCAATGTCGGTACCATGGAATGAACACCAAGGACAGCAGAGAAATAGAACAGAGTCAGCCAAATTCCAAAAGAAAAACTGCATGTGCTGCAGAGAACAGAGCTAGAGAAATGTTCCAAGTCCTTTGAAGGAGCCCAAAAGATTATATGTAGATTCCAGGCATTGAACATTGAATTACTTATACTGTTGGAGCTTAGTTTTGCTTGGTTCATTTTGTGATTATACCCTGGTTCTTCCCTCTTGAAGAAAACATTTAATTTAATTTTGACTTTTACTGACATTCATAGCTGAAAGACCGTGAACTTTTGAAAGAGAGTTTAGATTTCTGAAGAGATTGAATACTTTAAAGAGATTGAATTTTTAATGTGCTTGACTTTGTAAAGACTGTAGGACTTCTAAGTTATTTATGTTTTAAATGTAATATCTTGGGGATGAATAAGAAAGGAAGAATTGCCGCTTAATGGTGATGTGTTTGTACAGCAAGTTGATAAGGGGTCAGTTGTACTGGATGGTTGTTTGTGCTAACTTGACACAAATTAGAGTCATCAGAATCAACTAAGGAAGGAGCCTCAGTTGAGAAATTGCCTCCTTGAGATCCAGCTGTAAGGAATTTTCTCAATTAGTAGTTGATGGAAAAGGGCTCATATCATGATGGGTGGTGCCATTCCTGTGCTTCTGTCCTGATTTCTGTAAGAAAGTAGGCTGTGCAAGTCATGGAAAGCAAGCTAATCAGGATAGATGGCTTCTGCATCAACTCTTGCCTCTAAGTTCCAGCCCTGCCTCAGCTCCTGTACTAAATTCCTCCAAGGATTCATTATGACTTAGAATTATAAACTGAATAAACCTTTTCCTCCCTAACCTGCTCTTTGGTCATGGTGTTTTATCACAGTAATAGAAATCCTGAGATGGGAGCAGTCCAGAAATAACAGAGACAAGGAGTTTTGGGGACAGTACCCCAACTGGCATGGCCTTACCACAGGCAATTAACTCTTGCTGTGACTTCAGAACAAAAGAAACTGAAGACATGAGCCTTTGTGACAAGTTAATGAACAAAGAAAACTTAATAAATGAGCAAAGAAAATGAAAATCCCAAAGGACCAAAGCAGATCTCCTTTTAAGTCCAAAATGGATTTCTAGGGGCTTGGAAAGGTGATCTTTGCTGGTCATTCTCTTTCAAGTTTCCTAAAGGAGGAAAATTTTCCAAAGAAACCAAGAGCTTTTCTGGTACAGTAAGAATAAGCATAAAGACACAGTGGGGACAGTCACTGCCTAATCTGAAAAGCATGAGCAATCCTATTTGACCAAGGAAAGCCTGCTGGAGATCTCAATGTTGGCAGAATCTGGATGGATTTGGCAGGTCTCTCTTTCATTCAGACTGAGAGGCATGAGTGAGAATGGATTCTTAGATGAGCCAAGCTATGAAGAATCTCAGTTTGCATTATAAGGTAGAAAACCTCTTATCATAATTGCTTTTAAAAAACATTTCTAGATATTCATAATCATCATTTAGTACTTTAGAAAAGATCTCCCATTTCCTTCTGTATTATCAGTTGAATCTTCGACATCCCTATATGGGGATTTGTTGTTATTGATGCAGAAAAAAACATACAGCTGTGGAAGAAGTAAAAACTACTGAAATACAAGCAGTGATGATGAGGAATGTTGGGTAGTCTTGGCCCATGTGTCTCATTGCTGTAGAAGAAACAGCATGGTCTACAATGGAAGTAGGACCCAGGAGGGACTCACCTGCCATACAATGATTTATTTAAGATAGTTGAGGAAAGCAACTTTTTTGTTAGTTTTTGTGTTTCCATCTAACATTATCAGTACCATATACAATCTTTGATGAGACTGCAAAGAGGTGAGAGCAATCCAGGGACCAGTTTTCTTTCCTTCCACCATGACAACTGGGTCCACCAGTAACATTCTAAATGTATCTTCTGCTTCAGTATTCAAGTTACCCATAAAATACTACCCCTCCAAAGAAGGACCTCTGTGGAACATCATGTGTTGTGTCACTGGAGATCAACACCGAGTCATCAACAGTATTTGTCAGAAATGTGACACTGCAGCCAGCTGTCACATTCTCCCAGCTCATTAATGCACAGTTGCCACTAGGTAATTGAGACAGAAACAGCAGGTGGATTGAGGCTTAGTCATGAATGGTTAGTAAAGAGGAATGCAAAGTTTAGTACTGTCCAAGGCAGGATATTTCCCCTTTTAGAAAAATGGTGATTTCAGTGAGTGGAATTTAGTTTATGAAGACCAAACAAATATGATCTAGATCTTGAGTGACAAGGAGGGTGGGTTTTGTGCAGAATTGTAGAATTCCGAGTTTTCACCCAAAAGCCACATATTTGCACCAACATTCTCAGGATAAGGTGGTAAATACTCCTTAGTAAATAACAACACTTAGTAACGTGGAAAGTGGCATCAGAACTGGGGTGAAGCACAGCCACTTAAGTGCTTGAGTTCAAGTCTTCAGAACTCATGTAAAAAGCCTCCTGTGTTGTCATACTTACAGGCTGCTAACCAGCCAGCTCACACAGTGGTGAGTGACCCTATCTCCAAGGAACAACCCTCGACGTTGAATTCTGGCCTCCACATGAACATGCATGTATGTGGACCTGCACAAACATCCAAGGGAGCATAGTTTTCTTTGTTTCATTTTGGTTTACTTTTGTTTTCTGTTTTTCTTTTGAGAAATGCCTTCATGTAATTCAAACTGGCTTGGAAATCTAGTCATTGAAGTTATCCTATGTAGCCACTCCCTAGGTAGCTGAGAATGATCATAAACTTCTGGGTCCCCTGCCTCCATCTCCTCAGTCTCTTTTATGTGGCACCAGGAACAAAACCCAAAGCCTTAGGTTTGGTTCCTTAGGCAAGTGGGCTACTCACTGAGCTTCCTCCTCTACACTACATGAGGTTTTGACTAGATTTCCAGAGAACATCTGACTAAGTATCGTTACTGTTTGATCAAGAACAGTGTGGTGAAAGAAGCAGGTACCATAACTTATGATCACAGGAAAGTCATGCTCTGCATGGCTTTTGGTATTTCCTGCATTTAAAAGGCTTTGGTTCTCCAACTTCAAGAAATATGGTCCTGTGAATACAACAGATGTGCTAGTTAGCTCTGTCCCTTTGACCTTTTCGCAAATCCTGTCATTCCAATCAGGTGGTGAACAGCTGCTGAGACTGCCCTTGAGAGTCAGGGAGGAAGATAAGGCTTTAGACATTACAGCTTTTGTCTTTACTGGAGGCAGTGTGGTTAAGTCAGAGATTATAAATTTGGGGATTTCAGATTGTACAGTAAGTACAGTGCATTAATGTTAAAAATGTCCAAATGTGTGTCTTTCCCCAAAGCAGGAGAGTGCTGATAGAGGGTGCTGTGGTCAGATGAGCTGTGAACATATTTGAGCCATCAACTCATCCTGTGCAAACAGATTTTATACACAGTGATTTCCACGTTTTCTGGCAGTATTGTGATGTCTGCACAAGTCGTATCTTTTACTGTGTTTTCCCGATGATGTAAAACCCTGACACAAGGAAGAAAAACTGACATCGTGGAGAGAACCATATGCTTAGGGTTTTCAGAAAAGACTAAACCACTGCCACAAGAACCCTCCCAAGGTTCACAATGGTTGTGCCATAGAAGATGCACAAGCCTGCCTTTCTCCTGGGTGCTGCCACCCTGGAAAACACGCTAGTGCATGACTGATCAGGATGAGCTTTTCTCATTCCTGGGTGCTGCCACTCAAGAAAGCACTCCAGTGTGCAGCTGACTAAAAGATAAGAAAAGGGCAGCTCCACCCTCCATGACTGCACTTGTGCCCTTTCTTCAGAGACCAATATGTCCTTATATAAGACTATGTGGTGGTGAAGTGTATTTGTTGGTCCCTTATAGACTAGAAAAAGATAATAGAGCTTACATCTATTTGATTTCATTGTAATAAAATCTGGTTTATGTATCTCTTAAAGTGTATGTATGTAACACATGAGGATACAAGATTGCACATAAAATAATGAATTAATATTTGTACATGGAAGTACACAATATTTTTATCAATTAAGTCATATGAAATTAATTAAAACAGAGATCATAAAAATGGAAACAGCAGAGACCTCATTCTGCTGAATCTATTCTCTCTAACCAAATGTTCCTACAAAGACAAGGGAAACATTGGTAGCTTTAGTAATCCTCATTTGTCAAAAAGCCTTTAAAACCAACTTCACTTGGGACAGTGATCAGGTCAAGTCTATGTTAGGGCAGACATAAGAGACAACAAGATTTGGGACAAACAGGAAGTAAAAGCTACTTTCCTTAGTCAACATATTTCCTTAATAACATTTTTTCTTAAACCAAATAATACTTTTTAAAAGGCCTGCACTATCCATCATCCTCATCCTCACCTCCCTGGCATAGCATCCCACTTCACAGAGAGCCAAACTGAGCTTTCAATTAATAATCCATTAAAGCCAAAAAATAAGACATAGAATAAAGGTGCCGTGTATGAGATGTGTGTAATGAGTTGAAGGTAGCAAGGAGAACTAGACAGATGAAAGCACACTACTCAGAAAAGGGCAGCTAGCAGCCATATGTAGTCATTGGCTGTTTTGTTGAAAGAGTTCAGATAGCAAGCACAGAAACTGGTCTCACAACTAAAAACCCAGAGGTCCTTCTAGGGACACGCTGCATTTGTCCGTGAGTCTTTTAACTTATTTTTAAAATAGTGTTAATCTTTGCCTAAAGAGTTCATATTTCTTGGTTTGGATGTCTTAGAAGGTGACAGTGTGAGATTTAAAGGACACGGGTATACAGAGACTGTGGAAGAACACATCAGGCAAATAGACAATTAACATGAATGACTTGGGGTGAAATCAGCTCCATGGGTTAAGGTCCTAAGACTTCCTCATCTTAGGGATGTATATACCTCCTGGGTATGATGTAAAAGCAGACACATTTAGCAGAGTATTTGAAGTACTATATTGTTTCTAAAATTGTTGTATTATTTAATTCTTTGCCTGCTATTTCCTCTGACTGGGAAAGCTATGGAGAGCTATGGAGGCAATCAGATTTTCTTGTCTTTTTAAAAATTATTTTATTAGATACTCTCTGTATTTACATATGAAATGTTATTAGCGTCCCCCACCCTGCTTCCATCCCCCTCCCCCTTCACTTGTCTTCAGGAAGGTGCACTTGCTCCTAGTCACCATTTCCACCTCAGTTACTTGGCATTCCCCTAATTAGAAAAACATGCCCTCACTGGACTAAAGGCCTTTTCTCACATTGATGCCAGACACTGCTATCTTCAGCTACACATGCACCTGGAACAGTAGGTCTCTCCATGTGTGCTCAATGGTTGGTGTTTTAGTCCATAGAAGTTGTGGAGGGTTTGGTTGGTTGATAATGTTGCTCCTATTGTCAGTATGCACCGTGGCTGTGATTTTAAGGACAATATTACAAGCATGGCAGTTATAGAGGAGATCAAAGGTTTTTATAGCAGGAAATGTAAGTTAAATATTTGGACTGCAAGAGGCTATAACAGTAGCTTTCCTTTCACAATGCTGTGTGAAAACCCTTTGTCTTGGTTAGGGATTTACTGCTGTGAACAGCTACCATGACCAAGGCAACTCTTATAAGGACAACATTTAATTGGGACTGGCTTACAGGTTCTAAGGTTCAGTCCCTTTCACCATCTGCCTTCTCCTCCCCCTTTCCTTCTTCTTATAATATGAAAGAGAGAGGAATGGTAGCATTAGGACCACTCCTACAATTTTTTTTCTTCCAAATGTACTTAATCTCTATCTATAATGTATACATATGTGTGTTCCAGCATCTTGTCAAGACCAGGTGCTTATTACATCTAGAACAACTCCAGAGAAACAACCTACAGATACTTCAGCCTTCTCTCACAGAAACAGATGCTTCTATTGGACCTGTTCCTTCTGACCTATCCTTAGATGGTCCCACAAACCCTGGACAGCAGGAAACAGCCAAGTCTAACCACTCTCAGTTTTCTAGACTCTCTAGAAATGTTGCCCCAAAACAAGCATGAAGCCATCAGAGATTACAATGACATAATTCCTGTTCTACCATCGCCTCTAATGTTTCTTTTTAATCAAACCAAAAATGGGGGAATGTTGGGATTCTGTAAACCCCACCCCACAGTTACCTGGCAACAGCCAGGTATGCTCTGCCCTAGTTACCTGACACTATAAAAGGATCTGCTTGCCCCCTCCTATCTCTATTGGCCTCTTGCCTTTCTGCTGTCTTTCTCTCTTACCTTTGTTCTCCCCCTTTGTCCCTCCTCTCCCCATTACCCCCTACCCCACCCATGTGCTCATGGCCTGCCTATACTTCTATACTCCTCTTTTTTTTCTCTTTCTGCCCCTATCACCCACCCTCTTAGCTCCCCTCCCCATGACTTGAATAAACTCTATTCTGCACTATACCATTCTGTGGCTGGTCCCTCAGGAGGATAAGATTCCCAACATGGGTCCCCCAAAGACATCTCCCTTGCCCCCAGGCCTCACCGCACCTCCATTGAGCATATCCCCTCCACTCTCTTCATCCTTTCCCTAACAACCCCATCTTAATATTTTATTATAAGGACATCAAGAACAGTTCCCCTTGTTGATTACTAGGATCTAGTGACAGCTTTAGTCTATTTTCATGACTTTATTGAAGTCCTAAGTTCTCTGAGCTTTATCACATTAGAATGAATTCAGTCAATAATATTTCTAAAACACCGTAGCTTTACCTTTTAAATATTTTAAAAGCTCTCAATTCACCTTCAAAGCCAAAAGAAAAATGATTTTTGTCACTATTCTTGTGAGATTAACACAAATACATTTAGGTAGGACCTACGGCAAATCATATCAGAGTATTCAGACAAATGGATAAATCTGAAAATATAAAGTAAAGAAATCAAAATGTGGTTCTACAGAAATATGAATCTGTTTGATTTATAGTCCTACTCAAAAACAGTCACACTACAAAGTGTTATTCTGTATGCACACATCAGAAATCAAAGTTGCATTTTCCATAAAATGAGCATGTTTCATTTTAGAGATGAAAATACGGCTTAAAAATACTTTAGTTAATAACAAATCCAATAAATACATGTGCATATGTATGCTTGTGTGTACACATACACATCTACATGCAAGTGTGATGTGTCTATGAATGTGCCACTGGGAGGGGGTAAACTGAGCCAATTAGGTTAGATAAGTTTGCCCTAACACTCCTCTGAATGCACCATGTTTTAACCAATACATTTAGCATTAAAAACCTTAGAAAAGGACTACCTTGTACTAAGATGTGTATTTAATGTACCACAATGTTTAGGTCAAAGACTAACATTGCTATGCCCTAAGCCATCTTGGTGTATTGTTAACACATTTACTGCAGCTGTTTTTTTACTTCCTGAAAGTAAAAATCACAGACTGTAACCCAGAGCAGCATAACCACTTTTGGGAGCCATGCAAACTGTTAAAATGCTTGCTTATAGCTATTCAATAATGTAGGAGTCCGGAAACAGATTGTGGCTTATTGCTACACATCATGGGTAAGCTGGTAAGGCTGTGACCAGGATCAAAAGGGTTTATCCTTATACATGTTTCAAGCTGCAATGAATAAGCCTGCAACATTTCCCTTTAGCTGAATCCCTAACTCAGACATAAATGATCTATGTCTTTTCTGGCCCATCTCACAGGTCCAGTGATGACAAATCTGCATTGCTGATCTTATGCAACTTAAAGCATCAGTTGCTTTTGTCTTGGTTAGGCTTTACATATATGATCTTCTTAGGATTGAGAGCCATCAAAATTAAAAAGAGGTTGTCCAAACAATTACCAACTTAAGCCTTCTATTTAAAAGTATGTGCCCATAAAGCTGAAATAAAAGGTTTGATAATCTCTCAAATATATTTTGTATGCATTGCCTATATGTTATTATAGAATGTACTTTCAAGATCCTAAAAGAAACATTACATTGTAGATTGTGTCAGACTTCGAACATCTCCTAAGACTGTGTCTTCATAGTCTTAATTTATTGATGTAGTAATTTAGAGTTACTTTAAAAAATTTAGAGCTATTGTCATTTTATTCCAGGTATGCTGCAATTACAATGTCACTAACAAGTTTGCAGAATCCCAAATGCAGAATTTGACATATTTCCACCTAGATTCCAGAAATTAGAGATTGTCCTTGGGGAAGGGGGTGGAAATCACTGGATTTTCTTGATGTTTTCACTCAGTAACCAAAACCATATGGTGATTTGTGTTATTGAAAAACACTCTGCTAAAGACAGTTCATCACATTTCTATTCAGCAAAGTCCTCAGAGGCCAAGTAAGGCTGTCCTTAAATATCCAGGCATCTTTCCACAGAGGGTGAGAAAACCCCACCCATGCTGTAGACCTGCTCAGCCAGACCCTGGGATGTCACTGGATAGTTGAAGGAATTTCACGCTGAGCCCATGGTATCCACAAGCCTTTGAAGAAGGCCCAGTTGTACCTGCTGCCCGGAAAGCCCACATGAGTGAGAGCTTCCGGTGGTTTGACATTCTCTCAGGACTACCAGAGAGGTAACTGTGCTGTGACTCAGCTGTGAGCCACGGCTGGGCCTTCCTGGCCCTAAGGGAAGAATGGAGCAGGGAGAACTGAATGTTTGCTAACATAACTGCCATCTGCCACTGTTGAGTCTTACGGTGACAGAGTGCACGTTAATGCCAGATAGACTGAGAACATTCACCATCTGCTCATTGCCCTGAAATCAAATGAACTAGGTCATCTGGATTTGGAGGCCTCACTGGAATTACTGACATCTATTCCCAAAGTTTAGGATGGAAAATTTCCCCCAACTTTACATTGTTCAGGTCACTCAGAGAACTACTTTCTTATAGTAGGAAATTATGAATCGATAATAATTTATATATTAGTAATAAAGTGTTTTCTGACACTTGCACTATTATATTGATAAGCAGTGATGGATCCATCTAAAATCTTCTACAGGAAAAAAAATAATAAAGTAGAGATAGCAATAAGGCTCAGTAGATAAAGAAGCTTGTCCCTGACAACTCAAGCCTGAACTCCTGGGTTTGACACTGGGACCCACTTGAAGGGAAGAAGCCTGAAAGCACTGTCCTCAAACATTTGCATGGGAAGTACTTCACATAACTATAGCAATCAACCTGTACCTATACCTATACCTATACCTATAATCTACATCTAAATCTACAACTATATCTGTAATGTACATCTACATCTATATATCTATATGATATATGTTCATGTAGAAAATAAGAAATATATAAACCTTGTTGGTAATCTATTTAAATGGTTATTTATTTTTAACTACAGAGGAGATATAAATTTTAAAAGATTCACACTCTTGTTTTGCTACTTAAAAGCTATTCATCCTGGGAGAACTGAATCTAAGATTTAACTGAGCCAAAATAGTAAGGAAATATTTTCTTTCTCTCAAGAGAATAAAATGAAAATGTAATTCTATTTCTGTAATGTAAAATCGGCCCTTTTTTTCCTTATATCTCTCACCTACCAATCAACACTTCTCTGTTGTCATAGCTGCAAGTCCAGTGACAGACCATCTCAGTGGGTAGGCATCTGGATTGGATCTCGGCTGAATAAAGGACATATCAGAGAAGAAACAGGAAGAGAATAAATGATAATTTTGAATTCATTATATTAGCCATGACCTGAATTGTTAGTATTTCAAATAGTATACCATAGTTGACTCTTTCCAAGGGTTTCCTTAAATTACATTAACTTGAAAAGGGAATTAACTACTTTTAGTAATTTGTGAGCATCAGTCACAGACAATGATACAGCTCATCTGGACCACCTATCATGGACAGGCTTTGGATATAACTAGTGGGGTTATTCTAAACTTACATGAGATATTTGGTTTTAAAATTACCGTACATGAGTTGGATTATTATTAAATGTCTGTTTCTAGCAATGTTAGGCAGTAGAAATTTGTCCAGTTGCTGCTCCTTATGTTTTTATTAATTTGAGCAGAATGCATTTCCATTCACTATAAAAGTAATAAGACACTACTGTATGTTGCACATTAAATTTATCATCTTGAAAAAAGACAAATAGGCTCAACCTTTTTTATTTCTATTTTATTTATTCATACAAGACATAAAGACTATATCTTAAAGCATAGCAAAATCACAAGTCACATAATATGCCTCAGAGTAAGTACGTTAACTACAACTTAAAGCAGACTTCTCATTTTTCTCTCACACGGTATCTGCTACTCTACCTACTGCTTTGATCGCCAACATAATACTATTTCCAAGATCCATTTAATAAATGTATTTTTATTCTCTAGCTGTTCTTAAAAGCTTAATGATAACAGATATTGTTTGATTGTATTCATTGTTTTGTCTTCAGTGCCTGAATATAACAGAAATCCAGAGATGTTCACTATAAATAATGGAGCTTTTAAAAAATGTATGCCATAACTCATAGTCTAGTGGAGTATAATTTAAAATAAAGAATAATTTAATTATTCTTTCTTACTAACTCATTTATTTATTCAATGGTTTGTGAATATCTGTTATGTCAATATTGTCTTATAGATGGATGAGGTTAAAAAGTTCTGACTGCTTTTGTTTTATGCTGTAGAGACAAGGTATGTAGTTGTTAAGTTGTTAAAATATATCATCATGACTGGGTAAGTATTTAAGTTGGTAATGCGTTTTCTGCACAAATGTAATGACAGAGTTTGGGTACACAGAATCTATTTAAACCATAAGCAGTCATTATGGACCAATGAGCATGGGGTCTGCGAGAAGGGGTCTCTAAAGCAAGATGACTGTCTAGACTAGCAGAGGTGGAAAGCTCTAGACTGAATAAAAATTGCAGAGTAATGGAGGGATGCTCACACCATCAACTTTATGCCTCTACATTCATGCTCCCACATAGATGCCCACACACATATAAACAGGCATACATGCATGCAGACACAATACATACATACAAAAACATTATAGTATGTTAATATATCATTGCAACATGTGATAGTAATAAAAAATAAAAGTGGTAATGCAGATTTGACCCACCCTTAGGAACAAAGGAACGAAAACATCTAAGAAAATTATGATTTTAGATAACAGAGAATATCAAGGTTAACTGGCAGGAACAAAAATCTGTTTTCTGGAATTCCAAAAGTAGTAGAGGCTACAATGATCAGTAAGTGGCTTGTTCTCCCAAAGATGTTTGAAGTTAACATAAAAACTATATTTAAAATTGTCTTCCTTGAGGTATTATGATTTCAGTTTTATGCATGTTAGAGTTCCATTTTAATCATATCCATGTTCATAGATATATTCATTCCATGAAGTTCTGTTTTTGTAGCCATTAAATAGATTACCAACTGTATGCTACTTCCAAAGGTCTTAAACTAAAAAAATATTTTCACACATTTAAGAAGATACCAGAAGAGAAAAGCATGCAAGACAGAGTAGGAAAGGCATCCAAACACATAGTCAAATCATGTTCTACATTTAAGTTCTTTTAACAAAAAATAATTATTTCTTCTTAAAAGGAGTCATCATATAGATATGGCTGAAGGCAGAAATTTGGCCTACATGTGGTATATTTCTTTACTTTAGAACCATTAAATATTTATGAGAGGGGATTACATCGAAAAATACTGTCTTCAAAGACCTACTAATTTGTAGAAAATCTCTTATAAAATAAAAGTAAGACCTCATAAATTATAGCAACCGATGTGTATTTATTTTTTAGAAACCAGGCCCACACCCTATCAAAACCAATAAAATTGGGTAATGACCATGAACTCAGTTTCAAAGTTGAGACTCCAAGTGCTTGGGCTACAGCAGTTATTATTTTCTGAATAAGACTTTATGCAGGATCCAGAATTCATTTTCTCTGACCTTCCGCCAAGAGAGGAAGTTGTGTGGGTGAGCAAGTTTAACACTTGCTCTGGGGATTTCTCTTGGTTGAAGCTAAAAAGGATACTATAATTGGTCGCCAGGCCTGAACTTAGTACATCCTGAATTTAGAAGGCTTAACCAAGCCCAGGAGATACCAATATGATTATACCTTGTGCCCTTGCAGATTTATGAGAGAACAGCCACTGAGGATCTGTAAGGAGGGAGCAGATAGAGAGGATGTGCAAGACAGAGGATAAGAGGCTTATATCTGTGTCTGTCACCTTGGAAGTCAAACACAGCTGAGCTCTACTTTAAACTAGCTTATGTTTCTAATCTTCACCAATTTCTTTTTTCCCCTCTCTACAACTGAGAGTAAAGAAGCTTTTATTTATGTAGTCATGTGTGACCATTTTATACTTGAATAGCATGTATGTGATCATATTCATTACCATTCATGACCTTCTGTATCCTCTCCTAATCTGGATGTTCCCTTTGTCTCAACTAGTGCATTTGCTACTTTCAAATGTGTGCATGCCTCTGTATGTGTATGTCTCTGTGTGTATGTATGTGTGTATGTATACACACATGCATGTATACAAGTTGACACAGCTACTGTTATTAACCAGTAGAACAGACTTCTAATCCTTTTGTTTTGTGTGTGTGTGTCTTTATGTGCATTCATGTTTTGCCTGCATGTATGTCGGTGTGAAGACAGTTGTGAGCTGCCATGTTGGTGCTGGGAATTGAACCCAGATGCTCCTTAGAAGCAGTCAGTGCTCTCAACCACTGAGCCACCTTTCCAGCCCTGCCCAACTCCCAGACCTCTAGTTTTTTAGTGGAAGAATGTTGTTTTTATAGTAACTGTTTAAATGCCTGCCAGACAAGAAACAAAAATTGTTAGGTTTCATTGTTACTATTACTTGTTTAATGGCATCCATGAAAGACAAAAAGGAAATAAATTACTAAGTTTCAAGAAAAGTTTAAAAGGAGTAGTGTCTTTTCCAAAATACCCATCTGAATCTCAGGTTGCCTTGACTCATTTGGCTCCTCCAGTTAAAAAGCCAAGGAGCTTTTCCCATAGGAAATCTTGAGCATCCTGCTAATTTACCCACTAAAAAAGGTGTTTCTAGCTAGATAGTTAGTTAACAGGTATACCCAGAATCTTGACCCATTCAATTATTTTTTGTTATTATTTTATGTCCCCTTCTCTTCCTTCTACTAATATTTTAATTCGTGTTTATATGGTTGACTGACAGAAACAAAATTAAAGAGAGTTCTTTCCCTAAGTCATACCTTGCTGTCCAGCTTATTTTAACACATTTATAAAGTTCTCTTAAAAGGTTCAACCTGGTAATCATGGTAGATAGAAGTGCCCCTAAGATAACTCAGAATAAATAGAAAAATAAAAAAATCAAGGAAAAATGAGAAAGCCAAAACAAGTCCTTCTTGGCCCAGCTTGAAGATTGATTGCTGCATTTCAGAGGAAGTAGGCATATTCTAGATGAACAATTTCCATCAAAATAAAATTTTGGCTATTGGACACTGAGTCATATACTTCTGAGAAATGGGGGAGTTTTATTATTTCCTCTGAAAGTGTCAAGATACATAAAGATATTTTCTTCCTTCAAGACCAGTGCACTGTGATTCCAGGGAATTTTTCTGAAAAGATATTTTAAAGTTAAAAATCCACACTTACTTTTAGGAAGAAAAATGTATTTTCTCTGGCAAGTCTATTATAATGTTCTTCCAAAACACCCAAGAAGGAAGGAAAAGTTTTACCTTAACAGAAAGAAAGAAATCTTAAATGTGAAATTTATAGAACAATACTCTTTTCATATAGAATTTGACAGAAAAGGCAGCACAAAAAGAAATATATCTTGAGCTGTTAACATCCAGCTTCCTTGTTTCCCTACAAGTTATGCAAAGATAAATTTCATAGCAGAATGTTTTGGTTCTAGTATCCTAAATGGAGGTCAGTATTTAGAGGAGTTTTTAACTAAGGCTTAATCTCCAAAAGGCTTTGATGCTTTTCCCAATCCTCCCTTCTCTGCACCATTTATCCCACTCAGCCCCTTGTCAGTACAATGACTAGTAAGAATAACCACTGTGCTTATAGCCCATTGACTCACCCAGTCTCATTAAGCACTTCCTCAAGTCCAGTAGCTGTACACTCTATGTAAATAGATAATCACTGTAGTCAAGGAAATACGAGGAAGACAATACACTGGTTATTATTTAGTTTGGTGGAAACACTAGCAGAATTAGTAAATGAAAAGCAAAGAATGACAGGGTGAAAGATGTGTTGGGTTTAGCCATTTCTAGTCACAGTTTCAAAATGCCTGGAGAGGGGAGAGCAGAGTTTCCAAGACTTCAGTTCATGCTTTGTCGACCCCACTACTTTGTTCAGAGCATCATGGCAAGGATATGTTATAGGGAAAGCCTGGTTATCTCTACTTATTAAAAGAGAGGAGGGGCTGAGGTCTCAATATCCTTGTTAAGGGTGTGCCACAGATGACTACACTTTCCACCAGGGACCACTTCCTAAAGACACACTAATTCCTAACACTGTCACAGGTTGGGGAATCAAGTCTTTAGTTCATAGACTTTGGGAGACACTTCCAAATACAGTGATTATCAAAAGTGACCTATGGGCATTTTGCATGAAAATAAATGGCAGTCTATTCCAATGTGAATTATCTGTACAAAGGAGGGCTGGGGTGCTCAGTGAAATCAAAATTTCTAGTTTGTATCTGCTAAGTCTCTCTGTTAAGTAGGTAGGTCTTTATTTCACTAGGCAATTAAGTAAAAGGTTAAGGAGCATTAGAAAGTTAAATTGGGAGCCATTTGCTTATAAGTGGCATTAAAATTGGTAAACTAGAATAGGATTATTCGAGTGGAAGATGAGAACAGAGGAGCCAGAATTGAGCTCTGAAATATCTATAACAGTTAAGAAAAAACAGAGGCAGCAAAGTAGAAAAAGAAAGTAGCGGTTGTCAGTAAAATGACAACCAAGAGGGCAGAACCATTAAAAAAAATATCAGTACATCTCAATATATGAAGAATATTAACTATGACAAATACTGATTGTTGTAAAGTAAATATCACCAGTTTGCACCAATAAATTGAAAGGAGGTAATGGTTAACCTTTTGAGAAAAATTTGTCGATAGAGTAGTGTACACTTCCTTAGGCTGGTTCGTTATGGCCATCCAGGATATACACTCAGAATTCTAGTCTTTGTTACTGTATTTCCCTACTTAGATATATGGAAGATCTTTAGTACATACTTGCTGATTTGAATAATAGCCTCAATAAGTTCTTTATTTGTGACTTTAATCACAAATGGAAAACTCAAAAAGGCAAAATTGATAACCATGCCTTTGTCTTACTTAATATAGGAACATTTAGGGCTTCTACTGCACTTTTACTAAAACATTTGCAATGGAAATAAAAGAATAATTGGGTTGTGGTAAAGAATTAGAGAAAGGAGGGCCATCTCAAAAAAGAAGGCCAATACTTTGTGAGCAGAGTAGAGGGAAGGATACTTTCAAAGATTTCAGAACTAGTCATAAATTCCTAGGCCCTCTTTCCTATAAGGTGCAGTTGACTTCCCTCCACTTGGACACAAGTTGACACTATATATTTGCTTCCACCAAAGAGTGAAATGGAGGAGGATATATTACTCTATAACTCCCAAGATTAAATGGTAAAAGGTAACATGGTTTCTATCTGGATCTTTCTCTTAGCACTTTTCTTTGAGCATGACAGTTGTAGCTCCCTTTCACATGCCCTTAGGGAGATACCACATGGGAAACTGGAGAAGAGAGCTAGTTATGAAATCTCAACTTTTTTTAACCCATGAGCCAATCAAATGAAAAAGTCCAGTATCAATTACCATGACACAGCTATCTGGGAAATTCTCAGAGCATCACTCAACAAGACCAAGTCAAATCATTAATGTATCAATAACTAATAAGATGATTGGTATTTAAAGTTGTAAAGATTAAGGGGGTTGTGATACAGAATTAGATAATAGAACAGACACTATTGTGTTCTTTCAGTAAGTAAATCAAACAGCAAGGCTACTTTTTGACAGGTTTAAGAAATATCTACTTAAAAGAAAAGGTAGTAGAGATCCTCACATGACCCATTAGTTTTTATAAGAAAAGAGAATGATTATCTAATTTAGCAGGAAAGATTCCAAAGGCCTTTTTACATGTGAAAGTTCCCATGAACAAGATTTCAGACTGGAGGGGTAGTTCTTAATACCAGCAATAACAAATGAACAAAAACAGTATAAGGCAGTTAATGAGAAAAACCCACAGTGGTATGGAAGATGCTATTTCTCATCTTCCCTCATTTCTCTTATTTCACCAGTCCAGGCAGCTTCTCAGGTCATTGGAGTCCAGGAATTCAGATTTACTTCCTTTCATCATCTGATAATCTGGGGACAACATCCTAATATGTGTACATATCCATCCTCATCCTAGCTCTTTTTCATGTAAGTTGTGCTGCCTGGAACCAGTGGCCAATTTTTGAGATCATGATCTCTCATTTGGCCAGTCATATAATCTGATTATATAATCTCAGACTTGTCAACCATCCAATATGCTTCTTATTCCATTGGACTATAGAGTGGACTACACCACCTTGAATGAGGGAAGCATAGAGTTGATTATGCTGGCTTGAGTGATGGTATACTTTGCTCATCTGTCTTGTCTTCTTGTGCCTGTCACCAGGCTCTACTACATCAGGTTCCAGCAATCCTGTCAGCAAGAAAACAGTCTGTCTCTTCTTCCAAACCTTTCGTCATGGTATTCCTTTGAGTCTTGAAATGTCTTTGCCCTCTTTTAATCTCCCACAGATTTGCTCCATCTTCCCACCATTCAAATAACTGCCTTCCTAGACAATTTCCACACCAACATCCAACTGAAATTCCATGTTTTCTAATTGTCTTAATGTATCAAATAATGACCCAATGTGCCATTTTGATTTGTCTGTCAGTGTCTTCTAGACTATAAATGTCTTTATTGTTGAACTGTCTGCTGAACTTGCTGAACTTTTTTAGAAACAGGGGCCCATCACTTTTTTGAGATAAAATTATAGTGCAAGTATTTAGAAATAGTCATTTTTCTTTACCTTTCTGTCACTCACTATACTGAAGACCTGTTGTATTATTTCCTCCTTCATTTACTTCAGTACTTAAATTTTATCAATACATTTTGAGTATATACTTCTTAGTCAGTTTCTGAGGAGAGTATTTTTTACACAACTCTTTTCCTTTCTCTATTTGCATACAATGCATGCATTAAGCTGGGAATACACCAAAATCCTAGAGCAGCAACTAGAGAAAACAATCAGTAACACAGAATTATTTCAAGGACAGAAGATGAAGGAGGAGGACTACACAGAGGAGGAAGAAGAGGAAGAGCAAGAGGAAGAATAGAAGGGAGAGATGGAGGAGCAGGACGAGAAGAAAAAGGGGCAGGAAGAGACAAAGGAGGATGAAAAGGAAGATGAGGGGGAGAAGGATGAGGGAAAGAAGGAGGAGAAGGAGGAAGAGGAAGTAATTAAAGCTTTCCAACTGATGCTTTCTTTTCTACTCACTGCTGAGAACTGTTACCATTAGGCTAAAAACTAGTAATCTGGGAGGCCATTTTATGCTTTGCAGAACACAGTGCCATTCCCAGCTCTTGGGTCTCTGCCAGCAAGTACACTGGCTTTGATTATGGGGACACGGTGGCTGTGGACAGAACTCCAGGCATGCCTGTTTGTGTCGAAGGCTTGGCCTATTGGACTGCTGAGTGAACTGTGGTGGGCAAACAAAATCATTTCCACCAGTTCTGTTTTCAGAAAAGAATTCTTTTTAATTCCCCTGTCCTGTATGTTGCCAAAATTCTTAAAATACTGTTCATGGAGATTTTTTTTTTTTTTTTTTTGGTACTCAACTCAGAGCCCAGATGTAGGAACTAAGCCAGTGCAGCTGGTGTAACTTGGCCTCATCTCACAGATAATTCAGTGTTTATGAACAATCTCCCTGTTCTAAATTGTTATTATTTTGGAAAACTGTAAAGAAAATGCTTGTAGATGTTTAAACTGAGGGTCTAGTAGCAATATAGGTGAAAGGTTAACCCCTTGCTCACAGGGGCACCATCAAATAAGGTAAATGCAAGATGATTACTTCCTCCCTTCCCGAAGCCTATATATACTCTCAATAACAAAGAGAAAACTATATGGCAAACAAGATAATATTCATCTTGCCTTGTGTCACTTTTCAGGAGACTTTCTGCCTGGCATATACATATTATACCCTGTGGCAAAAATAAAAATAAAAATAAAAATAAAAATAAAAATAAAAATAAAAACCATGAGAGTTTCAGGAGAAAGGAGAAAAAAAGATACTCATTTAAAAATTCCGGCACAAAACTCAGCTGCACTCCGGGCAATGGCAGCCTTTTACTCTAGACTTTGACTCTGCTAATCGCTGGCATCACGTTTACTACTTACAAAGTAATTGCATTTTATAGCTGACTCCACATTAGACTTATATGAAATGAACATAATATTAATCTCTCCGACCTACTTTCCAATTTGCATTCTTCCCGGCAGGATGGTGACGGTAATAACAGCAACTACTGTTGAATGGCTCAGTGAATTGTGCCGGGTGCATTACATGGAATAACTCATTTAATTCTCCCAACACATGTATGGGGAAGCCACAATTACTATGCCTGCAAAGTAAAGAGTTTAACTGATTTACCAATGACTCGAAGCTAGTAAATGGCAGAGCTGGGATTTGAGCTTGACCTTCTAATCTCAGAGCCCATATCCTAAACATCCCACTGAATTGCAGTTTTGGAGGAAGGAGGAAATTGCTGTTGTCTACAAAGGAGTGCACATGCCTACAGTTATGCATACACAGTGTGTTCTGCTTTTGGAAGTGGCCCACCAAGTATGTCACAGTGTAGAGGCCAATACTTGAATACTTAGTGCTGAGGATTTCTTTCCTCCTCAATGAACATTGTCAAATTGCTTTGCAGTTTCTAGGAAAATCTGTCTATGAAATCTGATAAATTAATAAAAGAACATGGCATTAGTTGTAGGTAATTTTATATAAATCCCTTTCCTGACTCTTGTGGGCTTTATCAGAACATTTTAGAGCTTTAAACTCAAGGAACAAGCAATGTAGAAAAGACTGGCCTCATGATAAATTGCAGAATGTTTTCCAAACACAGATATTTTTTTTTTGTCACTGTTCAGATACACAGCACTTTATGCTACAAACGATTGCACCAGTACAAAATGTTGCCCCATCTTTGAAATACATCAGCAATACTGCCTCACAACTGCCAAGTTTAGGTTCAGTGCAAACTCAGCACCTTCTCGCTTCAGGTAAACAGTAACAAATATCAAATTCAAATATATTTTGTGATTTACAGTGGATAAGTCTACAATAGGCTGGATTTTGTTTGTTTGTTTGTTTGTCTGTTTGTTTGCTTGCTTGTTACAGTGTTTCCCCTCCAGTCTCTGGTTCTGTTTTTGTAGACTATAGAGTATAGAAGCTTCTGTAAGAACAGTCTAACTAACTGAAGTATGCCTGGTATACGGTTCCAGTTGCTCATCTGCTTCCTGGTAGCTTATGATAGGAGCAGCCGCCACCACAAGTTGAATGCTCCCATAGTTTCTCCTCCATGATAAAAAGTATGCCCCACATAAGATACTTCCTACCTGTAATTGTTATACCAGCTACTTAAATGGCAATTACATACCACACACACACACACACACACACATACACACACCACTATGAATGTAACCTCTGAAAATTAAATATAATGGGGAGAAAAACAAAGAAAGGAAACAGGAGAAAAAATCCAAAAAGGAAAAAAGACAAAGATGACTTCCAAATATGTAATCTTTTCCAATATAGACTGTTTTGCACACCACGTTGTTATTGCAAAAGCCATTAAAGTTATGGCTTGTCCTGAAACTTCAAGTCAGACAATAAACACACTGGAACTGGAAATAATGATATAACATTATGAAATCACCATCATATGACACTGAAACACTAGCGAGCACATCATGAAATAATCACAGTTTGCAACCAAAGCTTCCTCCCGTTTGCAAACGAGCTGGTAAGACTTGGCCCTGAGAGCAGAGGCGAGCTTGCAAAAACAACTGGATTGATTCATCAGCAGGGAATGGATCAGAACATTCACTTAAATGCAAGGAGAGAGTGTCTTCAGAAAATTAATTGGAGTCTCCCATTCACTGGCTTGTCATCATTGACTTTGTGCTGTTCAGACACAACATGTGAAAGAAAAAGTGTCCTTAACATTTGCAAAAAGCAAGAATCTTGAAGTACTCGAAGCATTCAAGCACCGTGAGTTAGCACATGTATGCCTCAGAGACTGACTCGGAAGCCTTCTCTTCATTGAGTGGGATGTTTTTATTCACAATTAAATGCCACAGGTTTTCTCAGAACCTTTTCCTTCCTAATGACCCAATTCTGCATGAGAGCCAAAGCAGAAGTCTACCTTAAAATCATATGAGCAAAAATATAAACGTACTTTTCTGAGGTCCCAGACCTGATTTGTAATAATCAGAGAACACTGGTAAACTTTAAAAATGTCAAAAGAAAGCAGTTTGGAGCACTTGCTTTCCAATGTGTGTTTCTATGTGTGAACACTGATGTCCAATAGGAATACAGTTATCAATAAATCAAAATCAGTGCCTTATTCCATCAGCATAAGAAAAGCTTTCTCTTGGGGTTTATGGGGAAAGATCCAGAGACCCACAGACAAAAGTTGCAGAGAAAAGAGAGTCTAAATAGGACACCCCATCAAATCCCTCCCCTCAGAGCTCAGGGAACACAGCACAGATGAGAAAGCAGAGAGAATGTATGAGCCATCGGGGCTGGAGGAGACAAAGAGAACAACTAAGCAAAGCACATATGAGCTCACAGAGACTGAAGCAGAATTACACTGGTCTATACCAGGTCCTCTTTGTATGTATTATAGCTTTCAGCTTAGTATTTTTATGGGACTCCTGAATGTGTGAATGAGTGGCTCTCTGATTCTGGTGCCTGCTCTGGGGCTCTCTCCTTCTGATGTGTTGCCTTGGCCACCCTTGATGGGCTTTTTGTTTTGTTTTGCTTTGCCTTGTTTTACATTATTATTACTCTCTCATGTTTGGTCCTTATCTACTAGAATATTTTTTTTTCTAAAGAGAGATAGAAAGGGGTGGAAAAAGTGAAAGTAGTAGAGGGAGGGGAACCTATAACCAAGTTATACCATACAAAAACATAATCTATTTTTAATGAAAGGGAAAACCAAATAAAGAAAAAGAAAAGGAAGGAAGGAAGGAAAAAAGAAAGGAAGGAAGGAAGGAAGGAAGAAAAGAAGAAAAGAAGGAAGGAAGGAAAGAGAGAGAGAAGCTACCATGAAAACAATGCTTAAAATACAATATGTACTTCTTTGGAAATATCTGTATGAAATCCAGGACCACTGACAACAAATATATGCTAATATCTTTAAAGTCCCATTTGTTGACATGAACTTTTGAAACCTGAAGTTTTTTTTTTTTTTTTTTTTTTTTTTTTTTTTTTTTTTTTTTTTTTTTGGTCAATGTCTAGATGCTCCAACATATATTCATTTAAAAAACATTTATTGGTAGAGGCTGAGCATCTGTGACCAGAACAGATCATAGGATCTTCTGTTCCCACCCGGAGGCGACTTCAGGACACAGAGCGGACCCTGGCCCATCTGCCACCCAGAACGGCGGCTCATAGAGGCTGAGCAACTCTGACCGGGAACAGATCTAAAGAAATTCTGTTTCCAACCAGAGGTGACTTCAGGACACAGAGCGGACCCTGGCCCATCTGCCACCCGGAACAGCGGCTCGTAGAGGCAGAGCAACTGGTGAGTGGGAGACCTAGGCTGCTTGAGAGCAGAGGGATCTCTGCGGTGTGCACACAGAAAGAGCACCCCCTGCCTTGCCCTGCCCCACCCTGTCTGATCCAGCGACCAGGAACAGAACTTTAGAACTTCTGTTCCCACCCAGCGATGCTGAGGCATAGAACAGGGCTCGACCCATCTGCCACCTGGACCAGTGGAGATCCAGGGACACAGACCAGATATAAGGGAAAGACAAGAACATATCACTGACAACAAAATGGCAAGAGGAAAGCGAAAGAGTATATCCCAAGAAAACCAAGACAACCTGGCAACACCAGAACCCAGCTCTCCCATCACAGCAAACAGCAGAATTCCAAACACTCCAGAAAAGGAAGACACAGACCTGAAATCATACCTCAAGAAGCTGATAAAGATACTTAAACAAGAACGGGAAGAAAAACAAAAAGATTCAGAAGCTTTTAAAGAGGAAACAAGAAAAACACCCAAAGACTCAAAGAACTAGAGGAAAACAGAATCAAAGAGATGAAGGAATGGAAGATGGAATTTAAAACGGAAATTGACACAATAAAGAAAACACAAAAAGAGATAACCCTAAAGGTAGAACACCTAAAAAAAAAAATCAGAAATCACAGAAGCAAGCATTTCCAATAGATTACAAAAGATGGAAGAGAGAATCTCGGGGGCAGAAGACAACATTGTAAACATAGACAAAACAGCCAAAGAAGATGCAAAAATCAAAAAGATACTAACCCAAAATGTCCAGGAAATCTAGGACACAATGAGAAGACCGAACCTAAGGATAATAGAAATAGAAGAGGGAGAAGAGTATCAACTAAGAGGCACAGTAAATATCTTCAACAAAATCATAGAAGAAAACTTTCCTACCCTCAAGAATGAGATGACCACGAGCATAAAAGAAGCCTTCAGAATTCCAAATAGGTTGGACCAGAAAAGAAATACCTCCCGACACTTAAGTAAAAACATCAAGTGCCCAAAGCAAAGAAAGAATACTAAAAGCAGTAAGGGAAAAAGGTCAGGTAACATATAAAGGCAGGCCAATCAGAATCACACCCGATTTCTCAACAGAGACTATGAAAGCTAGAAGAGCCTGGACAGACATCATGTACACCCTAAGAGAACACAAGTGCCAGCCCAAGCTGCTATACCCAGCAAAACTATCAATCACCATCGATGGAGAGATGAAGATATTTCAAGCAAATCAAAATTCACATAATATCTGACCACAAACCCAGCACTACAATGAATTATAGGTGGAAAACCCAATACAATGAGGGAAAATGCAGCCTAGTAAAAACAAGAAAACTCCTAAACAAGAAAACTAAAAGAAGAAAAAGACACAGACACAACTCAACCCACAAAAGCAATAATGGCAGGAAACAGAAACAACTATTCCTTGATATCTATTAACATAAATGGACTCAACTCCCAAATAAAGAAACATAGGCTATCAGACTGGATACATAAACAAAATCCAGCCTTTTGCTGCATACAGGAAACCCATCTCAGAGACAAAAACAGACACTATCTTAGAGTTAAAGGGTGGGAAACAAACTTCAAAGCAAACAGCTCCAAGAAGCAAGCTTGAGTGGCTATTCTAATATCGAATAAAGTAAATTTCCAACCAAAAGTTATCAAAAAAGATAAGGAAGGACACTTTTTTCTCATTACCTGGGAAATATGTCAGGAGAAACTCTCAATCCTTAACATATATGCTCCAAATAAAAAAGAACCCACATTAATAAAAGAAATCCTACTAAAGCTCAAAAAATACATTTCACCCCACACAATAATACTGGGAGACTTTCATACCCCACTCTCACTGATGGACACATCATGGAAACAGAAACTGAACAAGGACACTGCAAAACTAGCAGAGACTTTGAACCAACTAGAATTAACAGATATATTCAGAACATATTATCCTAAAGTAAAAGAATACACCTTCTTCTCACCACCCCATGGCACCTTCTCGAAAATTGACCACATAATTGGACACAGAGAGAGCCTCAATTGATATAAGAAGATTGAAATACTCCCATGCATACTCTCAGATCACCATGGTCCACGGCTGGTCTTTAACAACAACAAAGACAACAAAAAGCCCACATACACATAAAAACTAAACAACACTCTGTTAAACGATAGCAGGGTCAAAGAAGAAATAAAAAAAGGAATTAAGGATTTTCTAGAATTCAACAAAAATGAAAACACAACATACCCAAACCTATGGGATGCAATGAAAGCAGTACTGAGAGGAAAACTCATAGCGCTAAGTGCTTCCAAAAAGAAACTGGAGAGAGCTTACATCAGCAACCTGACAGCACAGCTAAAAGGCCTAGAACAGAAAAAAGCAGATATACCCAAACAGAGTAGAAAGCAAGAAATAATCAAAATTAGGGTAGAAATAGACCAAATAGAATCAAAAAGAACCATTGAAAAAAATCAACAAAACCAAGAGTTGGTTCTTTGAGAAAATCAACAAGATTGATAAACCCCTAGCAAGACTACCTAGGGGGCAAAGAGAGAGTATACAAATTAAAAAAATCATAAATGAAAGTGGGGACATAACAACTGAAACCAAGGAAATTCAAAATCATCAGATCCTACTACAAAAACTTATACTCCACAAAATTAAACATTCTGGAGAAAATGGATGAATTCCTAGACAGATACAAGATCCCAAAGTTAAACCAGGACCAAGTAAACCATTTAAATAACCCTATAACACCTAAAGAAATAGAAGAAGTCATCAAAAGTCTCCCAAACAAAAAAAAAAAAGCCCAGGTCCAGATGGGTTCAGTGCAGAATTTTACCAGAAATTTATTGGGGATATAAAAAGAATACTCTACAAATTATTCCAAAAGATAGAATCAGATGGAATACTACCTAACTCATTCTTTGAGGCTACAATAACCCTCTTACTAAAACCACACAAAGACCCTACAAGGAAAGAGAACTTCAGACCAATCTCACTTATGAACATTGATGTAAAAATACTCAACAAAATCCTTGCAAACCGAATCCAAGAACACATTAAAACGATCATTCATCATGACCAAGTAGGCTTCATCCCTGGGATGCAGGGATGGTTTAATATAAGGAAATCCATCAATGTAATTCACCATATAAACAAACTCAAAGATCAAAATCACATGGTCATCTCACTAGATGCTGAGAAAGCATTTGACAAAATCCAACACCCCTTCATGTTAAAAGTCCTGGAAAAAAACAGGAATCCAAGGTGCATACCTAAACATAATAAAAGCAATATACAGCAAACCAACAGCCAACATCAAACTTAATGGCAAGAAACTTGAAGCAATCCCACTAAAATCAGGGACTCGACAAGGCTGCCCCCTCTCCCCCTACCTATTCAACATAGTACTGGAAGTCCTGACTGGAGCAATTAGACAAGGAAAGGAGATCAAGGGGATACAAATCAGAAAGGAAGAGATAAAAACATCACTCTTTGCCGATGACATGATAGTGTACTTGAGTGACCCCAAAAATTCCACCAGAGAACTCCTACAGCTGATAAACAAGTTCAGCAAAGTGGCCGGATACAAAATTAACTCAAACAAATCAGTAGCCTTCCTATACTCAAAGGACAAACATGTGGAGAAAGAAATTAGGGAAAAGGTACCCTTCACAATCGTTACAAAAACTATGAAATACCTTGGTGTGACTCTAACTAAGGAAGTGAAGGACCTGTATGACAAGAACTTCAAACCTCTAAAGAAAGAAATTGAGGAGGATCTCAGAAAATGGAAAGATCTCCCATGTTCAAGGATTGGAAGGATCAACATTTTAAAAATGGCCATCCTACCAAAAGCAATCTACAGATTCAATGCAATCCCCATCAAAATTCCAACCCAGTTCTTTAAGGAATTGGAAAGATCAATGTGCAATTTCATATGGAATAACAAAAAACCTAGAATAGCGAAATCCATCTTCAACAACAAAAAAACATCTGCGGGAATCACTATTCCTGACCTCAAGCTATATTACAAGGCAATTGTGTTGAAAACTGCATGGTACTGGTACAGAAACAGGCATGTGGATCAATGGAATAGAATAGAAGATCCAGAAATGAGCCTTCATGTATATGGTCACCTGATTTTTGACAAAGGAGCAGTAAACATTCAATGGAAAAAGGACAGCCTATTCAACAAATGGTGCTGGTCCAACTGGCACTCAGCATGCAGAAGAATGAAAATAGACCCTTTCTTATCTCCTTGTACAAAGCTCAAGTAGTAGTGGATCAAAGATCTCCACATTAAACCATATACACTGAAATTATTAGATGAGAAAGTAGGGAAAACCTTAGAACACATAGGCACAGGAGAAAATTTCCTGAACAAAACACCAATGGCTCAAGCTCTAAGGTCAAAGATTAACAAATGGGACTTAATGAGATTCCAAAGTTTCTGTAAGACTAAGGAAATTGTCAAGAAAACAAAACGGCAACCAACCGAATGGGAAAAGATCTTTACCAACCCCACATCAGATAGAGGCCTAATATCCAAGGTATACAAGGAACTCAAAAAGCTAGACACCAGAGAATCAAATAACCCTTTTAAAAAATGGGGTACAGAGCTAAACAAAACATTCTCAGTTGAGGAACACCGAATGGCTGAGAAACATCTGAGGAAATGCTCAACATCCTTAGCCATCAGGGAAATGCAAATCAAAACAACCCTGAGATTCCACCTCACACCAGTCAGATTGGCCAAGATCCAAAACTCAGATGACAGCAGATGCTGGCGAGGCTGCGGAGAAAGAGGAACACTTCTCCACTGTTGGTGGGGTTGCAAACTAATACAACCACTCTGGAAATCAGTCTAGCGATACCTCAGAAAATTGGATATAGTACTACCTGAAGACCCAGCTATTCCACTTCTGGGCATATACCCCAGAGACACATTAATACACAACAAAGATATATGCACCACAATGTTCATAGCAGCTCTATTTATAATAGCCAGAAGCTGGAAAGAACCCAGATGCCCTTCAGAAGATGAATGGATACAAAAATTGTGGTACTTTTACACAATGGAATACTACTCAGCCACCAGAAACAATGACTTGACCAAATTCTTAAGAAAATGGCTGCATCTAGAGAATATCATTCTCAGTGATATAACCCAGTCACAAAAGAACAGACATAATATGCAGTCACTGATAGTGGGATGCTAACCCCTGAGGCTTGCACTCCCCCATAACCAACTCATAATCTGTATGAAGTCTAAGAAATAAAGAAAACAAAAAATATATATATTTACAAAACAAGAAGACTTTGACTATTTCCTTGTTGCGTTTTGTTTTGCATGTACTTTACGCTCATTGTAACTATTAGGTTTTCAATGCATACTCTCAAGCCCTTAAAAAAATCAAGTACTGACTAAAAAATATATTCACAGAGTTTTATGTAAAAATTATTTTAATATCTGAAAAAACAGTACTGACAAAAATGTATAATTTTAAGCAAAAATGTTTAAAATCTGTACATTTATCTTTGTTTTGTAAAATAAATTCATTTAGAAAATAAATAAAAAAATAAAAATAAAAAAAACTCAAAAAAAACAAACAAAAAAAAAAACATTTATTAAGTTACTGGGTGGAAGGCATCAGGGAAGACACAGAGCAAAATAAAAGGTAAAGATGATGTATTCTCCTGATGAGTCTGCCTTCTCACATATGAAACTATTCAGAAGGAATATGATGTCAAACTAAAAGACCTGCAAATGTGAAATTACTACAATAAAACATATAGAAAACACTTTGACATATCAGTATAGTTAAAGCAAAACAAAACAAACAACAAAACCCTACAACTTATCACCACAAAAGTACAGGAAACAAACAAAAGACAAATAGAGTTACATTAATGAAAAGATCCATTACAGCCAAGTACACGATGACAGGGGTGTCTCAGAATGAAGACATCCACCAGCTATTCCTTCAACAAAGAAATTATAGTCAGAAAATCAACTTAATAGCAAAAACAAGAGATCGGATTAAAAAGTAGGTACATAATCTGAATAAGAATCCTTTGCAAAGAAGAAATATAAAGTACCAACAAACATATTAGAATAAGCTCAACATCACTAACCATTACTAAATACTAACTGAAGTCAAGATGATACATGATATTATTCCAATCATAGTGTTATTAAAATGATAATAACAAAGCCTATTAAGAATGTAAATAAATATCTTATTGGGGAGAATTTAACTTAGTACAACCATTGTGGGAAAAAGTGTAACAGCTCCTTACATAACTGAAAATTAGGACAGACATGGTGGTACACACCCATAATTCCAGAACTTGGTAGAAGGCAAGTTAATACTGAAATGTTCTAAAATGAATGAACGAATGAGATATACCAGCTTACCTATTCCATTTCTGTGATCTGACAACATGCTCAAATTTCCTGGAGTAGGATCTGTGGCAGCTGCACTATCAGATCAGTGTTGGAATTACCCACATATGAATAAGTAAACATAATTCACAAAAGTGCACGAGTCAAACAACAAAGTATTCAGCTGTAAAATGAAATTCTATCATTTGAAGCTACATGGTTGAAACTAGAGGACACACATTTAGCAAGATATGTCAGGACAAAACTATAAGATAAGAACTGTATTTCCAATTCCATATGGAAAAGGCAGAATAAAAGTTGACAGAAATGTAAATGTCTTTACGAACAGTTTAGGTGAGGAGATTGTAGAACGAATAGAGATTGGTTTGGATCTGTACATACTACGTGCACATACGTAGAACAAACCATTGCATTCCATTAATGTGTACAATTAATAAAGATTAAGCAAATGAAATGAATATAATTTGGGGTCATATATATTGTTCTTCAAGGCTTTAGAAATATTTATATAATGAGACCTAATTGCTTATTATATAATTCTTAAAGCTAATGGTTCACATTTGATCTCCTTTGTCCTTGGAGTGGCCACTAAGTTCACAAAACGGTTTGATGAACATGACTGCTGCATAGAGGAGACCAGAACAATGAGCACAATTTTCCATTCACACTTGGCTTAAGGAGATCATTAATTCTTCATCAACTCACTGTTTTTAGAGAGTAATAGCTTTTTTAATGTTTTAGGCTTAAAGATTTGCCATCTAAAAGGTGAGGATTTTATTAATCCCCTGAGACTTTTGTCCAGTGTATCATGACCATATTCATTCCTCTCCCCAACTCTTCTCAGCTATTCCTTCCACCTCCTTACCTCCCAAATTCAAGTCTCTCTTCCTCTTGCCCTCTCTGTTGAGTTCAGTTCGGGTTGGCTGACTGCTCCCAGAGAGGAGACCCAGAGATTTTTAAAGTCTTATACACACAGTATTGCATTTACAACATTTCTACCTTTACACACTCATTGCACATGCATGTCCACACATACACACATGCATATATAAATGCAGACACACAAACACACAGCCCACATCCGATGGGGGATGCATCCAAATCCATTTAATGTTATTCAGAATTATTTTTTTATTGAAGAACTATATTAAAGACACAAAGATAAATCTACAAATTTTAAACATTTTTGCATAAACGTATATGAATACATTTTTGTCATTGTTTGGCTTTTATAATGCTTGATAGTATGCATTAAGATCTTGCTAGTTACAATGAGCATAAAGTACATGTAAAACAGGATGTAACCTGGAATTAGTCAAGGTTTTCTTGGTGTGTAATGAATAAACATAATGGTTTTTTTTCTTTTCTTTTTTTTCATAAACTTCACACAGTATTTGGGTTGTTTCTGGAGTGTTCAGAGCATTCTGGGGTTAGTATCCAATTATCAGTGACTGCATATTATATCTGTTCTTTTGTGACTGGGTTATCTCGCTCAGGATGATATTCTCTAGATGCATCCATTTTCTTAAGAGTTTCATAAAGTCATTTTTCTAATAGCTGAGTAGTACTCCATTGTGTATATGTACCACAATTTTCTACTGAATATGTACCACATTCATCTACTGAAGGACATCTGGGTTCTTTCCAGCTTCTGGCTATTATAAATAGAACTGCTATGAACATTGTGGTACATGTGTCTTTGTTGTATGTTGGAGCATCTCTGGGGTAAATGCCGAGAAGTGGAATAGCTGGGTCTTCAGGTAGTACTATGTCCAATTTTCTGAGGAATCGCCAGACTGATGTCCAGAGTGGTTGTACCAGTTTACAACCCCACCAACAGTGGAGAAGTGTTCTTCTTTCTCCACATCCTCACCAGCATCTGTGGTCATCGGAATTTTTGATCTTGGCCAATCTGACTGGTGTGAGATGGAATCTCAGGGTTGTTTGATTTGCATTTCTGTGATGGCTAATGATGTCGAGCACGTCCTTAAATGCTTCTCAGCCATTTGATATTCCTCAATTGAGAACTTTTTGTTTAGCTCTGTACCCCATTTTTAATAGGGTTGTTTGATTCTCTGGTGTCTAGATTTTTGAGTTCTTTGTATACCTTGGATATTAGGCATCTATCTGATGTGGGGTTGGTAAAGATCTTTTCCCACTCTGTTGGCTGCTGTTTTGTTTTCTTGACAGTGTCCTTAGCCTTACAGAAACTTTGCAATCTCATTAAGTCCCATTTGTAAATATTTGACCTTAGAGCGGGAGTCATTGGTGTTCTGTTCAGGAAATTTTCTCCTGTGCCTATGTATTCTAAGGTTTTCTCTACTTTCTCATCTAATAGTTTCAGTGTACCTGGTTTAATGTGGAGATCTTTGATCCACTTATAATTGAGCTTTGTATAAGGAGATAAGAAAGGGTCTATTTTCATTCTTCTGCATGCTGAGTGCCAGTTGGACCAGCACCATTTGTTGAATAGGCTGTTCTTTTTCCATTGAATGTTTACAGCTCCTTTGTCAAAAATCAAGTGACCATATATGTGAGGGCTCATTTCTGGATCTTCTATTCTATTCCATTGATCCACCTGCCTATTTCTGTACCAGTACCATGCAGTTTTTAGAACAATTGCCTTGTAATATAGCTTGAGGTCAGGGATAGTGATTCCCAGAGATATTTTCTTGTTGTTGAGGATAGTTTTTGCTATTCTATGTCTTTTGCTATTCCAGATGAAATTACACATTGCTCTTTCCAATTCAGTGAAGAACTGGATTGGTATTTTGATGGGAATTGCATTGAATCTGTAGATTGATTTTGGTAAGATGGCCATTTTTAAAATGTTGATCCTTCCAATCCATGAGCATGGGAGATCTTTCCATGTTCTGAGATCTTCCTCAATTTTCTTCTTCAGAAGTTTGAAGATCTTGTCATACAGGTCCTTCACTTACTTAGAGTCTCACCGAGGAATTTCATATATTTTGTGACTATTGTGAAGGGTATCTTTTCCCTAATTTCTTTCTCCTCATGTTTGTCCTTTGAGTAAAGGAAGGCTACTGATTTGTGTGTGTTAATTTTATTTCCAGACACATTGCTGAACTTGTTTATCAGGTGTAGGAGTTCTCTGGTGGAACTTGTGGGGTCGCTTAAGTACACTATCATGTCATCAACAAATAGTAAAGTTTTTACTTGTTCCTTTCCAATTCGTATCCCCTTGATCTTAAGCTGTCTAATTGTTCCGGCCAGGATTTCCAGTACTATGTTGAATAGGTAGGGGGAGAGTGGGCAGCCTTGTCAAGTCCTTGATTTTAGTGGGATTGCTTCAAGTTTCCCACCATTAAATTTGATGTTGGCTGTTGGTTTGCTATATATTACTTTTTTATGTTTAGGTATGAGCCTTGGATTCCTGTTCTTTCCAAGTATTTTAACGTGAAGGGGTGTTGAATTTTGTCAAATATTTTCTCAACAGCTAGTGAAATAATAATGTGGTTTTTTTCATTGAGTTTGTTTATATGGTGGATTACATTGATGGATTTCCATATATTAAACCATAACTGCTCCCAGGGATGAAGCTTACTTGATCATGGTGAATGATCTTTTTGATGTGTTCTTGGATTCAGTTTGCATGGATTTTGTTGAGTAGTTTTTCATCAATGTTCATAAGTGAGATTGGTCTGAAGTTCTCTTTCCTTGTAGGGTCTTTTTGTGGTTTAGGAACGAAGGTTATTGTAGCCTCAGAAAAATGTGTTAGGTAGTATTCCATCTGATTTTATTTTGTGGAATAGTTTGGAGAGTACTGATATTACGTCCTCAATAAATGTCTGATAAAATTCTGCTCTGAACCCATTTGGACCTGGGATTTTTTTGGTTGGGAGGCTTTTGATGATTGCTTCTATTTCTTTAGATATTATGGAATTATTTATTTGGTTTACCTGGTCCTGGTTTAACTTTAGTATCTTGCATCTGTCTAGGAATTCATCCATTTCTGCCAGATTTTCCAGCTTTGTTGAGTATAGGCTTTTATAGTAGGATCTGATGATTTCTTAAATTTCCTCAGTATCAGTTGTTATTTCTCCACTTTCCTTTCTGATTTTGTTAATTTGGATACTCTCTCTTTGCCCTCAAGTTAGTCTGGCTAAGGGTTTATCAATCTTGTTATTTTTCTCAAAGAACCAGCTCTTGGCTTTGTCAATTCATTGAATGGTTCTTTTTGTTTCTATTTGCTCTATTTCTGCCTTAAGTTTGATTATTTCTTGCCTTCTACTCCTCTTGGGTGTATCTGCTGCCTTTTGTTCTAGATATTTTAGCTGTGCTGTCAAGTTGCTGATGTATGCTCTCTCCAGTTTCTTTTTGGAAGCACTCAGCTCTATAAATTTTCCTCTCATTACTGCTTTCATTGTATCCCATAGGTTTGGGTAGGTTGTGTTTTTGTTTTCATTGAATTCTAGAAAATCCTTAATTTATTTTTTTTTTCTTCTTTGACCCTGCTATCGTTTAATAGAGCATTGTTTAGTTTCCATGCATATATGGGCTTTTTGTTGTCTCTGTTGTTATTAAAGACCAGCCTTAGACCATGGTGATCTGAAAGGTTGCATGGGAGTATTTCAATCTTCTTATATCTATTGAGGCTCATTTTGTGACCAATTATGTGGTCAATTTTTGAGAAGGTGCCATGAAGATATATATTTTTTTTTGTTTTAGGATGATTTGTTCTGTAGATATCTATTAATCCAGTTGATTGATAACCTCTGCTAGTTTTACAGTGTCCTCGTTCAGTTTTTGTTTCCATGATCTGTCCCTTGGTAAGAGTGGGGTATTGAGGTCTCCCACTATTATTGTGTGGGGCGCACTGCATTTTTTGAGCTTTAGTAGTGTTTCTTTTATGAGTATCAGTGCTTTTGTATTTGGAGCATATATGTTAAGGATTGAGAGTTCCTCCAGGCAGATTTCCCCTGCAATGAGTAAAAAGTGTCCTTCTTTATCTTTTTTGATAACTTTTGTTTGAAAATCTACTTTATTTGATATTAGAATGGCCACTCCAGCTTGCTTCTTGGGGCCATTTGCTTGGAAGGTTTTTTTCCCAACCTTTTACTCTGAGATAGTGTCTGTCTTTGTATCTGAGATGAGTTTCCTGTATGCAACAAAATGCTGGATTTTGTTTATGTATCCAGTCTGATAGCCTTTATCTTTTTATTAGGGAATTGAGTCCATTTATGTTAACAGTTATCAAGGGATACTGGTTGTTTTTTCCTGCTATTTTTGCTTTTTGGGGTTGAACTGTGCCTGTATGTCTTTCTTCTTTTGGTTTTTATGCTTAGGAGTTTTCTTGTTTTTATTAGGATGTAGTTCCCTTTATTGTATTGGGTTTTCCACCTATAATTCCTTGTAGTGTTGGGTTTGTTGTCAGATATTGTGTAAATTTAGTTTTGTCTTGGAATATCTTAGTTTCTCCATCTATGGTGATTGAGAACTTTGCTGGGTATAGCAGCTTTGGCTGGTACCTGTGTTCTCTTAGGGTATGTATGATGTCTTTCCAGGCTTTCCTAGCTTTCATAGTTTCTCTTGAGAAATCAGGTATGATTCTGATTGGTCTGCCTTTATATGTTACATGGCTTTTTTCCCTTATTACTTCTAATATTTTTTCTTTGCTTTGGGCACTAGGCATTTTGACCATTATGTGTCGGGAGGAATTTCTTTTCTGGTCCAACCTATTTGTTGTTCAGTAGGCTTGTTTTATGCTCGTGGTCATCTCATTCTTAAGAGTAGGGAAGTTTTTTTCTACAATTTGGTTGAAGATATTTACTGTGCCCCTTAGTTGATATTCTTCGCTGTCTTCTATTCCTATTATCCTTAGGTTCGGTCTTCTCATTGTGTTGTGGATCTCATGGACATTTTGTGTTAGGAGCTTTTTGGTTTTTGCATTTTCTCTCACTGTTTTGTCTATGTTTTCAATGTTCTCTTCGGCCCCCGAGATTCTCTCTTCCATCTCTTGTAGTCTGTTAGAAATGCTTGCATCTATGACTCCTGATTTTTTTTTTAGGTTTTCTACCTCTATGGTTGTCTCTTTTTGTGTTTTCTTTATTGTGTCCATCTCTGTTTTTAATTTCTTTTTTCCATTCCTTCATTTCTTTGGTTCTGTTTTCCTCTAGTTCTTTGAGTTCTTTGACTGTTTTTCTTGTTTCCTCTTTAAAAGCTTCTAATTCTTCATGCTTTTCCTCCCGTTCTTGTTTAAGGATCTCTATCATCATCTTGAGGTAAGATTTCAGGTCTGCGTCTTTTTTCTGGAGTGTTTGGCATTGTGCTGTTGGTTGTGATGGCAGAGCTGGGTTCTGGTGTTGCCAAGTTGTATTGTTTTCCTTTGGGTATATTTTATGCTTTCCTCTTGCCATCTTGTTGTCTGCGTTTATATGTGGTCTTGTTGTCAGTGATTGGTTCTTGTTTCTCCCTTGTACCTGGCCTGTGTCCCTGGATCTCCTGATCCCCGGCTACTTGGAATGCCTTCTCACCAGGCCTGTGTCCCTGAATCTCTGCTGTTCATGGTGGTGGATGGTCTGAGTGCCCATTCTGCATTCAATGTCCTCTGGCTGGGAATAGCCCAATGCCGAGTTACTGGTTCCCTGAACCAAGGTGGGGAGGGGAGAGGTCACACTGCATGCTCGGCAGAGATCTCTCTGAAGAGATCTCTGTGCACCCTGGCTAGTCGGAATGCCTTCTCACTAGGCCTGTCTTCCTGGATATCCCTGTTATTCACAATTTACATTCACTTACATTTAAAATAACTCATGGGATTTGGTAACCTATGGATATGGGATACTTGTCCCTAGAGAAAATCCATTTGTCTTCCATCAACAGCCACATACTAAATATAGTGTTTCTGCTAGGGTTGGGCCTTGTGAGATTTCTCCCAGACACTTTGGCAAATAGACTGTTATATTTAGTCTTCTGGTCTCTCTCTCTCATGGCAGCAATAATGTTCATCAATTTTTCTAAATAGCCTTTTTGTGTTCAATAGTATCTTTGACTCTTAAATACTATTATTGCTACAAAATCAAAATGTTAGAATAGTTTAAAACATAATTCCTATTGCTTACATATTCCTTATCTGGAAGTACAAATGGAAAGGAACATAGAAACATTACTATGATTTATGAAAAACAGAGAAGCATAAGAAAGGCACACCTATGAATGTCACAAAATAATAGTCATATACTTCAGTTTCTAAGAAATATGGTGGGAATCAAGTGGAATTACAGCACTGAGCAATATCATACTCATGAATAAAATTTATATTTTGCAAATGAATACATGGTACAATTCTCTTCCTTAGTACAAATCATATTATAATTTCTCTATCTAGATAAATCACCAGAAATTAAGGATACATGATTTCTAGTCACATTGTCTCATATGCATTGCTATAAATCATTATTCCTATAAATCATTATTCCAGTCAAAATACTGCAATGAATTCATAATCCTATATCACCTACTCTTTCAGTATGTTTAGAGTTGCCTCATTTTACAGTTTATTTTTTTCTCAGCTCTCTCTTTCTTCGTATGCATTTATACATATATATATATATATATATATATATATATATATATATATAATTTCTCCATATATATAATTTTCTTTGAGCTCAGTATAATTAATATTCATTTTAGAAATAGAAAACAGAAAATTAATAAACCCTACCTATTTTTCCGGATGGTGTAGAGGAAAAATTCACTTTCAGTGTGTATGAATATTTATTTACTTACCTTTTCTGACAGTGCTTCTGGTGTTTCCTTCTTACAAGGATTTTGTGTTTTTTCTTCTTGTCTATTATTCTATCCCTGGGAAAGAATGGTAATTTTGAGATATAAACCAAGAGGAGCTAAGATATACTCTTTATCTGGGGTAATGGCCTCACTGGACAGCAACCAGTCTCCTTGATGAGACCCTGAGATGACAGTGAAGGTTGATAAGCCTGGTATGGTTGGTTTGTTGGTTGGTTTTGTGTGTGTGTGTGTGTGTGTGTGTGTGTGTGTCTATGTATGTATGTTTTTGTGTGTGTTGTTATTGAGTCTGTCCAGAGGGTTTACTTTGCTGCATAAATGCCTTCCAATCTATCCATTGTATTAAACAATAGGAGTTCTCTGTTTACCTCTTCTATTCCTTTTGTGTAGACCTGATTCTTTCAGTCCAGGCAGAAAAAGTGAGAATGCTGAACCCATTGCCCAATGACACTCCACCACTGAATTCAAAGCAGATTAAGTACACTATAGTAGACTTATGATTTGCATGCTGTTGCTGTGATATAATTTTTTCCTAAGAATAAGATTCCTTAAGGAAAAAAGCTTTATCTTGCTTTGCAAGTCCACAGGGAGAGACTCCATCCTAAGACAGTAAGGCATAGAAAAAACAGGTTCAGATTCACAGCAGCGGGAGAAGGATGCTGGCTTATCACATTGTATTCACACTCAGGAAGCAGAGAAATAATAGCAATCAACAAGAGGCTTCAGACCCTCAAACCCGATCCCATTGCAATAATCATCCCATAAGATTCCACCTCCTGGAAGGTATCATATTCTTCCCAAACAGTAACACCATCTGGAGACCAAGAATTCAAACACAAGAATCCATTCGGTAATATATCATATTCAAAACATCATATTTGACACTGAGTAAGCACATTTGCTACATAATCCTCACACTCCTCTCTTCATAGCATCACTATGAGTTAAGGGCAATAATTATTCTCATTTGTGAGTAATGGAAGCTCAAGGTTAGCTAATTTGCCAAAGGTTTTAGTGACAGCATTGAATTATAAACCTAGATCCAATCTGGAATCATAAATCTTAAGGAACATGCTATATGTATCTGCTGAGTATCTCATGAGATTGAAATTATGGGTAAAAGTCAAGAGGGGGAGGTTACATATTTGTCCATCCAGATGTCTTCTTCTCAAGCAGCAGAAGGCATCAATAAAGAAAAGTCATCACAGGAAAGCGGGGATCAGAAAGAAAGTCTGACAACAAATTTGATTATGATAGTTGATAATTTGTCCTACCTCTATGGCAAAAGCCAAATCTCTGGCTGCTTTTATTCTCCAATATCTTAAACAAGAACAAACTACAAAATGTCACCTATTTTATACACCCTAAATTACAGTCAAGATTCAAGGTAATTTATCAGACATTTCAGCCCATTGACGGATATGTCTGCTTCAGTGAGTTCCTTTGCCTACTTAGTTTTTATACAGAATACTCTAATAATGAGGACATGTAAGCTTATGCTAGGGTAGTCTTGAACCCACAATGTTTTATTATCTACCAAAAGATTACCAGACTGCTTCAACTTAAGCACACAACATTTTAGACACAGAATAATTAAACTGAACCACTTTATTTCTCAAATTAAGAACAAGTATTTTTAAGAAAAAAAAGAAATAAAAACAAGTTACAGTTGTTTATTTTACTTTCTACCTGATTATTTTAATATCAGATACTCTGGAAGATATTTTATCAAATTAATCATCTCTTATTAAGCACAAAAGAGAAATAAGGACTTCACTAGATCCCTTCACCACCTCTTCTTATTCATTTCACAACACTGCTGTGATCCTCTATTGAGAGCAAAGATAAATGAAAGAATAGCCTTTTGGTGATTATGGAGTCTCAGTAAACCCAAAATAAACATTCTCTAAATTGTTCAGGATGAGGAAGGGCTTTTCCTGTAGGTTTGTCTGATCAGAATTATAGTAGCATTGAACACCTTAGCAGTAAAGAGACACTTTGCAAATTGAAAAGTCTCTATGCGTGTGTGATTTGCACTAGGAAATATGAAATATTTAGGATGATTAAAATAGCCACAAGGAAGCTGGCACGGCATTAGATAATGTCATGAAAATAACTGCATAGTGACACATTACATTGGAAAAGCTAAATATATTTCTGTTTTTTTAATTCACTATCCCTAATAAACACTTTGTAAGCATTGTAGTTGGTTTCTTTACAATGTGTAAGTTGCAAGGTTTATTTTGAAAATCCATTTAGGTTAATATTCTTGAGGCAAGTACAGTAGCCTAGCTGTGATTCAAGTATTTAGGAAGCAGGAGATTTGAGTTCAAGGCCAGACTATACAGCAGGACTTTGTCTCTACAGTAATGACAAAAATGTTGTTCTTCTCTTGAGGGTATTTCTAATTGCTCTAAAACATTTTTATTTTACCAACAAAATTGGGGAATGTGGTATATGAAATATTTATTTTATTCATACTGTTCTATAATGTCTATTATTTATTTATAAGCTTTGGAAAATACACTCTTTAAAAACAAGGCAAAATCTGTCAGTAATTCGGGGCAGACAAATTTTCATTGTTAATATCACATTTGCAAATAATTGTGTTTCGCTCTAGACCATGTGCCTTAAATTTGTATTCTTCGAGAACAGACACTGAGTCTCTGAGGCAGATACTCTGCATTTCAGATTCACTTGGGAGGACCGAGTAGCCATGCCTGGGAATGAATGTGTCAGGCAAGCAGGACTGCAAGAGGCAGCAGCATTTGTGCTCAGACTTGTTGCTGACATTTTGATCCATCTTCCTAGTAATTCTCTAGTAAGGAGAACACCTCAGAGATGTTTCACAGGGAGAAACCTATTGCCCTGTCCCTTGACCCTGCACTGAACAGTCCTTTCAGGCAAATTGTCCCGAAAGATAGGCATGACCTTAGGTTAGACTTCTCTGTAAGAAAGGCTGGTTGCCAGAGCAAAGACTTGAGCTGTAAAATGCTATAAGCATCGAGCGAGAGAAGCTGCTGAGCGAATGTCTAGTTACACGGACACTGAAAAATGATCATACAGGTCTACATCATCCACAGCATCTATCCCAGCGAAAGGTAGTTGTGGGATAAAAGAGAAAGGATAATTTTGATTTTGTTAATAGCACTTTTAAAAAATTTTTTCTGAACATGTTATTGCTACATTTTCTCTCATTTTTAATTTTTTCCCCATTTTTTGTTGGAAATTTTGTGCATTTACATTTCAGATCTTATCCCTTTCCCACCATCCCATCCCTTCCAACCCTCCCATTGCCTCCATGAAGGTTTTCCCTTTCCCAAGCACCCTCTCCCACCTCAGTGCCTTGGCATTTCCCTACACAGGGAAATAGAGCCTTTGCTGGACCAAAGGCTTGTCCTCCCATTAATGACAGAAAATGCTATCCTCGGCTGCATATGTACCTCGGGTCATGGGTCTTCTCATGCAAACTCATTGGTTAGTGTTTTATTCCTTAGGAGCTGTGGTGGATTTGGATAGTTAATAATTTTGTTCTTCCAATGGGGCTACAGTCCCTTTCAGCTCCTTCAGTCCTTTCTCTAGCTTCTTCATTGGGATTCTTGTGTTCAGTCTGCTGGTTAGCTACAAGCATCCTCCTCTGTATCAGTATGGCTCTTGCAAAGCCGCTGAGGAGGCATCCATATCAGGTTCTTGATAGAAAGCACTACTTGGCATCAGCAATAGTGCTTGGGTTTATTGGGTCCATAGGGGGTGTATCCTCAGGTCAGGAAGTCTCTGAATGATCTTTTCTACAATCCCTGCTCCTCTATTTGTCCCTTTATTTCCTCCCGTGAACATTTTATTCTTATTTCTAAGAAAGACTTGGGGCATCTACTTTCTGGCATTCCTTCTCTTTGAACTTCATAAGTTCTGTGGATGGTTTCTTGGGTATTTTAAGCTTTTTGGGTTAGTATCCACTTATAAGTGAGTGCATACTATGAGTGTTCTTTGCTGACTGGGTTACCTCACTCAGGATGATAGCTTCAAGTTCAAAATAGCACTCTTAAAAGAAATCAATCTTGACTATAATGACGAATGTCCTAAGTCACTAGTTTTCAAATGGATTACATACTTTTAAAAGTGCATAGTAATTTATTATTTCCCTCTGGTATTACCTAGAATAATGCCAATGTCATCAATAGAGGAATTTGTAGCTTTTCCTGTGATTTAATGCCCAAAGTCTTTCAAATTCACCTCACCCATGTTATATTTCAAAGTAAACTATTATTTATATAGGGAACTTATTCTTTGAAAAAGAATGGGTCTAGAAATGGGAGTTACCAAGATAAAAACAGTTCTGCTTCCCAGAGTTTACTGGTTAGTAGAAAAAAAAAAAAAAAAAAAAAAAAAAAAAAAAAAACCACAACTCAACAATGTGGCACAGACACAGATTGTAACAAAGACTTATAACAAAAGTCAGCCTTGTTATAAGTGTCTTATTGTTACAGGTATTATATCAAATTAAACTAGATTTATACTTTAGGCATTGAACTCTGAAGGAGAAGTGATGAGATCAGATACAGGCCAGTAATGCACACTGGATAGTTGGTATAGGTATACTCACAGTATCCTAAAGACAGCCCAGCATGCCATTAGTAGGAAGACAGACCTATTGGAAGAAAGCCAGTATTGACCAAAAACAAGGAAAAAGAGAGGGAAACTGAGGACATGGGCTTCTATGACCAAGGCAAAGGGAAAGAAAGAGAAACATAAGTCAAGCTCTGCTGTTGTGTTTTCTGCAAGAAGCAGAGTAAATAGGTCTAAAATGTTTATACTTCTAATGGGTGCTATAGAACTCGAGCAGTCCAATGCAACCTGGCTTCCAGAGAAACAGAACCAATAGATCATATATACAGAGATGGCTCTTTAACATATTTAATATAAAAATTGATTATGTAACCATAAAGACCAAGAATCCTCACAAGCTTCTATCTGCTAGATATAGAATTATGGACAAATCATTCAAGCCCAACTGGAAAGCCTAAGAACATGATAAGTCAACAAGGTAACTGTAGGGTTTGTGACAAGAACATGGAATTCAAGCAGAGGAGGTCCTATTGGTGTAATTTTAGTGCTTGAAAGCCTAACTATCTGTAGCTCTTGCATACAAGGGCAAGAGAAGAGAACTTGATACTCCAAGGTTAGAGAAGAAATGGTTTTTTTCTCTGCCTTTGAAACATCTTTAGAGAAGCAAGTTGTATAATGCCACCCACATTGGCAAACACAGATGTTCTTGCTTTGCCAATTTAAACACGAACCTCTTCTGGAAATGTCCTCAGACACACCCAGAAATAATGTTCAGCTTTTCTCTTTTAAACTCAGTCAAATGAAATCTGAAACTAACTACTGATGTCTTGGTGAATGGCTTCCTGGTCCTGAGAAATTAGAGGTTAATTTGAAGATTTTTAATAATAGGGAAAGTTTAGAACATGGTAGAGATGACATTTTTAAAAATTATATTATAGCTTGGTTGGATAGAAAGACATCCTGTAAGGAACCATAATTCAGGAAGTATCATTGAGTTGTGGAGGAATGGCTGTGTGCCTTGCCTAGTACATGAAAAGAATTTATAATACATGTGATCTATCAAGAGATAAAATGATGTAGGGAGTTGAAATTAATATTATGAGGAATACAAAAGTGAGAAATACATACTCTTCTTTTCCAGATAAACCATTTTTTCTGTTGGAGTGGAAGTCCCTTGACACGCTTCCACAGTATTGAAATTATCAACCCTAGTGTTACACAGTGACTGGTGGAGAGGACGTAGAACATATTGGTAAGCTTTTTCTAAGGTGCTTTCTTAGTCAAAGAGTATTTCATCAATGCAGACTTTAAATCTGGATGGGAATAGAGAAGTTCCTTGGTATCATAGCAATCAAGAAAAAGCTGTCCAAAACTCTTCTCACCCTCAACACAGCAAAACCTTAATCTTTGTCTATTTTCCTTATTCATTTTATGTATTATTTCCCTCCAATTTGCATCTTTGTAAATCTGTCTGATTCATCTCTCTCGCCTCTCTTTTCTCTTTCAGTCACTCACTCTCCCTCCCCTGTACCCATTCCATTTCTTCTTATTAATTTAACTCCCTATTGTTACATAATTGTGAAGTCAATATCCACGAAGTCAAATTAAAACACATGCCTATCTCAATTTTATCACTTAGTTTGTCCACATTGATACTGTCTCGTTATCCTGACTTTACTATGGCTTCCATAACAACCAGATTGCAGTTGGCTTTAAGAACAGACATGCATGCTGCTCCTTAAAACATTATCCTAACCACATGCCTTTCCATCACCAAAATCTCACATGGCCTGCAGTTTTCTATGGCAGACATCTCCAAAAAATGGTACAGGGAGGTGCACTGAGGTTCCAAAACAGAACATTCAAATGCTTATTTTCATCTAAAAACATTTAGAATTATCCAACATTTTCAATATGGGTTTCCCTTAACAATATCTCAAAGTTACCCATGATCAGACTTGCTGGCTTCCCAGTTGAAAAGACAATGTCAGTGGGACATCTACACATACCCAGTGAGGGGCAGTGTACCATGAGAGATAGCCTGGTCCTCTCTTGAGCTAAAGTCTTTGAAGCCTCAGAGACACTGAAGGGATGGTAGGAGCTTCGCCTGCTCTCTGGCACTAGACCCCTATCACTAGCTGCAGCACCCTGAGATTTGTGGCCATCAGTCACATAAAGGCAATGCCCCCAAGCATGTCCACATTTAGATGAGGCATTGCTAACATCTCAGATCAAGGTACTAAGAAAAAAGATGTGACATGTGGTCAAGTAGACTCAGGAGAGTGATCCCTATGCTAACGGCATACCTAGAAGCCTGGAGGGCATAGGCAATAAGATTCCCTTCCCAAACATTCCTTCCTGCAAAAGGTATTTAATCTCAGGCCCACCCTAAGAAGTGGGGTATAGTTTTACACATCCACTTTCTGCCATGACAATAAATTATTTGGAACCATGGGCAGCTCTTTTCATTGTTATCCACCATGGAGAGCCATGGAGAGAGCCTTTACTACAGAGCCGTTGCTTAAACACACATAGAAGGCCTGTCTGTATACCCAACCACAAGCCATCTAGCCAAAAACAATCACCATGGGACAAGCCTGAGCTACCCCCACTCCCGCCACCCTCATTCCCTGTCTAACCCATGGCTAGACCTAGCATGAGGGTTTAGACTCCATTCACAACTCTTCCCCAGTGTCCAGCAGCACCTGGATGTCCAAGAGCCTGAGAACCAGATGAGCCCAGCCTTATCTTAGACTGGCAGTCTCCTGAACCAGGTTCCCCTGCCCCATGACTTAGACTGCACTTTCCCACCCCAGCAGAGCCTCAGTGCTTCCCTGTGGCCCAGCACCTGCCCGGTGCAGCATGGGATAGATGCATTCAAACCCCCTGAGTCCTGCCTATCCAAGTGGCCATGGCCTGTGACAGAGTGAGCACAGGACCCACAGCCCTACACCCATGTCCCTTAAGTACTTAGCCACTGGAAAATTAAACAAAAAAAAATTGTATGTAGTAGGCATCCATTCAATTTTAAAAGTGACATCGATTTTTTAAAAACACTGTTCTTATGCAATACAAAAGTTTATTGGATATTTCACACCTAGGAAGTTTAAAAATATAAAGTGACATTAAAAGAGACAGGCACTTTTTTTTTTATATAAAGAGAACTACTTTTCATAAGAAAAAGCAAAACACCCAGAATAACAAAACAATCCTGAACTAGAAAAAAGCTTCTGGAGAAAGCCCCATCCCTGACTTCAAGCTGAACAATAGTAATAAAATCTATTTAAAAACTAATAAAAATAATAATAAAAAATAAACTTAGAAACAGACAGGTTGGTGAATGGATTCCAATAAAAGACTTTAAATTAACCCTCACACCTCTGGACACCTGAGTTTCTACAAAGAAGGCAAAACCATATAATGAAAAAGAAGAAAGCATCTTCAACAAATGATGCTGCTCTAACTGGATGTCTACATGTAGAAGAATGCAAATATATCCATACCTATCACCCTACACAAAACTCAAATCTAAGTGGATCAAAGAACTAAACATAAAACCAGATACACTAAATGTAATGGAATATAAAAATGGGGAATAGCTTTGAACTAATCAGGAGACAACCACCTGAACAGAACACCGATACCTCTGGTATTAAGATCAACAATTAATAAATAGGGTTTGCAACCCCATAAGAACAACAATAGCCAATCTCTTTTACAAAATCAGTCTTTTTTATAATTCAAAGTCTCTTAACTGTAGGCTCCACTTCTTCATTCAAGAGGGAAAAATATCAGGGCACAGTCATAATTAAAAGCAAAATCAAACTAACCATCTAAGGTCTGGGATCTATTCACAAACTTCTGGGCTCCTCCAAGAGCTTGGGTAACTTCTCCATCTCTGCCCTTTGTAGCACACACCTTGTCTTCTAAGCTCCAGATGCCTGTTCTCCACTGCCTCTGCTGTTCTTGGTGGTCATCTCATGGTACTGGAATCTCCAAATTTTTGCTGTCTTCAGCTGAAACTAGGCTTCACCAATAGCCTCTCATAGGTTCTCTTCATGGTGCCAAGCCTCAACTCCTTTGCGTGACCCCTTCAGTACTAGGGTATTAATTGAAACTGAGACTGCACCTTCACCAATGGCCTTATATGGCCTCTCACAGTGCTGAGACTCAGCTGCTCTCCATGACCCCTTCATTTCTTCAAAACCAGTACCACCAGGCTGACTCTTACACATTACCAAGTCCAGCCACAGAACAAAGTATAACCTTGGCTGTCTCTGAAACACAGCCTCTTTATGCTCTCAGAAAACACTTCCCAGAAAATTTCTCCTCAATGATACTGGTCTCTTCTTAATCACCACTAATTTCTTAGCTCCAGCTGACCAGCATCAATAATCTCAGCAATCCATAGGTTTAACTTTAGTAGTTCTGGTATCCTAATAATGCTGATTCTTCAGCCCCAGCTAACCAAAACCACAGAATATTCATGATTAAAACAGCAACAGCCCTGATAAGAGCCTTTAATCTTCCCTCTGAAATTACATAAGCCAGGCCACCATCTTCTGAACTGTTCTCAACACTATCTTCTAAGATCCTACAGAATATCTCACAGTGCTCTTATCCCAATGGTTCTTCTAATTCAAAGTTCCAAAGTCATTCCACAGTCCTCTCAAAACAAGTCAGGTTGTCACAGGAATACCACATGATACTGGTACCAATTTGTCTTAGTCAGGGTTTCTATTCCTGCACAAACATCATGACCAAGAAGCAAGTTGGGGAGGAAAGGGTTTATTCAGCTTGCATTTCCACATTGCTGTTTATCACCAAAGGAAGTCAGGACTGGAACTCAAGCAGGTCAGAAAGCAGGAGCTGATGCAGAGGCCATGGAGGGATGATGCTTACTGGCTTTCTTCCTCTGGCTTGCTCAGCTTGCTTTCTTATAGAACACAGGTCTACCTGCCTAGTGATGGCACCACCCACAATGACCTGCCCTTCCCCCTTGATCACTAGTTGAGAAAATGCCTTACAGCTGCATCTCAGGAAGGCATTTCTTTCTTCTGTGATAACTCTAGCCTGTGTCAAGTTGATACAAAACCAGTCAGTATGGAAACCAATAATTAAAAAAGCCCAAGAGAGGACATTTGAATCTTTCTCAGAAGAGGAAAGAAAATAGATATAGGAGGTAGATGGAGGGAACAAACTGGGTGGGAGGAAAGGGGTTATGGGGAGGAGTGGGGAGGGGAGGAAATTAGGTATAGAGAGAGCAGAGGAAAGACAATGGAAATCAGTGTGTGGGGGGAGGGGAGGAAGAAATGTCTTGTACTGGCCAGAGACTTGAGATGTGGCGATACACCAGGGTTTCTATTAGCTGAGACTCTTAACCGTGGAGACATGGATCCTGAAGTGGTAACTTTCTATAGCCAGGAAGGACTCCCAGTGGTGGAATAAGAAATGCAACCCATAAAATGTTTGACCTAAAGTATGTCCTGCCAGAAGATGTTCCATGTGTGACAAAGGTAGAACAGAGACTGAGTGAATGGCTAAGAGATGACTGGACCAAACTGATACCTATCCGATGGGCAAGAACCAATTCCTGGCACTATTAATGATACTCTGTTATGCTTGATAACAGGAACCTAACATAAGTGTCCTCTGAGAGGGCCCACCTAAGCAGCCAATAGAAAGAAATGCAGAGACCCACGGCCAAACAATAGATGGAGCTTTGGGACTCCCATGCAAGAGTTGAAAGGGGGCTGAGGGACCCAAAAAGGACAAGGACTGCAGGAAAACCAACAGAAACATCTTACCTGGTCTCCTGAGGGCTCCCAGAGACTGAATCACCAACCAAAAAGTGAGCATGGGCTGGACTCAGGCCCCCTGCACATATGTTACAGATGTGTACTTCTCAAATTTCAGCATAGACATCGAGAAGTTTAGCAGTGGAGTGGGGAAATGAGTATCATGATGTAACAGGTATGGCTAACACTAGGTGAGTTCCATTTGCACTCATGCTCCTTCTGAAAGTATGATGTCAGCTGCAGCAGTGGGCAGACCACATTGAAGCAAAGTCTCAGGAGTTAAGGTGAGATTTCATCAGCAGTGAAGTGTTTCCTGACTCTAAATAATATAGTTAATATTTAATCATGCAATAAAATATTAACCACATATTGGGAAGAGAACTATGAATCATATGATTAATAAGTAAAATGAAATAGCACATCAAATCACATGAGTTATTGGATTCATTTTACATAATTATATAAATATTTTCACATTGAACTTTTTCTTATTTATGGATGGTGTACAAAATTTAATAAGTTTCTTTCTCGTTTGCATTTCACAGGCTTAGCATTATTGGCACTTTCAGGAGTGGTTAAGTCTCAGTAGCCAGAAGTCTGACAAAATGGGTAGCAGCTTATCACTGGGTCCTGGTCACAGATAACCACACTGTTACAAGGAATGTACACGTACGTCACGTCCTATGCCCTGGGAGATAGGCATGGGCCACTGGAAGTCACTATCCACATTTGAAAATGGAAACTGACCTCTTTTAACTGTCTATGTGCAGACCAGACAGCTAACTGACTCCCCTAAGATCTATTTCTCTAAGTTTGTTTCCTACAGTCAAACTCATCAATCTGTTCCATTCCCAGGCCTTCATGAAGCACCGCTTGTCAAGCCATGCGCCAATGTGGATGCCATCATTTATCCTTGGGCATTTGCTTATTTTCCTCATTTTTTACAGCAACATTACTCATTTTTCAAAATCTATCTCAAATAATACCTCCTTTATAGGGCTCCCTTCAAATTTGCTGACTTTAAGTGTAAAATATACCAATATGTCTCAATTTTATTTATTTATTTTATCATAGACTGTCTTAGGTTTCTGTTGACTGGAGCAATTTCTTTTTTTTCTCAAACGTACACTAGATCCCTTGAGATCTTCCTTTCTCACACAAATGAAAGTTAATACTGATGCTGTCGGTTAAGATGCTCAAGCATTGTGATGAGTTATAATGATTTTGAAAAACTAGACAAATTATGTATATACACAAAAAGATGTTAAAGATATATTGTACTCTGAAAAGTGTATCTGTGGAATATCATATATTTGTACAACAGTTCGGGGGAAAATGAATATGAATACTGTGTTATGGATTCAGAGAAAATGAATGGCAAGATTCAGCAGTAATGATTGACAATGATTATTACTAAGGAAAACAGGTTTTTTCAATCATGAGCATGAATTACTTAGATAATTGAAGTTTTTGCTAACATTTCTTGTCATGATTTGTATTATCTGGTTGGAAATCTGCTTCCTTTCAGACTACAAATTGAAAAAGGGAGGAAGTCATGCCTCAACCAGCACAGGAACTGATGGCCACTTTGTGACTACATTTGCATGTCAGCTCTTTCATTGGACCCACTGTCTTCTCTCAGGGTTGTCAGTTTGACAAAAACTACTTTGAGGGCATCACCAGTTAGCTATGGCTAGAACATTTCTCTTTGTATTTCCTTTATTTCCCCTGAGCTCATAGAGACAAACCTAGAGCCCTTTCCCCGAATGAGCAAGGCTGCTTCTTGGAGAAAAGGGTTGAAGACTGGTACGAGAACAGAGAACATCCACTTCTTGTTTATTTTACCCATAAACAGAAAGTTTTGATAAAGATGTTTGATTCATTGAAAGTCTTTCCTGCACCAGAAGGAAGTGTTTGTCACTTTTTCATTTAAATGAAAGGACAATTAGATTTCTCTGCTCTAATTTTTTAAGGGGAGATTTGTTACCGGGTAGACAAAGCAGCATTTAACTTTCAGTTTCCTTTGCCGTGGCTATTTAAGGGGGCAAATAGGTCAGTTCATAGACATGAAAACTGTGCACAAACATCTATCTCTTGTCCTCTGGATGAAGAAAGACAGTTGTGCAATCTTCAACCATGAGGAATGGAAACACGGACTCCCATAGCCCATAAGAGCTGCACATGAAATTTTCAAAGACTGGATTTATGAACATCAACCTTGTAAGAAATACAGAAAAAAAAGTCACTTGATGATACCGTTTGTAGAGCAAGAACATTTTTATTGCCAGTTTTCATAGATAACATGGTAATTCTGCATGTTGAAAACTGTCTTAAATTCTGAGTCACTCCATAAAAATCAAAGAAAAAAATAATGATGAAAAAAATCTATTTGGACGCTCTTGTAGAAATTCTTTCAAAATCAAGCCCCATATTTCCAGAGGCCTTCCTCTGTTGGGAAGGTCATATGATGCAGACGTTGATTTCTCTGGATATCTATTGCTTCTCATACAGAAAACATGATTTTTTTAAACTTGGTCACAGGTAGAAAGCCTAATGCCAATAAAATTGTTTAAGAGACAAAAATCATTAAAGGCACATAGTGACTATAAGGGCACTGTATTATTTTTAAGAAAGTGAGATGGTGAGCTCAAGTGAAGAGAATAACAAAGGTAGAAGGGACTGTGGCTCTGATGGGACATCACACAGGCACTGAACCAAGGGACAATTCGCTCAAGGGCAGGGTTCTTGGAGCTAAAGTCTTTCTGTTCAATCGGAAATAAAGTTAAAAGTCAGCACACCACATGAGTTCTGTGGTTCCCATTCCTATCAAGATTTATGAGCATCATGGCATTGTGCTGGTGGTGTAATCAGAATTCACTGCATTTCTGCATCAAAGGCCCTTACAAGCTGTAACTTGCTGTTAGTGGCCACAGCCTGGCATCCCAGAAATTTCCTGAGCTGCTCACAGTTCCAGCTTCCTTTGACCTCACTTTATTCGGCCAAGACAGAGCATTTCTTCTTGGTGGATGTGGAAAGGGGAAAATGGCTTTTATCATTTTCTGAATCCCTACCATCAGAAGAAAGCAATAAACCTTAAAGTGGAAGGCTTTTTTAGTGTTCAAATGTAAGTTTTTGTTTTTAAGGAAAGCCTGTATTTAGCATGAAATACTGATTCTCACTACCTTCCTGTGTAGGGGGGGCAAGAAGGAATTATCTGTCCTTTTCTTTCTCTCTTCCTACTGCTAGGGGCACTGGTGGAACAGAGGCTCTTTCTGCCTCTTGCAGTTTCTTGGACTTAGAAGGCAGACAAGTCGACCTGTTTATTCTATGAGTGCCCAGATTCTGCACTGCACTGACCATGGCAACAGCTGCAATCATGGTTGCTGTGAAGATAGTCAAACTGTTCTCTTTGGATTTAAAACAGTGACTCGGAGTCAATACAGATATAATCCTAACATCAACTTTGATTAGCAAAGTAAGTTTACAATTCTTAAGACCTTGTCAAAAGGTCTAGCTTTTTTATTTTATTTTTTTCAGATAGTGATGCCCGTAGTCAGTCAGTATTTTGTTGGTGGTGGTGTTTTGTTTTGTGTGTGTGTGTGTGTGTGTGTGTGTGTGTGTGTGTGTGTATGTGTGTGTTCATTTTAATTTCAATATATACCACTAAGCAATAACCCAAATGCTGATTTTTTTTATCATGTGGCATCATTAGAGGATTTCAACCCAAAACACAGAGCCAGTGAGAGACAGAGAGAAAGAAAGAGAGAGAGAGAGAAAGGGGGGGGGGAGGGAGGGAGAGAAGAGAGAGAGATGTTAACGGAGGCACTGTAAAGAAAATGAATCTGTGAGGTGACAGTGCAAGCCAGCAGTCTAAGGGGAAGTGTGGCTCTCCCTGTCACATGCTGCAGCAGAGCTTTGCTGGTCCTGCCTCTTCTTCAGGGAAGTCTCAACTGTGCACTGCATTCATGGGACTGCATCAGACTACTTGATAATTTTTTTTCAGAAAACCAACTGATTGTGCTCTCAAATCATATTTATAAAAGCCTTCACAAACCCACATAAATTATTAATCTAAAACTAGGCAGGTTGACACATATATAGAGCAGTGCTTCTCAACCTTCCTAGTGCTGAGACCCTTCAGTACTGCTTTTTACTTTAAGGTGACCCTGCAGCACACAGTTATTTCCTTGATCTTTCTTAACTGTAATGTTGCTACTCTTACAAATGTAATGTAATGTGTTTTCCAATGGTCTTAGGCAATGCCTATGAATGGTCGTTTGACAACCTCCCCCAAAGGGTTGTGACCTACAGGTTGAGAATGACCGATATAAAGATAATTTGTTTAAGAATAATGCTAGAAATCTATCCTACACTTTGTTTCCCAATTGCTTAGTAAATGTTTAAAAAAAAAAAAAAAAGCGAAGTCTAATAGCCTGGTGACAAAGATTAAAGTCTGGATATGAAGAGACAAGGCAAGCAAGCTCAGTGCCATAATAGGTTCCAGCTTAAGCTTAAGGCTGGTCTGGGCAACTGAGATCCTCTCCCAAAGTAAAAGGATGCTGAGGAGGTAGCTGCTGCTAAAGTGCTTAGATAGCATGTGTGCACACATTCAATATGCACCCTGTCAGCGTTTTAGAAAGACAGAATGAAAGACTGAAATCACAATTTTCTGTTATACACACTAACCAGCACAGTGGGGTAATAATAGGAGAGAAAAAAATAGCATGCAGCTCAAAAGATGGGGAACTTTAAGACTGTAGTGTTGTCTAGGTGGCAAACTTCTACTTTAGGACCTTTTGAGGAAGACTCTAGACTTCTAGGCCAACCTCACTAATGGCCCTGTCACATGGAACACAAGGAAAATGATTTTAAAGCATGAATTTCAGTACAATTTTTAAATTGTGATAGCATGTTTGTTGCACCTAGCTCAGAAAAACCATCAGGGTGGGGAAGACAGCTCATTCAGTAGAGGATTTGCTATGTAAGAATGGAGACCTATGTTAATATGTCTAGTAGCTATGTTTAAATTGAACACAGCAAGTATGGTGGAAATTGTAGTGCTAGAGAGAAGGGTAACTGAGAGACAAGTAGATTTGTGGATATTACTGGGAAGGCCGCCAGTTAATGATCTCTGAGTTCAGTTAAAGGACCTGTCTCAAAATATGGTGGACAGTGAGTAAGGAAAACTCTGGCCTTGTAATGCAAACAATCATATGTGCACATGTACCTACACACACACACACACATACACACACACACACACACATACATACACATACACACACACACACACACTCACAAGCACACATGGACAACAAACACACAAACATTTCAAAATTAAGATGAAACTATGCAACGTTATACAGCAATGTCTCAGTGTTGTTTACTAGTATCTCTAAAGTTTGTTCTCTAAATGTTTATGCCATGATGGGTTGGTACCTCCTAAATATATCTTCAACTTTATATCCCAATGGAAAGACTGTGGAATGTTACTGATTGTGTGTGTGTGTGTGTGTGTGTGTGTGTGTGTGTGAGTGATTAAGAGTAAGGGACCTGGAACACTTTGCAAACATCTTGGGTTACACATAATCCCAATATAAATTCAAAGAACTAGGCAAGAGAATCTGGGACAGAGTTTAAGTGAGGGCTGTTAGCATGGAATCACAGGGGAAAAAAGAGATATGACTTTAGTGAAGATCAAGTCCTGTGATGATCCAGATAGACAAGAGTTTGAGCTAAGGATTGTGGGTAACTTCTCTAAGCTAGGAAAGGAAATAAAACAGACTAATATTCAGCTCTGGGCAAAAACAAGACAGCTAACGGTGATTGTTATTTTGGTCCACTGAAACTTCATTTGGATTTTAGGCTTCCTGAACTATGACAAAATAAGTTTCCAGTTTGATTTGCTTTTATGGGTCTCCAGTTTTATTTTGTGTTTTGTTCTTTTAAACCAGGTCTCACTATGTAGCCCAAGCTACCCTCAAATCCTGTCTTTCGGTGCCAGGAATACAGGTATGTACCATCATGTTCAGCAAATTCTGTTTTTTCAAGTGACTAAACGACAGTTATGTGTTAGACTTGCAACCAATGGTCCTGAGGAATCTATATGATTTATCTGAAAACACTATATGTCCTTAATGCCCACTCTTTCATTTGTGTATTGTGAGCTAAAAATATTTAGAATAATGAAAACTATGTCCAGCTTTCTTTGCAAAGAAGGCAAACCAATTATTCCTTCCTGTGGGAGATAGAGAGAGTTTTAATCAAGTTCTGCAAAGCATCCATGAAGAAAACAGAACTTCCTTTCATCTCTTTTGTTCTTTTTCTTGAAATATGTGATTAAGAAACTGAGAATGGCTTAGAAGAGCCTGGACCAAGAAATGCAAACCATGCTGAGGACAGCAAAACAGACATATCCACAAGTCAGGGGACCAAGGACTGTGGAGACACACACTGATTACCCAAATATTTTATTTGTGAGGTAAACAAACCTTAATCTTATTTAAATTTTTATTTTGATTTTTCTTTAATTCAACTTAAATTCACCCTATTTGCTTCGATTTTTAACTCAATGTACACTCCTTTACATGAATAATGAAAAGAAATGTTATATAAAAGTCTTACTACATAAAGCTTTAGTCTGGGTATTGTGCTTATTATGATGACATCTCAGTATGCATAGGAGTAAGAGGAAATTCATACAGAAGAGAAATATAAGACTTGAATCAGGATCTATTATAACAATTGATACTGAAGAAAATGAACCAGGACCCCAGGAAACCTACATCAATGGATTTCAAGCATAATGCTCTCATAATCTAATTACCAGGGAGCCCCCAAATAAAGGGATGGAGCATATGGTTTTTAAATTTTTATTTATAGCAGCATGACACTTATGTAAAGGTTTTGTATAAATATGGTCTTGATGTCAACAACCTACATGATTTTCATGCATGCTTCAAGGCTTTTGGCCCTGTGATGTCAGTGATAGACCTGACATCATAGCTTCCATGCCACTGTCCTGAGGCTCAGCACCTGGTTGCATTTCACCTGTGTCAATCTTGTCAATCTCATGGCAGGTACATGCTAGGATGCCTCTTTCCATGCTCTGCCTTCCTTATGTACTTGATCAGAATGCAAATGGTCACAACCTGTTCCAACAGCTGGCTTTTCCTTCTGAACCTGAGTATAAGAGGTTAAGCGAAAGCAGGCCACAGCTTGAATAGTTTGCTGTTTAGAAATTCTCTTCAGAGAGCCAGCGCAGTTTCATCAGGACTGGTGGCCTGACCTCAGATTGCTGGGCACCTGGAGGGGCAGCAGGAGTGCTCTCACTCCTTAATCTACAGGTGAGTCTGAACTCCCTCTCCAATGTCCAGGGAGAAACCACCCGGAACTCTCAGGGCACAGATAGTTCAGTGTTGCCTGGGAATAGACTGTTCAGAACCAAAACCAGAGCCAGCCCACTACCACTGAAACTCACCTTCTTCACAGGGAGCTGAAGACACAGGAGCAATATCCTTCCAGAGCCCCTGGGCCCACAGACCCAAAGAAGAGACAAGCTCCAGTCAGAGACGAGATCACCTAACATCACCAATAACAAGATGGCAAGAGGCAAGCTCAAAAATCTAAGAAATCAAAACAACACAACCTGGCAACATCAGAACCCAGTTCTCCTACCACAGCAAATAGTGGATATCCCAGTTCAACAGAAAAAGAAGATTTAGACTTAAAATCATACTTCATGATGATGATGTAGATCTTCAAGAAGCACATTAATAATACACTTAGAGAAGAACAAGAAAACCAGGAGAACACACAAACAATTTGAAGCCCTTAAAGAAAAAACAAAATAAACACAAAAATCACTGAAAGAGCTACAGGAAAGCACAACCAAACAGGTAAAGGAATTGGAATCAGAAATAGAAACAATGAAGAAATCACAAAAGGAGACAACCCTGAAGTTGGAAAACCTCAAAAAAAAGTCAGGAGTCATAGACACAAGCATCACCAAGAGAATACAAGAGAAGGAAGAGAGAATCTTAGGGGTAGAATATACCATAGAAAAGGCTGGCACAACAGTCAAAGAAAATGCAAAAATCAAAAAGCTTTTAACACAAAACATCCAGGAAATCCAGGATACACTGAGAAGACCAAACCTAAAGATAATAGGTATAAAAGAGAGCAAAGACTCCCAAGTAAATATCCTCAACAAAATTATAGAAGAAAACTTCCCTAATGTATAGAAAGAGATGACCACAAACATACAAGAAGCCTACAGAACTCCAAATAGACTGGACCCGAAAAGAAAATGTTCAAAACAAAAAAAAAAGAATACTAAAAGCAGTAAGGGGGGAAAAGGACAGTAAGATATGAAGGCATCTCAACAGAGACTCTGAAAGCTAGAAGATCTTGGACTGACATCATACAGACCCTAAGAGAACACAAATGCCAGCCAGGTTACTATATCCAGCAAAACTCTCAATTACCAAAGATGGAGGCACCAAGATATTTCAGGACAAAATTTACACAATATCTGTCCAGGAATCTAGCCCCACAGAAGATAATAGAAGAAAAACTCCACCACAAAGATAGAAACTTCACCCTAGAAAAAGCAAGAAATTAATCTTTTTTCAACAAACCCCCACCAAAAAATCATGCAAACATAATTCTACCTCTAACAACAAAAATAGTAGAAAACAACAATCACTGTTCTTTAATATCTCTTAACATCTATGGACTCAATTTCCCAATAAAAAGACATAGACTATTGGATGGGATACATAAACAGACCCAGCATTTTGCTTCATTCAAGAAACTCATCTCAGCCATAAACACAGGCACTACTTAAGAGTAAAAGGTTGGGAAAACAACTTTCCAAGTAAAATGTCCCACGAAACAAGCTGGAAGAGCCATTCTAATATTGAATATAAAAGATTTTCAACCAAAAAAAGGTAAGAAAGGACACTTTTTACACATCAAAGAAAAAGCCTTATCAAGATGATGTCTCAATCTTGAACATCTATGCTCCAAATACAAGGGTACCCACATTCATAAAAGAAATTCTACTAAAGCTCAAAACATACATTGCAACATACACAATAATAGTGGGAGATTTCAACACCCCACCCTCATCAATAGACAGAACATGGGAGCAGGAACTGAAGAGAGACACAGTGAAACTAACAGAAGTTATGGATCAAATGGATTTAACAGGCATCTATAGCATATTTCATCCAAAAACAAGAGTATACCTTCTTCTCAGCACCTCATGGCACCTTCTCCAAAATGTATACAACAGGCCTCAACAGATACAAAAACATCAAAATAATCCCATTAATCCTATCACCTCACCACGAACTAAGGCTGGCCTTCAATAACAACAGAAAGCCCATATATAAATGGAAGTTAAAAAATGTTCTACTCAACAATATCTTGGTCAAGGAAGAAATAAAGAAGGAAATCTAAGACATTTTATAATTTAAACCAAAATGAAGGTACAACATACCCAAACTTATGGGATACAATGAAAGCAGTGCTAAGAGGAAAACTCATAGCTCTGAGTGCTTCCAAAAAGAAACTTGAGAGAGCATACACTAACAGCTTGACAGCACACCTGAAAACTATAAAACAAAAAGAAGCAGATACACCCAAAAGGAGTAGAAAGAAGGAAATAATCAAACTCAGAGATGAAATCAAACAAATAAAATGAAAGAACTATACAAAAAATCAATAAAACTAGGAGCTGTTTTTGTTTTAAGTTTCTTTGGGGGGGGAAGGGGGGAATCAACAAGATTGATAAGCCATTAGCCAGACTAACTAGAGATCACAGAGAGAGTATCCAAATTAAAAAATCAGAAATGAAAGGGGAGACATAACAACAAAAACTGAAGAAATTCAAAAAGTCATCAGACCCTACTATAAAAGTCTATACTCAACAAAACTGGAAAATTTAGAAGAAATAGAAAATTTTCTAGAAAGTCATCAGGTACCAAAGTTAAGTAAGGATTAAATACATCATCTAAACAGCCCATAAGCCTTAAAGAAATAGAAGAAGCCATCAACAACATCCCAAGTGGAAAAAAAAAAAAAAAAAAAAAAAAGCCCAGAACCAGATGGGTTGATTGCAGAATTCTATGAGACCTTCATAAAAGACCTGATACTAATACTCTCCAAACTATTCCACTAAAGAAAAACAGGGGGAGCACTACCCAACTTATTATTTGAAGCCACAATTATGCTCATTCCTAAAACATACAAAGACTCTATAATAAAGAGCGAGAACTTTAGACCAATTTCCCTCTGAAACATTGATGGAAAATTAATCAATAAAATTCTTGCAAACTGAATCCAAAAATACATCAAAAAGATCATTTGCCATAACCAAGTAAGTTTCATTCCTGGGATGCAAGGATGATTCAATATAACGAAATCCATTAATGTAATCCACTATATAAAAAACTAAAAGAAAAAAAAAACCACATGATTATCTCTTTAGATGCTGAGAAAGCATTTGAAAAAAAATTTACTAATCAATCCTACATCAGATAGAGGGCTAGTATCCAATATATACAAACAATTCTAGAAGTCAGACTCTAGAGAATATCCAATAAAAAAAAAAAAAAAGAAAGAAAGAAATTCTCCTCAGCAGATAAATTTGACTATCACTGGAAAGTTCCACATTTCACAAAATCATAGGATAAGGGCATGATGTAGTTCTTTTTTACTTAATAATAATAAAATAATTATAATGTAAAAATATCTCCATTCCTATTTTCTATCTGTAAAATCTGTAGCACAACCTTTAGGATGCTGTGGGAAAAAAAAATGGTCCCTATAGGGGTATAGAGGTTGTGACCTTTGTTGGAGTAGGTGTGGCTTTCTTGTAGGATATGTACCACTGGGGGATAGGCTTTAAGTTTTCAGTTGCTCAAGTTAGTCCCATGTAATTCTTTCTTCCTGCTGTTTATGGATCCAGATGTGGAACTTTCAGCTCCTACTCCAGCACCATATCTGCCTGCATGATGCCACACTTCCCACTACAATGACAATAGACTAAAACTCTGAACTGTGAGGCAACTCTCAAGTAAATGTTTTCTTTTCTAAGAGTTGCTGTAGTCATCATGACTCTTCAGAGCAATAGAAATTGTAAGACAACATCCTTATTTCTATTAACGTCTCAACAAAATTTAACCTATCTCTAAGGAGTCCTAGTCTCTCTCTTCTCTGAGTTCTCCCAAAAATCATTCATATTCAATTAATACAAGGATTGATTCCTCTTCATTCAAACTCTCTCCTTTTCTATCCATCTTCTAGTTTCATAGCCCAGAGACCCCACTTCTCAGTACTAGTTTTCTGTCTTACTCCATATTGTGTAGCTATAATAAAATGCATGAGACTTAGTACCTTACAAAGAAAAATATTAATTTAGTTCCTAGTTTTGGAATGTCAGAGGATGATAACAGCAGTTTCCATTCAGGTGTTGTGACAACCTCATGGCAAATGACATCATACAAGTGTGGAATGTGTTCGACAGTGTTGTGTAGTGTTCTCCCAGACCTTTCATCATTGAGTCTTGCAGGAAAGAATCTAGTTTCAGAAGGCTTTCACTAATCTCTTCCAAAATCAATGTCCAATGATTAAATTACCTTCAACCAAATTCACTTTTTAATAGTCCCATCAGTTGAACAAAACTATACTGAATTCACTAACCTTAGGCAGATATTAAAAACATATTGATTCTATAACATCTGGTAGAGCTACATTAAAGGAAGACAAAGAAGAATAGAATGTTGTAAATAATGCTATGAATGTCAATTGGTTAATATGTTCTAAATGAAAGAGAATTTTACTATACAGATTAGATACAAATTTTATCTTGTCAAGGAGACATAAATTAAATTGGAAGGTTGGTAGCTACTCCCATGATGGTCATGGTGCCATTATACCAGTGGGTATGTTTTGCCAGGCTAGTCAGCTTGCAGGATTCACAGCTGAGTGAGGCTGACGGTGACTCTTCTGGTAGTAAGAATATCATCTTTTTACTATGAAATCTAGCCAGTAGGAATGTCCTTTTCAGGTCAGTACCAGCTTGACTTCTCCAGAATGACTTTAGCAATCCATTTCTGGGGGTAATGACTTACACTATCAATAGCATTTAATGAAAATCTCATTGCGTGACAACTTCAAAAGAAAATAACCCATTTCTGTTACTGTTCTTTCATTTGTTAGACTGTGGGTATTTTATATGGGAATTACCACTCCAAGAAATTATGACTAAAATAGTCCTAGTTCTAGGCCCTAGGATAGAAACTACTACTATTTATCTCCTAACTGGACACAGTAATCATTGAATCCTAGCAGCTGGTTGTTATGCACATAGATCAATGTATACCTCATACTTTCTCAGAGAAGTTTTGTTTTAGAATAGGTAGTAATTAACTGAGAAGTACAACTGGCCAAGGTACAATAAGCAAACAAACAAACTCTGGAATTTTCAGGTCTAAATTAGGAAAGCTCTAGCCCAGCCCTTCATGCCAAGACTCAGGGATTATTGCCGAATAAAGGGCAGAAAGACAGTAAGAGACAGAAGCAGTGATGAACTACAAAGATGTAGTAAGTACCTTCTGCACATAGCAATGCAGCTGCACAAATACATTCCCAGTGGTTATGAGAGTGTGGACAAGACCTGTGAAAGTGAATTCTGAATGAGCCCCAGCATACATATGAGAGGCAGACATAAAATTCCATACCTAGATAGGAAACTATGGACAAATTTAGCTAGTGAGAGGGGCAGAGGCAGTTTTTGCTGTTAAGTGTGGCCTCTGATAAGTATACTTCAATGGAAGGCTCCACATCCAAAAATATAAAGGCAGCACAAACTGGAATTGACCTGCGTAAAAAATATGTACATAAGATGGGTAAATAAGGAGCAAATAGATCTGAGAGTAGTATGTATGTGATCAAAATGTAGCATTTTTCTGTAATATATATATTATATGTGTGTATGTGTGTGTGTGATACTACATACAGGTAGTAAGAATATAAACAAATTGTATCATGTGCATGATCACATCTTCATTACTTTTCCAGTTAATCACCATCTACCATTATAATTGGGCTTGACTTTGCAGTTACAGGACTTTTTGGAGGGGCCATGTGAACAAATATCTGTTCACCCAAATAACTGACAATGAATAGGAAAGAATAATTCTACTCAAATCTAATTCAGTGAATCCATGAGTTTATTGGTATTACTTACAGGAACATTTGTGATCGTTTACCTTAAGATGCATGAATGAATGAATCAAAAGCAGTTACATCACTAAATCTCTCCCTCCAAAATGAAGAATAACTCAGAAAAAAATACATCCCTAGAGCTCTTTGCTCAGCTTGTAGGCAGCTCCACTGAAGAGTCCTGTCTCCCACAGGAGCTGCTTATTTCTGATATAGCCATGTGGAAGGGGTCTAGTTAGGCTTATAACTTACTGAGCTTCCTGGTTTTGTGAGTCTTCTGGGCCTTGTAAGTTTTATTGCCTTCCTGAGGTTGATATCCTTCCTCCAAGAAAGAAGGTTTCACTATATCTGGGTATGTCTTAAAAGATATTTCCTGGAGAGGCTAGAATCTGAATAATTAGAATGAATAAGGAATAGGTTTCCTCTTTATGAGCAGATAGCATCCAAGTGACCAGAGGCCCTCATAGAATAAAAACTAAAAGAATATGCGAATTTCTATTTTCTCTTGGGCCTGGAAAGACCTTCTTCTCTAGCCCACAAAACCCTAGGCTCTCTAGATTTTGTATCAAGACAAGTAATATTGCACACAAATTAACATAGATCACATACATATGCATACACGCACATACATATATACATATACTACTGGGTCATATGCTCCTAAGAATTTTGATTAATGCCCAGGCTCATTTACATATAAAACATAATTTTAAGAGTAAGAGAAAATATGCGTACATCTATATAACCCCATTTAACTAACTCTGTGTGTATAATTAAAGAATCCAAAAAAAAAAATTCAATCCATATGTTAATTGGTGCTCCAAGTTTCTCTGTCTTCCTAAGTAGAGGGCTATAGGACTTGCTGTCTATTTTCTTAGCAACATCAATTATGGATGACGAGCCTGGGTAGAGAGATGGCAAAGCACCTGACAGTGATGTCACAACCAAAACACTAGTCTGCAAACACAGATGTTGAGATCTGTGTCAGGAGTGAGATAAACGTGAAAGGCGTGGGAAACTGACATCTTACTTCTCCCATAAACAGTGCCATATAAAAAAATATTTTTTATGAAGATGACAGCAAGTTTGATCAGCATGTAAAGGTGCTTGTCAAAGAAGCTTAATGGCCAGGGTGGTATTTACAGACCTCACAGGAGAGTACTAACTCCACATAACTGTCCTCTGATCAGCCCACTTCTGACTATGTCATGTGCGTGAATGTATGAATGCATATGCATATACATACAAACATATCATACATCTGTAAAAATAATCAGAAATAAAATTTATATATAGGTGGGCAATAGACTGTCAAGAGATGCTCTGGTTGGTTGCAGAGTGCCCTCTACATCCTCACTATTGATGTTATGTAGCAAGAGCTTCTGGTTTTCTCCTGACTATCAAGGTCAATTTTCTCCACTAGGAAGGTAAATCCTTTTTACTTCCTGATCTCTTGTAGCAAGAGTTCCAAAAAGCAGAGCATGGGGCACCACTTAAAGTCATTGAGAATCATTGTTGTTGTTGTTTTTAAATTAACATTGCAATGTCTGTTTAAAGTATGAAAGACGATATGATAGCATCCCTTAAACCAGGAAAAAATGGTAACTGCAGTGAAGTGAGTTAAAATGCTCATCACCTCAAGTTATGTTCTTGCCTTTGTGTCAGGAGTTGATACAATGTAGTCATCTGTTCAAATGAGTTGTCATCACCCGTAATCTCTATCCTACACACCAAATCCCCAGATGTTTCATCCTATAGGTCTGCTTCTTCCCTTCCTTTAAACTATATTTCCAATTTTCCTTCCTGCCATCACCCTGATGATATTTTAATTCTTCTGTGTCTCTGTATTTTTGGCTTTTAAAATTTTTCTTGTATAGATGTGAACATGTCATATTCTTCTTTAAGTGTTTGTTTTCTTTTATCAAGAATAATGCCCTTCAAGTTTATACTTGCAATGGCAAATTCCAGTGCTACCTTTCCAAGTCTAACTATCATATTTTCATGTACATATATGTGATATATGTCTACATATTTATTCAAACACACACACATACACACTCACCATATCTTCTTCAACTATTCATAGAAAGAAGGGTATTTATTTTTTTCTTTATCTTAGCTACAATGAGTAGGGTAGCAATATACATGGAAACATATATACCATCATGAGATAATCATTCCATCCTTACCTGCATATTATATGTGTGTGTGTGTGTGTGTGTGTGTGTGTGTGTGTATGATGCTATGACAGTTCTATATCTTGTTTCTTTAGAAATATAAATATTTCTGCAGTAACTTTACCATATATTCCTCTAATAACATAATAAATACTAAACTGGAGTTCACACTTAAATGCTCTTCATCAACATTTCTAGTTTTTTGACTTTTGATGGCAGCATCCTAATACATAGCCAATTAATACCTTATAGCAATTTCACTATGCATTTTCTAACAATTAAGGATGTTACATACTATGTTAGTAATCCTTTTTGTTGTGACAAATTATTAAGATAGTTGTAATGGAGAAAGATTGATTTTGGCACTTGAGTATGGTAATTTCAGCTCATGGTTATATTGACACATTGCTTCTAGGCCTGCGACAGACAGTTGTATTGGGCAGAAAGGTGTAGTAGAGAAAAGTTAGCAGCCTCCATGGTAGTTGAGAAGCAAAGAGTGAGCAAATGGAAGGGTGCAAGGACAGGATACATCCTCTAAATCAGTGGTCCTCAGCCTTTCTAATGCTGTGACCCTTTAATACAGTTCCTCAGGTTACAGTCACCTGCAACCATAAAATTATTTTGTTGCTACTTCATAACCATAATTCTGCTGTTGTTATAAATCATAATGTAAATATCTGGTATGTGACCAAGAGGCCTCAATCCACAGGTTGAGAAACACTGCTCCAGAGCCAACTCTCCAGTGACCTGTCCCTTCCAACTGGCTTCACCTCTTAACATTCACCTATGAACTCATTGCAGTTGAGCAGCTGATGTAAACTTTGTCACTGCTTACTGGCAGCAGCCAGCTAGAATATTGAGAGGATATCTCAGACTCCAACCATAACAAGAAGCCTTTTGCATACCTGCCATCTATTTGAATACATGCTTTGAGGAAATGTCTACTCATATCCTTTGCCTATTTTTAACCACTGTTTGCTTTCCTACCCCTGCATGGTAGAGCTAAGTATAACCTCTTATCAGAGACATAATTTGCAGATGTCTCTTCTCAATGTATAGGTGGTTGTCTGATTTCTAAAATGTTTCCTTTGCTGTGTAGAATGATGTTAGTATGATGCAGCACTGACTTTACCCATTTGGCCCAAGTGGTCATTGCAATATCTTAAAATTTTCTTACCAGGACCATCCAGGCACACTTTCCCCTGGGCTCTCTTCTAAGAGATTTATTGTTTCAGGCCTGACAACCCAGAAGCATAGCTTCTTAGAGCTAGCTTTTTGTTCAAGTATAAAATAAAGACGCAATTTTTGCATGTGGAAATTAAATTTTCCCTACACTATTTACTAAATATACTATCCTTTCTTTGCGGTAAACTTCCAGCGCTCCTGCCCAAGCTTTGTTTCTGGTCTTTGTCCTGATTTATCTCTCGGGTTCCTGTGTCTTCTGTGAGCCAGGTGTCTGAGTTATGAGCATACGGCTGCTCTAATTTCTGTATCTTGTTTTCCAAGCATGTATATTTGTTATATACAGCACACACTGGAAGGTTGACACGGGTGTGAATTGTCCTCTAGAGGATGGAGTGCTGCCTTCACTAAGAGAGATTGCTCTGCAGCCTCCAACAGTTATTTGAACACTCTGTCATTCAGGCCACTTTAGGAAGACACAGTATGCGATCACACCAGTGGTATAATTCAATATAGCAGGAAACATAAATAAATACAAGAAAAATGTGTTCTGCCTTTGTTCCATTTACGTCCTACATTGTAAGGCTAAAAACCCTTTAACCAGAAAATTATAAGCATCCTGAAGTTGAATCTATACAACAGTGTACCTTAAAAATTGATGCAGGTAAAAGAGCAATTGAACAAATTCACCATGACCCTGGAAAAGTTCAATTTACTGCTGCTAAAAACGCTAAATCTGAAAGAGTAGCATCAAGCAAAACTTCAAAACCCAGAACATTCTACTAATGCAAGTAGCCTGAAAGGAAGGCATCATGAGGAATGCCACTGTGGTATAAAAGACACATCCCTCTCTGTTCTCAACTCCTTTAGCCCTTCCAATGGGGAGAAGCAAACAATCCTACCCAGGTGTGCACTCCTATGAACCACAGGAGTGGCATGGCACAATAACACCAGAGGTACAGATATGGTTCTCATACGTTGGGCAGTGACAAACACGTCTCTCGTATGACGTAAAACTCTCAACAACATGGAAATCATGCCTGGGCTAGGATCTTGAAGGAGAACATACAACCATGTTTTTTCTAAACCATCATAATACCTCACTACATTCTAAATATTTATCTTTCTACCCATAGGTAAGTTGTCTCTACCCTTATCAAGGAAACTTCCCTTTGCCACAGACAAAGACCACTAAAGAAAACCTCAGTAATTAAAAACACAGAGTGGTGGATCCCACTCCAGATGAATATATCTAGAAAATAACTCTCGCACCTAAGTCTGGGGGACACTGCAGAAGGGCCCAAAAGACTGTTAACAGCCAAGGGACAGAAGAGATCACAGTGATGCTGTGTCTCACAGTGATGTCAGAAGTTGTACCTCTGAATTCTCACTGACACAACCACCTAAGTGTGAGCTGAATAGGTTAACAATAGACATGTCAACATGGAAGAAGGAAAGCTCAGAACACATCAACCACACACACACACACACACACACACACACACAGAGAGAGAGAGAGAGAGAGAGAGAGAGAGAGAGAGAGAAGAGAAAGAAACAAATAATGAAAGAAAAAACTACAGGCAGCTAAGGAATGCTGAGTATGAGATCTTCCTGAGAAGAACACACCAATCAGTTATCTGATACCAAATGGCGAAATGTGGAAACATACATTCAAGTAACGTGACTGAGCAGGAGTGTGTGTGTGTGTGTGTGTTTGTGTGTGTGTACATATACATATACACATACACATTTACACATACTTAGAAGACTACAATAACTACTGATGGAAAGGAATCATAAATTTCAGCAAGAGGGAGGCCGGGTACATGTGAGCACTTGGAAAGAGAAAAAGCAAAGGGTTGGGATGATGTAACTACATTACAATCTCAGACATAAATAATTTTGAAAAGAGGTAAATACTCTTATTCTAAAGAGACCTGCTGGAAATAAATTAATTTCAGTTTTACTTATCAATCTATTGAATGCTCATGTTAAAACACAACACAGAAACATCATCCGTCTAATATTGCAGGACTGACTCCGGTGATGTAATAGAGCAAACACGAAGTGACTACCTAGTTCACCCCGAGAAAGCACAGATTGTTAGCATTGGGAAATAAATTAAAATAATTCATCACATTAATGAATGTTACGGCAATGGCAACGACATTCTCCATATGTGATAAAATTCACTATCTTCAGCTCACAGAGGAAAATGAGGGTTCCTGGAAAATTAGAGTTAGAAGTAGCTATTTAACCCGATTAACGCCATCTTGTGCCCCAACTCCTATCCCTGAGAAAGAAAATAAGAACCAGAGAAAAGAAATCTTTGATGGTATTTTTGAAAGGAAGTGGTTCTTCATTATCATGTCAGTGGAGCATTTTGCTTGGTCACAATTAGTGCAGTTAAGCAACAAATCAAATTAAAATCAATCCGTTGATAAAATGTAATGAAGCCGTCACTTTCTAAAGGTGCTATTTTTCTCTACTTTAAAGAAGAAACAAATGAATATACAGTTTAAAGTTTAGCTGATGTGCAAAATACAAAATGAACTGACATTATATCTTGAAGGCTGTAAGGGTGTGTGTGTGTGTGTGTGTGTGTGTGTGTGTGTGTGTGTGTTCTGATATATTATCCGGAAAGATAACCTCAATAGTATAAAAGAGTTCCCAGAAATATGTTTTGCCAAATGTGCAAAAGTTCTATAAGGAAACTGTGTGAGTCACGGGAAATATTTGACCTGGGGGTGTGTGCACGAGTCTGCCCATGTGTCACCGCACATGTGTGAAGATCAGAGAACAACCTCTGAGGAGTCAGTTTCCTACAGCATGTGTGTCCCAGGGTTCAAACTCAGGTCATCCGGCTTACAGGCTCAGAATGACTTCTGAGCAATAAAAACAACCTATGTAATGAAATACATCGTGCCTGGGAGACTCAAAGTGATGTGGAGAATATTAAGAAGTTTAAATAGGTTTAAAATTTAAACAGGAAGACTCACTACCATGTTACACCATCCTCAAAATTCAACTAGTAAATAAAAATAGCCTTGTGACAAACATAGGGATAAACCTGAGGATGTTAATGGGAGAGCTGATTTATGAGATTGGGAGAAAGGTCTCATTACTGTTGTATTTCTTGAAGAAGGGAAAGCATTAAGAAGCCTAGTGACACCGAACTTCAGTTCATCAAACACAACATAAAGATAACTTTTTTAAAGGTGCAGTTTAAAGAAAGCGTTTATAAAATAAAAGGATAACATTGCTAACAGCCGTAAAGTGAATAACTTTAAGATACAAGAAACAATGTAAATATTTAGGGGACAATGTAGAAAGAGAGAGAAAAATAGAATTACTTGCTGTGGTTCTATTTATATAGTTTTACTTCATACAAAGTAGAAAGCATATTTTTAGGAGCAAATCTTTGAGATTGTCTCTTTCATTGGAGATGATTATGAGTCACTTGTGCAGTACGTTAATGTTATTTTGCAATGTACAAATATATCCTTAGTCAACTTGACCTGAAGGGATTATCTTTCCTTCTCACAAACTGCTTCAAATTTGCTGCTTCTGTTCATACTTTGTTCTTTACCCCCTTAACCCCTGCAGTGCTGTCTGATTTTTTTTTAATCTATTTTTTTCTACGTTTTGCAAAGAACCTTCAACATCACTTATCTATCTGATGTATTCACATTCTTGAACATTGTCTCACTGGTTTCTTGAGTTTGTGTATACATATTGAGTCTAAGTTAGTATCATTTCCTTAAGAAAGGATACCAGCAGCTATAATGATGGCTTAGTCAATAAAGTGTTTGCCTTGTGAACAGTAGAACTTGAGTGTGAGCCCCAGAATTCATAGTTTTTTAAGAAAGGTCTCCAGTGCTGTGTTATCCACTGGTATTCCCAGCACTGGGAAAGAAGAGGCAAGAGCTCGGGCCAACCAGACTTGCCTACTTGGCCTGCTTCAAGCCAGTGAGAGAACCTGCTATACACACACACACACACACACACAGAGAGAGAGAGAGAGAGAGAGAGAGAGAGAGAGAGACAGACAGACAGACAGACAGACAGACTGACAGACAGACAGAGACAGAAACACAGAGACAGAGACACAGAGAGACAAGACAGAGATAGAGACAGAGAACTCCACAACATAGACAGGGCTTGAAGTTCAACAATCAAGTTTGTCTTCTGACCTCCAATGAATACACATAAGGATATATACATATATGCACACATACAAAAATCATGCATAAATATGAGATTAGAAAAAGAAAAAAAAAAAAGCTCTACTTCCTGATCCAGTTCTGCATTTCCCTGGAAGACTCCATGTCCATTAGCACAGGACTTCTTGCACATGAATGTTCATTGGAGAATTAAAAACAATAGCAAAGTTATGAAAGCAATGTATGTGTCCATCAACAGATAAATAATGAAGAATATGTGAAATATAGACATGAGGAAACTTTCTTTACCATCAAGAATAATAAAGTCAGGTCCTTTGTAGGAAAAAAGAAATGGGTACATCTGCAGTTAATCATATTAATTGAATTCAACCACTTCTGGAAACAAATAACATATATCCCCCCCATTTATAGTTCTTAGATTGTGTCACATAAAATCATACATGTTTGCACAAATGGGGTTAGAAGATGCTTTCACTATTCAGTATGTGAAATCGAATGTCAGCCTTCAGTTAATAACATAAATACCTGATATAATCCACTAAAGGGGTAAAGGGGCTTAGGCCTGGAAGACGGCTCACTCAGCAAAGTGATTATTGTGCAAACACGAGGACTTGAATTTCATCTCCAGAATTTACGTTAAAATGCTGGGCATAGTAACATGAGTTTATAATCCCAGAGCCAGGTAGGGGAAAACAGGCAGATCCCTCTCTCGGCCTCACTGGCCAGCCAGCTGTCTATTTGCAAGTCCAAGGACAGTGAGAAAATCTGTCTCAAAAAGATGAGGTTGATTGTAACCTGGGAACTACAGTTGAGGTGTGTTCTGACACATACACCAATACACATACACATATGTGTTTCTGTGCACACATGCAGGGTCACACACACACACACATATATATACTTAAGTGCATGCACATGCACACACACACATACATAAAAACAGATAATATAAACTGAATAAGAAACATTCTGTGATATTACTGCATTCTGGAGCAGCTTAACAAATTTCACAAATATATAATTGAAGTTTCTGAACTGATAAGCTTTTGCATGATACAGGTTTCTTTTTTCAATTTGGCAAAACTATGTGCTTAATTTAATCGATCTAAACATCTTTAGTCACAATGAAAACAAAGGCTAACGGTGCATAAACTTAGATTTTTGAGTTAGTGGGTATTTTATCTTATTTAGAAATCAGCTAGATATTTAATTAATATCTCTTAACTTTTAGATTAAAAGTTACCAAACATATCCTGCTGGATTTTTATGGGAAAATATAATATCATTGTCATTTCCTACATTGTATTCTTTAATGCACATAGATTTGTTCATGTTTGACTGTAGTTCTCATGTATTTTTAATTTTACACCATTCTGTTTAATTTATACAGTATGATGAAGATGAAGGGATATACTTCATATCTTTACCTCTTTCTTTGGGGAAAATAGACATTCCATTTCATTTGTAGTACATGATGGGACATAGAAAAGCAATATTATGTTCTGTATAATTAAACTTCAGACTGGCCTCATTTGAAGCATAGGTTCAACTAAAGAAATGTAGTGAGTGGTGATCTCGTCATGATTGTGTAATTAGACCCCTCGGTTCTCAGATACTCAGTTAAACATTACCCTGGGTATTTTTCTAATGGTATTTTAGGTCTATATACAAATCTATAAAACAAATAAAGCCAATTGTCTTCTCTCATATAGGCAGATGTCACCCAGTTTGCAATTTTAGTGTAGAGCAAAGGGAATGACTGCCCACTAGTGAGGGGTGATTGATCCCTGGTTGCCTTCACAACTGAGTCTTCCTGGTGTTCTAACTTTTTTGCAGATTTATTAACATTTATATAAGTGCACTTGAGCTGTTTTCAGACACAGCAGATGAGGGCTTCAGATCCCATTACAGATGGTTGTGAGCCACCATGTGATTGAGGGGAATTGAACTCAGAACCTCTGAAAGAGCAGGCAATGCTCTTAACCACTGAGCCATCTCTCCAGCCCCTAACTTTTACATCGGGTCTACACCCTGGATCCTTCTGCTTCTCTGTTGTTTGGACCCACACTGAGCTGGTTCTGGTTCACTGGAGAACTGTGACTAACTCAAAGCTCATTCTAAAGCATGACTCTTTTTGAAAGTTATAATCATAAAGCTTCTACACCACGCATGTCAATGTGAACTCATATGTTCCTCATAAGTGCTCTTGGACTGTGAAGATGACATAATCCATTAAATAAAGCCACGCGGCACCACATGTTATTTTGCTTTTATAGCTTTTCAGTAACACATTAGACGAGTATCAAAAATACCATAAAAACATTTCAAGAAATTAAACTTGCAGCTGATTGTTTAACTGTGAGTGGGGCATCTAAAGCCATGACAGTCATGCAGTTCTGTTCATTCCTGTATTTATTTTTTATTTACTGTTTTATTTATTATTTATTACCTAGTAGACATAAACTAAGCTTATGTGCCTTGTCAATCTAAACACAATTAAAAATGTATGTTCATGTCATATTCAATTCTAATGCCTCAGAAGACACAGCATCTTTTATTAAACCAGCCGTGATAAACTACCTTCCCCTATCAAATATCTATCCAGATAATGTGAACTTGAAAATATTTGAGTTTATAATTGTTTTTTGACAATTTTTAAAGATGTATTTTATTTTTTTTCATTTTATTTGTGGTATGTGTATGTGTGTACCCGTGGAGTCCAGAAGGCACTTCAGTTGCAGGGGTGCTGGGGGGCTCAACATTGCTGCTGGGATCCAAATTCTGATCCTCTTCATAGAGCAGCAAGAATTATCAACCACGGGTCCATCTCTTTATCCCTTTTATTTCTGAAAAATTTAAGAATAATATATACAAGTATTTGTTTCTCCTTACGCCAATTAACATTGAGCTTTTTTGACAATGGTTTTTGATGAATGGTTTAATGAAACCATTCAAAGGATGTGTGTGTGTGTGTGTGTGTGTGTGTGTGTGTGTGTGTGTGTAAATATACATATATATGTGTGTGTGTGTGTGTGTGTGTGTGTAAATATGAATATCAACTTGCTTCTTGGTCATGATGTTTGTGCAGGAATAGAAACCCTGACTAAGACAATGATTATATATCATATTGAATATATGATAGTTAAAGACAGGTATATTCAAACTGAAATTACTATGGCTTTTAGCATGGCTTTAGTCTTGCATAGATGCAAGGATACATATTTTGTGGTGTGTTCTTTGTCTCTTTATATTTTTATCCAGATTACATTTTAAGCAGATGGAACAAATTGTTACCTGCTCAATATAGTACCAAAAATTTTTGTTCCAATACAAATGAAACACTCTCTTAAGGTTTTTTTGCTCCTATGTATAGTATTATAGGGAACTAAATAAACTAAACTTTGATGAAGAGATTCAGGGATCACTCAAAGCTATTGGATGTTTTCATGTCTTAGTTTCAAACATTTAATGTTCAGTGTATTTCTCAGCCTCTTCAGTCCTAGGTGATTTAGAGGTTTTTGAGTTCATTAAAACACTCCCCACAACCCCGTTCCAACCACTGAAAGAATCAGAAGCTACAAGTTGTAGTCCCTGTAGGCTGAAATTGAAAGACAGGGTGTTATAAAGACAGGTCAGGAGGTCTTAACTGAAACTCCAAATTATTCTTAGTAAAGCCATGGCAATAAGAAAAGAGAGATCATACTTGCAATCATTGACATCTTTCAGTCACCCAGACTTGAGTAAAAAAAAAAAAAGAAAAAAAAAAAAATGATGGAAACAGGTTCCAGATTACTGAAAAGTTCTCATGACAATTCAGGATCAAGCAGGGAGAGCAAAGAGTCTTTTATTTTTTTAATTGGATATTCTCTGTATTTACATTTCAGGTGTTATCCCATTTCCCCAATCCCATCTTCCCTCCCCCTCCCATTGCCATCATGAAGGTGCTCCCTCTGCCAACCACCCTCTCCCACCTCAGCACCTGGGCATTCCCCTACACTGGGAAAACAAGCCTTCTCTGGACCAAAAGCCTCTCCTCCCATTGATGCTAAACAATGCTATCCTCTGCTGCATATGCATTTGGGGCCCTGGGTCTCTTCATGCAAAGGAGAAATGAGGAGTAAAGTTTAGAAAAGGTGCCTTCTAAACAAAGAGACATACAATGATATTCAAATCAATACTCTTTTTTATGGCCTCCCATCGATACCATTTACATCTTCCAAAAGATGCTTAATATACATCTCCACAAGCCAGTGTCACTCTCAGAAACAGAGGAGGAGAAAGTAAGCAAGGATCCATGTTGTGCCAGGCAGCTAGCGAAGGTAAAGAGAAATGTAAGGTCCTTGGTACTTGTTAAGAATTAATTTAGATGTAGGCCATGGAAATAGGTAAAGGACAATCAGATACAAGCTGCAAAGAGGGTACCCAGGATTCCTGCATTTCTGTCTGGTTGTGTTACTTTTATAAATTCATTCATCAATACCTGACGTGAAGCCACTTGACAGCACAAAAGTTTATTTTGACTCACAGTTTGAAGCTGCATTCCATTTCTTGTTCATTTGGAGATGAGTCATTTGGAGAACTGAAGGATGGATTCTAGTGGTCATATAATTGTTCCCCTTTCCCTTTGATATTGTCTAGTGCCTTAGCCAATGGGATCTTACTATGCAAATTTTGGCAAATGTTACTGCCTCAGTTCATCCTTTCCTGGAATAGTTTTCATTGGGACAGTGAATACTCTAGGTATTTCTAAATACAGTTAAATTGGCAGGGAAGTTTAACCACACTGGCCAACTATGACTCAGTAGTTAGCCTGAGAACTGGACATGTTAAATAGACCCAGAAATATCTCCAGCCCAGCAAGTAGAAAAACAAACAAAAAAAAAAAAAAATGCTCTCTACAAATACAGTTAGCACTCAAGATACAAAATCAAGAAGGGATGAAAACATCATTTGCTGTCATTGCTGTCCACAAACTTGCCCCATGTGAGGCCATGCCAGATACTAGCCTACATGAGTGAGAGATCCACCGTGGGTCCATGCATTCGAACACTTAGTCTTTACTCATACTGCTTGGGAAGGTTAAGGAAGATTTAGGAAATGGAACCTTGTAGGGAGAATTACAATACTAGGATGGGGATTGAGAATTTATAACCTTAGCCCATGTCCTGCTCTCTGTCTTTCTCTCGTGCTTCCCAAGCTTCTTGCTCCCACCATAATGCCTCCCCTCACTGTACCGATGCCTTTCTTACTGGACTCTAAACCAAAAATGCACTCTTTTTTTTTATTAAATTGCTTTTTAAACGTAGGTTGTATTTTGTCACAGCAACTGACATGGAACTAATAAAGCCCTACATAGTATTTTCTACCAGTGTCCCACCCCATTATACTCCTCTTATTACAAAGATGACAAAGGACATTGGAAATGAATAAGATACAAATGCAATCCCTAAGAAGTAAAATATTCATAACCAAGATTCATGATACTCAAGTGTTTTAACCTGATAATCTAAAGGTTAAAAAGAAAGATGTGAGGTTTATAACTACTTCAATATACCCCAGGCAGGGATCAAATTATCTAACAGGGAAGAATTCTGACTTTATATTCTTAATCAGAGACTATGTGCTCTTACTTTTGATGCACTCAGAGAATAGGGACTGTCTACCATTCCCTCTAAATCATAAAACTTATTCAGGAATAGTTTGTCATCTTGTACCATCTTAGGCTGAAATGAGTGTAGACTTACAAATAATCTAATAGAGAACAGATAACAAAAACAAAAGATAAAAATTACCAGCACATACTTCCAAGTCACACAACACTATCCTCTTCCTGAATAACCCACAAACCATGGTCAAAAGCATCACAATCACAATGGTTTGGGCTCCAATAGGAAAAGACAGAAGGTCCTGCTGTTCTGTGCCAGTGAGATGAATAATCTCCATTCTCTTGGAATTTGCAGGAAACTCCCTTGGACAAGGCCAATAGGAACTGACTTCTCAAGAAGTTCTGCTTGAGTTAGATAAGGGACATTCAGATTAGATTTCAAAAAAGTTTTTTGCTCCATAAAATCTAAAAAGCAAGACATAGAAACAAAGACCTAATTTTATTCATTGAACTATGTCAGTAGCTGAAATACCTTGAATAATACTTTGAAAATGTCTTGACTGGTTTGAATAGCTACTCTCACAAAATAAAATGGAATTATTCTGAATTCTGTGAATTATGTCAAGAAAGATATTATGGGTTTGATATCAGGTGATCTTGTTATTAAAAGAGAGTCACCAGGGGCCATCCTCGGCTTTATTACTCTAGGACTTCATTTGCTGTTACTGACCCAGTGGCTAGCCCTCTGCATTATCATAAGCACTAAATATGTTAGTAACTTATACTATTTCTTGCATTGTACTCCAGTTGGTAATCTTTGCCCAGATTTACTACCAGCTTCAATATGCTAGTAAATCACTTTTCAGTTTTGTGGAATGTAAGAGCTCAAAGCAGGAAATTCATATTCTGGCCTAATCTCATGAGGGATTTCCTCTCTATGTTTAACACCTTCATGTGCTCTATGAATATTCAGTGGCTCCTGAGATCTATACCTAAATCTGATACCTAAAACCTGAAGCACGGTTCATGCTTAGAGGACAGGTAAAAAATAATTATCAATAATATAAAAATATATTTGCTGATAAAAGAAGAGCATTACTTGAGAGAGAAGCTTTGGAGTGGTAAGTATAAGATAGCAAAGATAATTTCAATGTTTTGTGATTCATTAATTTAAACAATTATTTCTTTTCATTATTTTAACGATTTATATTTACTTACATGCTTATGTGTGTGTGTGCATGCATGCCAGTGTGTGTGTGTGTGTGTGTGTGTGTGTGTGTGTGTGTGTATGTAGAGGTATGCCACACATGTTTGCATGCCACAAATTCCAGAAAAGAATACTAAATTCCCTTGGTGCTATGGCTTTGGGCAGCTGTGTGTTGCCCAGCGCAGGTGCTGGAAATTGAACTGAGGTTCCCGGTTAGAGCAAGACGCATTTTTAACTGCTCAACTATCTCCAGCTTATGAACAATTATTAATTACCAGTAATTGTGGTGGAATCTGGAGACATATAAATAAGTCTGTGTTCCACTGAGATTACTGTAGAAATAGTAGACTTTTAATTAATTTTAATTTAGTGGGTATTTGATGTATTATGGACAAGCCTTGGCCACTGGTAATCTCTGATTAGAATCCCTTCTCTGCCATCTTCACAGCCAAGTCTGTAGATTCCCTTCACTACTCTAGGGCTCGATTGCATGAAAAGTCTGTGATTTCTTTTTGCCTCCTTCATCTTCCCAAGTTTTATATGCTGTTACCTGATACCATTTTGACACTGAAATCCTGTTTTTAGACCAATTTGCTTACATGTTTATATATGTAGTTTAATAACTTATATAGCAGGCACTAGGAAGCTAGTTTGGCCAGACTACACTGACTCTCTCTTGGCCCACACAGTGACTAAAAGCTTAGAAAAAAATCCTGGAGTCAGCCTTCAATTGTCTGTGTGTTCCTTTTAATCAAGGGTCAAACTCCTACTCAAGTCTGTAGAACTGTGATAATGATTAAGAAATGTTTGTCTACTTAATTGTCCTCATCTCCCTTCACAGTAGAAGGCTCAGAGACAAGTCATTGCCATAAAGCTGCAGTTTATTGGGATTTCAGGAAGATGAAGTGCAACCCTGAAGTCATGTAGGACAAACCACTTCTAAGAGTTGAGTGACTATGGGAGAGGAGCTGAATGGATCTTCATGGAAAGGGATTTCCCCCTCCATGTGATGAGAGAGATGAAGGCCATGATTCAGACCTTCTTAGTTACTTTTCTCCTTGCTATGATAAAATACACCAAGAGAAACTCAAAAATAGAGAGGTTATTCTGTTTCCCATTTGAAGGGTTAGCCCATGAGGGCAGGGAAGTTGTGAAGGCAGGAGCTTGAGAAAGCTGCTTCCACATCTAGTAAACGGAGAGAGATAAATGCAAGAATCTAGCTCATTTTCTACTTTTATTAAATCTAGGACCCCAGTCCTTAGGATGGTGACATCTATAATTAAGATAGGTCTTCCCAAGTCAATAAACCTAACTTAAGTAATTCCGCACAGGCATGCCTAAAGGCTAACTCAAGCTAGGCAATCTCTCTGAAGGATGCAACAGAGTCTTCTAGGTGATCTATCAAATTGATAGTCAGTAGTAACCGTCACAAGAGTTTAATAGTTATTAGACTCCCTTACATGACCTGAGCTAAAACAATGACAGATGAAACTTTGCCTTGACCAAAACATTTCAGTTCTTCATACCTGTTGCCCTCTGTCATAGTTCTTTTTGTAGATACAAGCTCACTTCAGCCCCCTAATGATGTAAGTCAACTTGTAGTCACTAGATCCTGCTATTTGTTTCTGTTTGCAGATATTAATTAAATTCTCTCTCCTTCTAATCACCACTCATATCTTTAAGCAGCATATAGGTAGAACCTAACTTATTGAAACTCTTAGAACCTGTAAGTTTGCCCTAAAATTTGACTTGCACACACACACACACACACACACACACACACACACACACACACATACACACACAAACACATGCACAGTCTCACTTCTTCACTTTGAATTTCTGTGGAGTTGGGAGCAGGACTAACTGTGTATGTAGTCTTTGGAAAATATAAAATAGTGTATTTCATGTAATAGGCAACAAATATATCTATGCAAGTCTATGAAGTATGTTTTTTCATTTGTCCATCTAAACCTGTACTCTATTCTGTAATTTGTGCTGGCCCATCGATCTATGGACCTCATCAAAAGAAAATTTACTGGAAACAAAAAGAGATCAGATTCAAATCTTTGTTATACTGAACTGATCTTATCCATCTGCTCAGACACTTTTCACTTGCCAATTTGGGCATAAGGTTCCTACCCTTATGTGACTGTCCACCTCTGACCATCATAAGGAATCGTTTTGTGGGGCTTTGAATATTCTATGCCCATAAGGAGTAGGATCGTTAGATGGTGTGGCCTTGTGGGAGGAAGTGTGTCACCGTGGGGTGGGCTTTTGAGGTCTTCTCCTATATTCAGGCTCCACTCATTGTGTCAGAGAACTTTCTCCTAGCTTCCTGGGGTTGTCAGTCTCTCCTGGTTTTCTTAAGATCAAGATGGAGAACTCTCAGCATCTTCTCCAGCACCATGTCTGCCTGCACGCTGCTGTGCTTCCTTCTATGACGATAATGGACTAAATCTCTGAGGTTGTAAGCCAGCCCCAATTAACTGTTTGCCTTCGTAAGAATTGCCTTGGTCATGGTGTCTCTTCATAGCAATGGAAGCCCTAATCAAGATACCTTTTAATAATCACCTTCCTCTTGAATAATCTAAATTTGAATATGCACCCCCCCCCCCAATAAAACCATCTCTTCAATGGTTGTAGAGATGTTTTAGGTAAAGAGGGGATAATGTGGAGAATACATGAAGTAAGAAGAGCAAGGTTTTGTTTAGATTGGAAAAGACAGTTGTTATGTTGGAGGCTGGAGGAAATTGGAAGAGAATTAGAACAAGTGATGAAGAAAACACTCTAGGAGGTTTGTTACTGATAAGTAAAAAGATCCTGAAACAGTATGGAGGGCCTAATTTCGTAGAACTCAATTGGCAAACTCCCTTGACTTTTTCTAGCAGGGTTTTAGGAAAACAAGATCAAGAGGGTTGTAAAGAGAAAATGAAGTGAAGTAAAACAGAACAGGAATGAGAATTTTAACGAAATTGGGCCTGATAGGAAATTATGTCCTGACTTTCAAAGGGACAGAAAGGGTCACTTGCAGGAAAGAAACGGGAGTCTAAAGGAAGAGATGTGAACCTAAGAGGCTGGCAGGGAAGGATGGTGAGTAATCTTGGCTCTTAGTTCCAATAAATGAAATGTTCACAGTACTGAGCCCACAACATAGATAGCCCAAGGTACGCACACACAGGGCTTGACCTGCTGCAGTATACTTTACATGCATATTATTAAACTCCCTCCTGTTTAAACCATCTTCTTAAGGTACAGGATTAGGAGAACATCCTTGCTATTATTCAGAAAATTATTCAGAAATTCTTCTCTGGGCTTACTTCCGATTGATCCTCCCTTACAGTTTCTAGAATTTAAATCTTCAAAATTCCTCTAAACTTTGCCACCTTGGTTCTTCTCCTTTTTTTCCCAACAATTTGCATTTCTGACAAATTATGAACCACCACCAGATTTTAGGCCTAGCTTTAAAGTAAGTGCAGGGGAGAGAGGGAAAAAGGAGAGAGAAGAAAATGCAAAATAATCACATTAAGAAAACAATCAAGCTCCTGATTGCAATATAAAAACGGGAGGGGATGCTGTGTGCTGCCTCACAGACTCCACACAAAGGTTGCCAGGGGAACCATCCTGCTCCTCAAAAGGATACCCCTGTGATGTGTTTGTCTGTCTCTTTTCTTTTCCTTTGGAACTCTCAACCTGAAATCTCCCATCTTCTGATTGGCTTGGTTTCCACCTCTGAAAAATTCCTTTTTGCTGTTCAAATCATAGAATCCATTATGTTGGCAATATATAAAAAAGCATTGATTTTTTTTTTTCATCAGAAGTTATGAGCGCAATATGCAATAGAATTTTCTACTCTCCCTGGAGCCCGTAAAAAATCAGAAAGTGTAAATTGAGTTTGCCTGTAAGTATCTTTCATTTTTTGTTTTACGGTCTATGTAGTTTTAGATTATAAGTTCCTTCAGGGCAGGCACTAGATCCACAATTTTTCATAGAATTCCCCACAGAAATTAGACAGGCTGACAGCTACAAAAAGTAAATAACTCTGTTTTTTTTTTTCTTATTACATATAGGATTAAAAGTGAATTTTGAAAACTGTGAACCGACTTTTGGGTTCAATTAGCTAACTTAGGTATGAATCCCCCTCCCCTTTCACCCCTTGCCAAAGGTGAACTAGATCTAAGAATCAAAACAACAAAGGGAACAACATATTTTGTCGCATGACAGAAAATAGGTGGTTGAAGTATTTAAAAGCAAAATAAAAGGACATTACCATTTCTTCTGGTGTTTATTCTAGCCCTTGTCCCTGGTCTCAGTGCAGCCTGTAGTTTGAGTAACAGAGCTGACCAAATGAATTAGCCAAAACAAAATATATTAAGACTGTGTTTACTAAACATGATCTAAAATCATTAACTAAGATATTGTTTTAAAACCTATAGGGATGATAAAGACAAAATGAATTTGTAGCTCTAATATGAAATACCATAACAATCAAAATTAATTAACTCCCCTGTAAAATACAGATGTGTGGATTCAGCAAACGTATATTAGACCTTTGTGTATGCAGATGATATTAAGTGCAGTGGGCATATGAATTTAAAATAGAAGACAACATTGTTATGTTGAGGGAAATTAGCATATGTGGATATGTTTCTGAGGGAGAATAATAATTGCTGTTTATAATTCTAGTCTTGACTGCTGTTTGAGTATAATTTCAATTTTAGATACAAGTGCTATAGAGGGAAACATTCTGACATGTCTTAAAACATCAAAACTACAAGGAAAAGCCTATTTCATATGATTGCAATGAGTGCTACAATGCTCAACAATGATTGTCAACGAAATGGGATCACCAGTTCACCAAGACGAGCCTCTGAGCTTGCCCACGGGAGATTATCTAGATTAAGTTAACCTTGGGCACATCTGTGAAGAAGTATCTATATTGGCTTAACACAGACAGAAAAAGACCTGTCCTGAATTTGGGTAACCCCATTCCTAGGCCTGGGTTCCTGGACTGCATAAAAAGGAGAAAGGGATGCAACATCCCTCATTGCTTCCAGCAGTGGTTCTCAGCCTGTGGTCCACAACCTCATTAGCAAACCTCTATTTCCAAACAAGCCTGGGCAAACCTTTAGTGATGGTAGAATGTTGCAGATACAGAACCAACTAGCCTGGAATAACTTTACCCTCCTTAAGCATTCATTGCCCACCTGTATGTCTTACTTAGCATCCCTGTGACTGTCACCATGTAACAGGTCACTGGATTGCAGCACCCACCATGCTAAAACTGTTATCAGGTTCTGTCTAAATCGAGAGCAGAAGGCTTTGTCCTTTCCTATAACCAGCCTGCCTGAAGTGTGCCACCAGTGTTATTTGAACTGTGTGGATTTGTGAGTTTCTTTGTTCTGTATATCAAAACATCATGGAAAAAGTTGTGGCCATGTAACATGGAGTTTAGGGTGACATAAATATGTGCTCTTGGGTCATGGCCATTCATATGTGGCTCCAGAATAAACTATCTCTTGTCCACCTTTCAGTGAGAGCTGTTTTTACATCAACAGAAAAGAAGGATTTTGGCGTACTATCTCTCTTCTCTGCAGCAACATTACCACCTTATACATAAAAAAATGATGGTGATGAAATATAGGCCAGGACACATGCATATGTCAGGTTTTCCCAGCCCTGAAATCTCTACCTTGGAGGCAAGTTTGCTGGCCTCAGCCTTTCCCCTCCCCCAGCATGGGATTCCAGGAGAAATCTTACCTCTTACTGTTTCAGTAGTCTGATAATGAAGGGAAGACCATGTGTGTCTGTCTTTAGGACATGTCCTTTCCAGACATGAGAGCTATACAAGCACATGAGGTTAAATGAGAAGAGGACTCTGGCTGAAGTTACTTTGATGAATTATTTAAAGTAATAACTTGGAGCTGAAAAGATGGCTCATCAGCTAAAGCACTTGCTGTTGCAGGACCAGAGTTCAGACACTCAGCACCCAAATAAAGGCCAGGGGGGTATCTTGGCCTGACTGTAATCCCAGCACCCCAGAGGTAAACATTGCGGCTCCCATGAGCAATCTAACTAACTAGACCAGCCAACTATGTCAGCATGGAGTTTAAGTGAGTACAATATTTCAACATATAGGGCAGAGAGTATCCAAGAAGATATTCAACATCAACATCTGACCTCCACATGTAAATATACAAATGTGCATCTGCATACACATGCACCACACACATAAAAATGAACACATACACAGACACACACTCTCGGGCACACTGCACATAAAAGCACATGCATAAAAAAATATAGAACACAGTCGAGATTTGAACTCTACTAATTTAATGAGTAGAGATGATAAATTTCAGCTCTGCCAGAAGTTCTTTATCATGGATATGAGGTTCTGTTCACCCACTTACCTTCTGCCATAGCGTGGGCCTGTCATTTTCTTTTTTCTTTCCTTCTTCCTTCTTGTTAATTCATTTATTTGGTTTGTATCCCCATCACTATGACACCCCACCCTGCCTCTTACAACCTCCTCCTCTCATAATCTCTCCCCCAAGCCCTCCTCCCCTTCTCTGAGAGGGGACGGGACCTCACCAAGTACCCCTATTCTGGCCCATCAAGACAGTGGGGTTAAGTGCCTTCTCTCTCACTGAGGCCAGGCAGGTAGTCCAGAAGAAAGAATGTATTCCACAAATAGGCAACAGCTTTAGGGATAACCCCCTGCCCCAGTTGTTCAGAACCCACATGAGAACCAAGCTGCACATCTGCTACATACCTCAGGGAGAGAGGAGAACTAGATTCAGGCCAGGTACATTTTTGGTTGGTGGTTCAGTCTCACAGTCCCCAGTGGTCCAGATTAGTTGACTCTGTTGGTCTTCTTGAGGCTTCCCTATCCCCTTTGGGAACCTCAACCCTTCCCCCAACTCTTCCATAAAAGTCCCCAAGTTCCAGACAATGTTTGGCTGTGGCTCTCTGAATCCATCTGAGTCAGCTGCTGGGTGGAGCCTCTCAGAGGACAGTTATGTTTGACTCCTGTCTGCAAACCTAACAGTATATCCTTAATAGTGTCAGAGATTTGTACTTAACAATGGGATGTGTCTCTAGTTGTACAGTTATGGCTTGGCCATTCCCTCACTCTCTGCTCCATCCTCCACCCCTGGTTAACTAAAACTGCTATAGTTTGTAGGCAGTGAAGCCATTTATCACAGAAATAATGTGTGGATATTACTGCATTTCTCTATACATGATAGATTTTTGTTTTAAAGAAAAGTAATGCATTCAGAAATCAATCCGGATGTCTTAAGTCATGGAAAGAGAATTATTTATGGAATTAACTTCAACATTGGAACAAGCATAAAAACTATATGAAATGCATGATAAAGAATAATCTCATCAGAGGAAATGGGGTCCAGGCAACCACAACATAAGATCGGCTGAAAGAGGAGAATTTGCTTCATAATTTGTCTGGAGTAAGGGGTCATTTTGCATAATGTCCCCTAAGTTTTTAACTGCATAGAAATTTGAATTTCTTCATACTCTTGCCAACATTTATCATCTCTCCATTTGAAAAGGCAGTTGCTCTTCTAGCAAGTATAAAATAGTATATTATTGTGCTAGGTGAGATACGCCAACCAAACAAAAATCTATATTATACTATTGCTGTATCTAAAACAGTCACTCAATTGGGGATAATTTTCATATTAAGGCAAACTAATTAATTTAATTAATTCGTACTCACACAGACATATTAGTAATAGGTGTTGCTAGGACCTGAATAAAGGATAAACAGAGGGCATTTCTGAATGGGTATAAAAAATTATATATGTAAGCTAAATACATTCCAGAGATCTGGTAGACAGCATTGTGCCCACTAGACAATATGCATTATGCTTTTAAAATCTGGTAAGAAGCTAGAACTCAATTTTAATTTGATCAGCAGAGTGAAGTGGGGGTGAATATTTCATGAAATGGTCCATGGTTTAGATTCAAATTGTGCTGGAAATAATGTATACCATCAGATGCAGGGGAAAGCAATGGTGAGCTTTCTGAATAGACTCTTCAGAAAACTTTCAAGGTTGGCTCATCCATGCAGCCTAAGTCCTCAAAGCACTTTGCAAAGGAAAAGAGACATGTCTTAGTTCATAAGATAATGTGATTCAAATTACTTTTTCCTCCTGCAGGCAGCTGGGTGTCTTTGACCCAACTACACAAATGTAGAATGCTCATGGGCTCTTTCCAGGCTCCTGGTTGAATAAATAAGCAAGTGAATCTCAGAAGCACGTGTGTAAAGTTCGGCTCATGTGCAAAAACAATTGCTTCTTGTGACTCTAATCTGCCTTCTAAAGGAAAATAAAATGCTTTGGACCCAAAGATCACAATTCAACTTCCTCTGTTATTGTTTTCGTTCAGTTGTTGAGAGAGCCTGACTAAATAGCTCAGGCTAACAACAGACATGCGATCCTGCTGACACTGTATCTCCACTGCTAACATTACACCGCTGTACCTGGATGCACTTCTGGTTTTTGCTATGTTTCACAGGCTTATGTGATGTTTTACACTAAGGATTTGGGAAGTGACAGTCATCACTCTTCATAAGGAGACTGGTTTGTTCACTGTGTATATGTACTGGGATTACACACATTTATATACAGAACCAGGGGAAGGGGGTTCAGAAGGTATCAGTTTTCCTGAAACTGAAGTCACATGTGGTTATGAGATACCTGGTGTGGGTGCCAGAAACTGAACCCAGGTCCTCCATCAAAGGTCTAAGTGCTCTTAGACACTGAGCTCTCTCTTCAGACCCCAGTGTCAATGCCCTCAAGACAGGTTCTCACCAGCCATATTTTCATGCTTCACAAAATTTGCCCTATTAACTATATCAAAACTGAGGAAAAAAATGGTATTCAGTAACCATACTTAAGTTATCTGTGGATTATATTTGAAGTTATCTTATTAGGCATACTAATAGACCATTCGGTCTGTACAGTTTATAGAAACAAAGAGAGTGAATTGGGAAATGACCCCGTGGTTCAAATGCTTTCCATAGGAGCATAAGGACTGGAGTTCGGATCCAGAGGAACTCTTGTAAATTCTGAGTGGGCATGACAGTGGCCTGACATTCCAGTGTCAGCAGAAAGAGACAGGGGATCCCCAGAGATAGCCTTCTCTAAAGATTAGCCATATCCGTTCACACAAGGTTTTATCAAGAGACTCAATGTCCTGAAGAAAGGAGAGGTGACAGACATAATGATGGCCAATGCTAACCTAGGAGCCACACCCACACGGATGGGCACCAAACACACAAGAAGAATTGAAAATTAGGTAATATCTCATGAAGAATACAATGATTGAACAGTGTACATACTTGAGTCAGTGGTACAAATGTCCTTGGCTTATAAGAGAGGAACATCACATTACTTGCAGTGTGACTTTTCCAGAAATCCTTTCCAACTTCATACAACACAGGATGATATTGGTGCTAATCCCTTTTCTCAGCTATAACCAAATTTTCTAAGTTGCACACTTAGAAAATTTTTTACTTCATTGTTCTCATGTTGGAGAAAATTTTTATTACAGTTTCACTGAAAAATAAAAACCATTCTGATAGACTTTTGGGTAAGACATATATTTCTCTACAAAGAGCAATGTGAGAACACAGCATTACCAATTCACACTGAGAAGCGATTATCAACAGTAGGAGGAACTCTGGGCTTTCAAGGCATCAAAACAGGAAGACAATTGTATAAAAATAATTTAGCTTCCAACCAGGTTCAGCACAGAAAATGCCCTCCACTGTTCGAACTATCTGCCCACTGTAATCAACATCAGCAACAGAAAATCTTGTTGCTGGGAACACAGCTGATGAGGGGAAGAAAGTTCTCCCTGTTTATCTAAGATAAATGGGCTTTTCCTCTTGTTTTAATTACCTGGGAGTCAACAACTCTCATTCCATCTCTGGAATGCCTTGATAATTCAGAGCTTGGACACCACACATGGGAACTTGCTTCGTGGAGAACTAAGACTTTGCTGGCTGAGGTTTTTACCTTATCATTCAAATAGGGTAGTTCTCAGGACTATTTTCTCACTTCCATCATTGTAAGCCAATAAATCCTCTCTGAGTTTCTGACTTGAGTTCTTAAATGATAGATAGCCCCTCACTTGGTTTAAGCACAAACTCAGTTTTGCAAATAAAGCCCCTGACAAAAGTCTCTGGGAAAAAAAAAATGATGGGTAGTTTTCGATTTGTTTATCAAGCTGCATGAGAATTTGAGGACCACGTGGCACACCTGCTGCAGCCACAATGTGCTTCCTGGGAAGATGCAGAAACTAACTAAATTAACTAACTAACTGACTGACAAACCAACCAACTGACGAGTAGACAGAGGCAGAAGACAAGCAAAAATTCTTCTTAAGACCTTTTACTGTTTTTCCTTTTTGTATAGTGATTTTTTTCTCATGGGCCACAAAACTTGTAGGGATTCCCTAAGTAATCTTCCTCTCTTCCAAAAGCAACATCCACATGCCCTGCCAAGCCAGGTACCACCTATACCCATTTTGCCGTATAGCCTGGATTTGGAAACTGTGACTAGTTAATATCCCTTGTGTAATTCTCAGGGCATTTTCCACCTCCTATGATTTCCCTTTCAGGCAAGTTAATGTCACCCCTGATTTCTTTTTCAAGCAAGTGAATAAACACAACCTATGTCAGAAATTAATTACTAACTTCCTGAAAATCATTTCTAGACAACAAATCTCCCTTGCCTGGTCACCTTATTTTTGATCATTTCCAAAGATTCTGAAATCCCTGATATTTGACAAAACACTAGAATCAATAAATAGTACAAAATATAAGACAGCCACAGTTCATAAATTAAATGCATGTTCTAACTGCATCCTGTGAACTAATACTGGAAAAGTCTAACACTTAGCCAACCTCAGGGTCCAATTAATATTCATTTCTATGATGTCATTAATTTTATTTTCCAGAAAACTATTTCATTTTTGCAGAAAATTACTGGCTATCTGTTTTAAGTGGGGCTTAGTTTTATAGAGTTTATTTATCATAAAAAAAATGAAAGAAAAGGGGAGTGGGAGTCAAAGACATCAAACTCAATGTGAAATGGATTTTTTTAAAAAAACCATCTTAAGTTGTCTTTGTTACTTCATAGATAGAAAACTATTTTTCTAATTCACTTACAAATAGAATTTCAAATAGTATTTCGCTCCCCTTGAATTCAACTGCACTAGTGGGAAATTCCAATTGGATTCAGACTGAATTAATTGGGACAAGAAGTAAATCAGACATGTTCACATGTAGATTGTAACATAATATTTCATAGTAGCTTTAGTAGCAGCTGCTAGTTTTGGCAAAAAGTAGTTTTGTAATTAACAAAAGCAGCAAGTTTCAGTAAGTGACAGAGTACTAAACTCTTTATGTTGTACAGTTGGGTAGCTTATAGTTCCTCTTACAGTGCTGGATCTCAGAGTGCAGTGGGAAGGTAATTTTGTCTACAGGATACATATTTAGAGCATTTGAACAGGAGTGGCTAAATGACACACTGTATCCATAGACTAATCCCTTGAGACAGATGAAGAAACTAAGCCTGAGGTTATATCTCTTCCTTCTCTGAGTAAGGATTCACCATGAGAGGAAATCAAATATGGTATGATCCAGCTGATGCGGTAGTTACAATGTTTAAGTATTTCTATGGTAACTATTATGACATCGACACATTCCTTTTTGCTGTGAATCTCCTGTATGTTCTCTACTGTCCCTCAAGAGCCAAATAGGCTTTCTCTTTCCTTAGAAACTAATAGGTAATAACTGATATTGTAAGAGATAGAGTTCCAGTTTTGTATAGCATGTGCCACCTAATTGTTTGTTGTTTGTATCCTCACCCTTGGGTAGGACTCTGCTGCAAAGTACTTTCGATCACACAAGATTATGCCTTTCCTTAGTAAATACATTATTGAAGTCCCCTGAAGTCTTAGATTTAAAATAAAAGTAACATGTCTTTACTTGTCTTTAGAACAATAATACCATTGTTAGTTGTGTAAGAGGAAAAAAAAAAACAGAGCTAGAGACTCAAACATTTCTGTCATCAGTGGTAGCTCATCCAAGAAGGCCAATTTATAAAATTTAATTTTTGACAGGTCGGTAGCAGTCTACTTCCCTTGTGAAATGAAAAAAGAAAGAATTCGGGAACATAAAAGGCATCTATCTTCAGCACTCATAACAGAGAGAAAGCACAGTCTTGAATACATAAGATTTTGTAATTTTCACATCCATAATTTATGACCAAAGTTGCTTTTCAGTAAGATGCCAAGAGAAAACAGGCCTAGGGACCATTAGGCTACACAGCATTGTGCTACTGAGTTATTTTATATTTGACTTCAGGAAATATTGTTGGTATGAAAGTATCCTTCACTTTTACACCTTTAGGTATCTGGCTTTGACAGCTGCATTTAGCAACAATACATGGAGAATAAGTGTCTTCCTAGTATTGCTTATTAACCATAAATTACTCCTAAATTCTCAAAATGCAAAATCTCCAGACTTTCTAGACCCTTGATCAATAAGGAATGAGCCATTATACAAACACTGCTGAGATGATCAGCCCTGATCCGAGAAATGGAAGATAGATTTTCTGATCTTTCCTGGCACCCAATTCAGCTGCAAAATAAATGTGTCATAATTTATTTAAAGTTCAGGGAAATCAGAAAGCCCCAAAGCTCCCAGAGTTAATGTACTTACTTCATGGAAAAATTGTAAACCACAGTATGACTCCTGCTACTGGAATTCAAAACTAATAGTAAATGTAGTGGTATAGTGGATAAAGCCAAAGACTAGGAAAGCTGCATGATTTTCAATGTAAAGTCCAAATATTCTCATTTGTGGACCTCTCATATTTGAAAACTCAAGTTTAAAAACTCTCCAGACAGGTGTAAACAAATGCTCTGAATCCAAGTAAACATGGTAATGTTAAAACGCATGTACAGCCCCCACCGTCAAAAAAGCCGCTGACATATATGGAATTTCTAACATGGCTGCTGCTCTGGTAATGTCAATGAATGTGCATATGCAAATCAAACAGTAATGGCATGCACTCAGAGGATGGTGATGACCATAGACATAACAGGTACAAAGCAAGCAGCATGAGCCAAGCAATGCACAGACGGAAGCCATTAAGCAACAAAGCACATGAACAGTAAGCACTCACTTATAAGTAGATGTTAGCTAAAAAGGTTAGGATACTCGTGCTAAAATTCACAGACTCAAAGAAGCTAAACAGGAAAAAAGGCCCCAGCGAGAATGCTTGAATCTCACTTAAAAGGAAGAATAAAATAGACACAGGAGGCAGAGGAAGGGAGGGAGCTGAGTAAGTAAAAGAAATGTGGGGGTGGGTGGAGGAGGTGGTTCGGGATGAGTGTCAGGAGAGACAGGAGAGAGGGCCAGAGGGCCTGGAGACTGAATAGAAATCAGCACCTTGCAGGAGTGTGGTTGTGGGGGGCATCTGCAGTATGTACCAGAGATATGGGGTGGGGAGGCTTCCCGGAGTCTATGGGGATGACTTTAGTTAAGATACAATGTGTTATCTCCAACGTATGGGCATAAATATATGTAGATTATACTTGTAAATAAAACTTGGCTTGTTAAGTAAATAAATAAAAATCTTTCTTCTTCAGAAAAAAAAAAAAAAAAAAAAAAACTCAAATAGAACAAGCTGACATAAATCAAGAGATTGAAGACAATTGACAATTTAGTAGAATGATGTAGTCCCAAGAGAGATTGAGGGTAGTAATGATGATTATTAACCCTGAGCTTGATCCTTAGCACTGCAAGTGAGCCTAGAACTCAGATGCAGGCAAAGGAATCAGATCAAGATATTCTCTGGATCCAAGTCAGCTAGAAGCCAGCCTGGGCTACATGAGATCTTATAGACACACACACACACACACACAGAGAGAGAGAGAGAGAGAGAGAGAGAGAGAGAGAGAGAGAGAGAGAGAGAGAGAGAGAGAGAGAGCCTACTGTCCACACCTCTTTTACTACCTATAACACCTGGGACTACTTCACCATCACTATAGGACAATATAACTTCCCTTCAGCAGAAATCATAAGCAAGTATGTGAAAAAAAGGAAGAAGCATCATGTTAAGGCTTGTTGGTGAGTACTTGATCATACATCCAACAGAAGTATCCATAGGTAAGGACTGAGTTCTATTTCTCCTGACTCTCAAAGCTATACTGAAACTCTCTACCTTTCATTGAGATAGCATCTGGTAGGTAAATAAGTTTTCATGAGTTCGGGAGATTGGAAAGCTCATAATGAAACTGATCTTGTTACTGGAAGAGGTTTCAGCAATGTGTTCCAAAATACACTCATATAGTGACAACATTACATAATAACAAGGTAGCAGATATCTATAAAGCAGAAATTAAGACCAATAGTATGATGCCATTCTTCAAGACTTCCGAACAATATGAAAGTCTCTGTTGTTTAAGATGCTAATATATAATCTATGTTTTGTTAGGACAGTTAAACCAGGACACCAACACAGTCCTCACTCTCTCCTGATTAGTACAGACTTTCAGAGCTGTACATTTTGTTTTGTTTCCTGGAGACTTGAAGATGGTGATGGAGACCATTCTATGAGGTAGTGATAGATACACCAACATGGGTTAACATTTCAGTCAGTAGTCTTAAAGCCACCTTCTTAAATGTGACTAGCCAGTCAAGAAACTGCTGAATTACAGAGGCAAACACACACATATACACACACATACCCACATACACACACACACACACACACACACACACACACACACACACACACACATGAGAGACTTTTGAGAAAACAAAGTTTTACAAATATAATTAAATATTTATTTATAAACTTTAAGGGAATGTATTTGGTATGTAAATCATATCTCAATACAGCAGAAAATAGTTTAATGCTTTGTTTAGGAGTAAGGAATTTCTCTTAGGTATGAGGGGTTCAGACTTAAGCGGCACTTCCACCCTGATTTGGGAGGCAGACATTTTTATACAATGACAATCAATCTCTATCACTAGTGCAGAAGTGAGCCCATCTGTATGAGACAGCATGCATGTGCTCTTGGGAGAGAGGATCAATTTTTGGAGGGTCCAGAGAAACAGGACAGTTAATTTTTAATACCATCTATTTGGATCTAGAATATTCTTCTAATTTGCTATTGGTTGTTTCCCCCAAATAACTATGCCCATACTATCCTCTGCTTAAAAATAGAAAAGCATATTTCTTCAGTGTACTCATTTTGGATAAATTAGGGTCTAGCCCATAGTTTAATGCTGTATAGTATACTCAATTACTTATTAAATTCACAAGCCTTATTAGTAAGCTAGCTTTGAAGATAGATATGTGAACTTAGAATAATCTTTAAATTGTTGTGGTCAACTATATCTAGACATGTCTGTAAAGTTGTTTTAATTTTGTGACATGCAGAGAAAAAGCTACATGAATGGACTCTAGCCAACCCAAGCATGTCAAACATGACTCGGGCATGCATTGCCCTTCTCCCTGATTCCCTTTTTCTTGCAAAAAGCCATTAGATTAGATTTTCAAAGTCAGACAAAAGGGTCTTATTCAGTCATTTATTTGGTCACTTAATTCCCTTATTTGGTTAATTCCTTCTCCTGAGGCTGACTACCAAGGTCTAGTTATCAAAATATCTAGCAATCAGTCCATCTTCTCTGACTCACCTAACATATCTAATTAAAAGTAAACCCCTCATCTTAGCTCATGGTTTCCTGCTTTACCTTTATAAACTGCCATTTACTTATGTGCCATGTTTGTGTCCTCTCTATTCATTCCTACATGTGATAGAGGGCTAATATCCAATATATACAAAGAACTCAAGAAGTTAGACTGCGGAAAAATGTGAGGTACAGAGCTAAACAGAGAATTGCCAATTGAGGAATATCAAATAGCTGAGAAACACCTAAGGAAATGTTCCACATCCCTAGTCATCAGGGAAATGCAAATCAAAACAACTCTGAGATTCCACCTCACACCAGTCAGAATGTCTCAGATCAAAAATACAGATGACAGCAGATGCTAGCAAGGATGTGGAGAAAGAGAAACACTCCTCCATTGGTAGTGGGACTGCAAGCTGGTACAACCACTCTGGAAATCAGTCTGGTGGTTCCCCAGAAAATTGGACATAGTACTACCTGAAGACCCAGTTATTCCACTTCTGGGTATATACCACATCTGTTTTCTGCTGAGCATCCGGACACAATGCATTCAAAAAGTAGGATGTCCTGTGGAGAAACCCTGACTCAGAACTCAATAAAAAATCTGGGAGAAGCTAGAGAGTCTGTGGTACCTTGTACCATGCTGCAGAGACAATGAGAGAAACTAGTTTGTGGTACAAGGCAGGGGCAGCCACCATTTGACAAAAACTGAAGTTGGTTTATACAGGATGAGGTGTCTGCTTGACTTCTGTACTCCAAACCTGGAGCAAATGTCTGCTACAGCCAGTAGTAACCTAAAATCCTTCAAGGGGTTCTGGAGAGTTATGAGAATAAAATTCTACTTTGTGCAGGTGAGCACAGTCTAGATCCCTCACAAAGAGAAAGATTGGGGTCTTGCAGAATAATCTACTAACAGAGTGAGACAAGCTATTCCAAGGCAGATAGCAAAGAGAACGCCATAAAAATGCAGCTGAGGACAACACTTTAATTCAGATTAGAGTCAAAAGCAAGGATTTCTCACAAAAAAAAAAAAATGCAGATTCAAAAAAAAAAATGTGAACCAATAGACAGGTGTTTGATTATAATTAGACATGTCTTTCACTTCTTGGTGGAAAGTAATTAAAACTTCAGGGGGAAAAAAGAATACCTATACAAGAAACAAAGTGTAATCACAATTTATGAAACTGCAGAGTTGTTAATGATGTTTACATCGTTGTAATCATCACTCCATTGAACACTGATTCAACACAAAAGAGATACATGAAGCAATATGGAGGGGTGTCTGGAAAACAAAGACAATTTTAGAGTAACACAAATTCAGAATTGGATACAGTTACTTTAACCAATAGCAACTCAGAATAATATATATATTTATTTATCTACTTAGAACAATTACAGATGTATATTGTAACATGATAAGTAATTGGCAGGTAGTTATGCAGTGAGAAAAACTTTTCACGTCAGTGCAATTAGTCTATATAATAACATAGTACTGAAAGATCCTATCTTTCTCTTAATCTCTGCCTGCACGCATAGCTGTATAATGTAAAACCTAAGCTAAAGCATTGGCTGCGAACATTAGATAATAATGATTTTATTGGGCTAGGAGAAAAATGATTCAACATTAAGAGCACTGGCTGCTATTCTAGAGGAACAGGGTTTGGGTCTCAGCACCCACAACCATCTATAACACTAAGTCTAAGGGATCTTACAAGCTTTTCTGTCTTCCTTGGACAGCAGGTACACATGTGATTCTCAGACATACATGCAGTCAAAATACCCCCACACATAAAATAAACAATAGTTGAATAAAAAATAATGGTTTCTTCATGTTTATTCTGTAACAGTAATAAGTTTAAAATGCTGAAACATGATGTCAATAATATGAGAAACTTTGTGCAGGGTAGAAGATACTTGGGGACTATATGTAATATATAGACACTTCTAAAAATATAGAACAAATGCAGGTTATTGAATGCTGCTTGCAGATTCTACAAGCATATTGTAGCTGTCATGTTTGCATTACATACACTCCTTAGTTCGCCTTACACAAACTCTAGGGGTAGGCTGCTTGGTTTGGGGTTTTATGCGTGCTCTGATGGGGTCTCAGCATCTACAGGACTCCTATGTATCATGTGCTTTTCTCAGACCCACAGCTTCCTGCTTGAGCCTCTCAAATGCTGTACTTACAATCTTGTACCACTCTTCCCAGCTTTAAGCATGTTCTTACACATGTAATTGTCATATGTTTGCAGAGTATGTGCATATTTTCTTTGGTGAGGTGTCCCTTCTTAGCCTTTTCCTGTTTGAAATTGAGTTGTTTATTTTACTGCAGGATTATAACAGTCATTTATAGTCTTACGTAAAGCTTTTTTATAAGTGCTCATTTTACAAACACGATGTCCAGCGTTGGACTCTTTGTATTCTTTTAACAATTTATGTTATCAGAAAAGAACTTTCAAATAGTAAATTTTCAGATGCCACATTTTCTTTAGTGGAAATACTATAACGTAATTAGAAAACCAAAGGTCTCTCATAAATTAACTGCTCACAAGATTATGCCCATAGTGCTAGAATAGACAGAAACAAATACATTCTCAAATCAATGCATAGGTTGTAAGGCAGATGAGGTTATAATTTGGAAAATGTAATCTATCAAGTCAATGAGAAACCATGACTAGCCATGTTGATAAATACAAATGGGCATTCCCTGTATTTGTGGGAAGGCAAATACATGAATGTAAATGAAAAGGCAAAAATTTTAAAGGGTATTTAGGGTATGGTGGTGCATGCCTTTGATCTTAGCACCTGGGGAAGGAGAGGCAAGTGGTTCTTGGGTCTACAGGGTGAATTTCAGGATAGCCAGGACTTCACAGGGAAACCCCGTCTCAAAAAATCAAAACAAACAGAAGGACAAGAAGGATATTGGGGGGGGGAATCCTAGAATATAAGAAAAGTAACATTTATTTGTGACTTGAGAAATCCTCAAGGCGAACTACAAGATTCAGCCACCAAGAAATACAAAGATATCTTCTACAGACCACCATAGAAAATATTTTGAGTAAAATACAAAAATTCCATATACTGAATTACAAAAGAATGCCACTAATTCTTAAAAGCTCTTACAAATGGTTCAAAAAGAACAATGGCAGAAATCAAAACCATAAAGCAAGCCTCTGAAAGGTTGGTTTATGAAAGAAAAATTAAAGAGCAGTAAACATAAATAAGGAGTTACAGATATTCAGTTTAAAACTATAACATGCTGTTTATCACCCACAAACTTATATATGGAATATATACACACAAAGCTCTAGTGGTAGAGATGCAGCTGGGGGTGAAATATTAGGGTTCAGTTGTGAGCATCCAAAAAAGAAAGGGCAATCCAGGAATGATCCTCACTGTGACAGAAAACACTATGTGATAAGAAAATTATTGTATTTTTGAAGGAAATCAAACAATGTATATTATAGCATTTAAAAACAAGTGAAACCTATGACTCAACAATCCTGCTGTTTAGAATTCATCTAAGGGAAATGTTTGGCAGAATTAAAGGCCCCCTGCCTCATCTGAAATGACAAAAATATGGAAAATGGAATTGCAGGGACCTAACTAAATTATTCAAATAACTAAATAACGTAATTGCAAAGATCAGTGACACATACAATCCTGGATGCAGAGGCTACTTAGGAAGCAAGCAGAAGTTTTGTTCCTGTGCATACATAAAAAACACAGAATTATATGAGCCAAAATATCCACAAATATTGCTGGCAATATCATAGATGAGTTATTCTGATGTGTTAATCTGTGATTCCCATTTCCCACAAATTTTAGAATAAATCATTTAATAAAGCTTGAAAATTAGGAGGGCAAAGAGAAAATGAAACCTCAGCCAGAGAATGAGAGGAAGGCTGAAGATAAACTTTGCCTGGATCAAGTCTTTCCAAGTCTGTCCCGATGGTTGGGACGCTGTGGGATTACAGAGAAACCCCAGTGTACCTTTCAATGAGTCAGAGCCTCAGGCAGGTGCTACTCCTCTGAGGGTAGCATCTGAGGAGCAAAGAACTTGACTGATTAAATGGTGATCCCATGGAGGCTATTTGACAACAAGCATGTAGCTTTCCTTTGCCTTGTTTGAGATTCTGAAGATGCCTGACATTTCTTGTCAAAAAATTCACTCATCAACCATGCACTGCTAAATCTGCCTGGTGTCCTATGTTTGACCTCATCTTCTACAACTCACAGGATCTGTTGACAAATGCCTCTCTCTCTCTCTCTCTCTCTCTCTCTCTCTCTCTCTCTCTCTCTCTCTCTCTCTCTCTCTCTCTCTCTCTCTCTCTCTTTCCCATGGCCTTCATGATAGGATGACTCATTCCCTGGTGGGTGGTTGGTAGCCTTGCCCTTGGTCACTAAGTGAATGATTGGAAATGCTTTTGTGGCTGAATGCCTTGAAGCTAAATGATGGGGTGGTAAAGATGGGGTCAGAGAAAGAGCAAAGCGCTGCAGATTATCAAATGGTGCGTGGCAGGCATCAGCCACGCCGTACAGATGGAGAGGCTATGAATACATTGCAGGTACTGCAGTAATTAGAGCAAGCAGAAATCCACACAGGTTCCCTTGGATATTGGAATATGGTGTCAGTATTCTCAAAAATACAGATGGTGTTTCAATACACATAATAGCCTTACTTCTCACCATCTGGACCTGAGAGTCTTTTCTGCTTGGATTCTCTACTCAGAGACCATGTTTTACAGCATTCAAAACAATTAGAAGTCCCATTTCTGCACTCTCTCTCTCTCTCTCTCTCTCTCTCTCTCTCTCTCTCTCTCTCTCTCTCTCTCTCTCTCTCTCTCTCTCTCTCTTTCTTCCTCTCCCTCTCCCTCTCTCTCTCCTTCTCTCCCTCCTTCCCTCCCTCCCTCCCTCCTTTCTCTCGCTTTCTCTCTCAACTGATAACCTTAGTATTTCTCTTAATTTCTGTCTCTGACATTATAATCCCTTTCAGTTTGGAAATGGTAGGGCCTCTGGTTCTATGCACCTCTCTGCTCCCCGTTCCTCATCCACTAGCATCTTTGCAGAGGAAGTAAAGTCAGTGCAATAGCAAACTCCATCTTCAAGGTGAGAGGGTGCCAAGGAATAACATGCAGAAATGCAGGAAGAAATGGCTGAGAGGAATTTTAAAGGTGTGTAGCAAGGCTGGCTGGAGGGTACACTCCAACAGCACAGAAATCAGTGCAAGATTATTGCTCAAAAGGCGAGCCTATCTCAGTGGCAGGAAAACAATACCTTTCTGCTATTGATTTGTGCTTTGCTCTGCTTTTGCATTAAGGAAAAAGCCAGGCTCCTGGTGCATGCCTGCTTTGGGGGACCTTCACACCACTAAACCAAAAGCACAGGCAGCACAAAGACATTGATTTCCTGTAACTGAGTTTCTGGGGGAAATCTACTACTAATTGAATCAGACCAATAGGAAATAAACGTGCTGCAGTTGAATTGTGTTATTCCAAAATGATACTTTACCATCCCTGGTACCTATGAATCGGAGCTAATTTGGAAAGAAAGCCTTTGCACAATCAAGTTAAGGTAAAGTAGAGCTGAAGCAAATGGGCTTTAACTCAATGACTTATGCCATGTGTGATCACGAGTACACAAAGATCTTCGGAAGGACGCTGAAGATGATGCAGGCAGAGATTTGAATGTGCAAGTCAAGAGATACAGTCTCCAGCCACTAACAAAAGCTAAGAGAGAGCAAACAGATTCCCCCCAAGAAGGAACCAATTTTGCTTGCTTCATGTTGAGATATGTATCAGTATCTATAACTTTGAGAGGACAATTTTTTATTATTGCAAACAACAGTTTGGGTGAATTTTTATGGAAGCTGTAGTAACCCACTTTCAAAAAGGGCTTTTAGGTAAAATGAGATTCTTCTGAAGATATAGAGCAGGGTCACCATTACTACAAGAAAGACCTCTGACCAGTGTTGCTCAGTATCCACTTTTCTTGGTGGTGAACAGCACCTTTATTTGCTTTTATCCCCATATAAGAGAAAAGTGGTTTCATCTACACTAGAGCCATATTCAGTATTCTCCAGTTCTTAGTTTTATACATGGTGTCCTCATTACAGTAACCAGGAACTGAAATCAGACACAGGACCAGCCAGCAATGATCTTGAAATAGTGGACTGAGCCATAATCCAGTAAATCTAAAGAACTACTTCTGAATCGATCAAGAAATCCTACCCACTTATGACTAGTATCTCTGCATGGAAAGAAAATAAGTCTCAGAGCATTTGCCTACTACCCAGTGCTGTGGATGCTAGAGGTCAAACTGAGATTAAAAAGAAAGACTAACGAGATTTCGTGTATGATATTTTTATTATTCGTTCTATCCCTGACACCTTAAGCTGCAGTGGTGTACATAAATAAAAAAATCAATAAAAATATGATATTTTCATTATGTTTATATCCTTGAATCATACAGTTATACTCTGGTCTCTAGGGAAATCTTAAGTGATTGGGACATTATTTAGGATTTGATTATTTAAGTGAGATTCTTAGCAGAATTGCTGCAGACCTACTTTTTTATGACTGTACCCTGTGCCCTCTCCAGCCAGTCTTTTCATAGACAGGGTAGAGGATCATGCCACCATGTACTTGAATAAAACTATCCCACTGGCCAGTATGATTTTCCAGTCTCTGTAGCACATGCTCTGGTTAGATTCTCACTCCATACATAAAAGCCTAAGGGTTAATTTTAGAAGCCCAAACTCCTTCTCTTAAGCCTCAATGAAATCATGTTTTAGGTTGCTCCAGCATAGAAGACCCCTTCCAATATAACATTGATTTCTTTTCTCGCAGTAACATACTATAGAGGTTTACATAAGAGTGAAAGCTCTCAGTGTTCTATATAATCTGCCAAACCCACTTTTATAATTGACAGCCAATGGAATTTAGTGCATGGCAGAGATCATATAAATCAGCTGCAACTTTTCAAATTTGTCCTCAGTGACTGTGTAGAATTGAGGGTATGGTGATATGGCTTCATACCTTAACTGACAGATATTGCCAAGAGAAGGTATTTATCATGAGTCTTACTATTGAAAACGTCATATATATTTTTTCTATAATATATAATTCTATGAAAATGTAATCAATACTTGTCTCCATCTCTGAGAATTTCTTTTAATTTAATAAAAACTCCAGTTTTTTTTTTAAACCAATGGCATTAAAAATAAAAGAAAAGTGTGGTTCTTGGTCTTGGTGGGCTGAAGTCCTCTTCGGCAACACAGCCTAAGTTTACTTTATTCCTGGCCTGTATTTGCAGAATGACTGTGCAAAAGAGACTTTCTTGGGTGATCTTTTTTTTTTTTATTTCTCAGAGGAATTTCATGGCTAGATACCACATGTAAATGTTCCACAGACAGTAGTTAATAGTCTAAAAGATTAGGGTAGCCATATGTAACCTAGCACCCAGATACTTGGCACTTGTAAGAGAGGACACAAAACCTTCATTTCCATGATATCCCGAGCATTAGGAGAGCTGTGAGTTGTCCAGAGTTACTACAGGAACACCAGCATTCTGTAGGTTGGTAACCCATTACCCAAGAGGATCCTACAGAGGACTGATAGACTGAGGGACTTAACACAGTATTTAATCTCTCATATTTCCCTTCTGTGTCATGACTTCATGCCATTCATGTATAGAATTAGTCATTTAGAGGCCACCACAACACAAAAATACATTTAACAGATAAGACTTTGGATGATATGCTGTGCAATTATATAAAAAGGTTTTTCACTTCACCTAAAGTTACCTTCTTGAACCTTTGCAGGAGCGATGTATTCCATTGTACAGTGAGTGCTCATTATCAACACAGATGCCTTATTTTTAGTAAAATAGCTCCCAGAATACTTTATGTCACCTACACAGAAAAAGAAATCTACATCTTAAAGAGTACAGCAAAGCTGTCAATTTGAACATGCAATTGCATAATGAACTCTTGAGAACTTCTTTCAAGAAGCAGGGCTATGCAGTAACAACTTTCTCTTGGTGTTTTTCAAGTCATTCTGGCAAGTCAATGCTCCTCAGGGTATCCTGGTTGATGTTTAGAGCATTAACTATGAATAGGCACTTATTTAATATAATTGTATAGTGACTGAGAGAAAAACTGGTAGTTAACAAATTCTTCCCAGAAGGGAAATACTGCAGCTCTTAGAAATAATCTAGCATGCAATACTTAGACTTCATACTTGGACTTCAAGAAACAGTCTAGTCAGGAAAAAAAATAAGAACACTACTTAAAGTCATTTTGGCTTTTCATCTCTTACAAAACTTTAGATTACTTCAGCATTTCCAAGTGTTATGCAAATATATGAGAAAACAAAAGCCTGGGAGGCAATGACTTCAATTTTTTATGATTCTTGTAAAAAAAAAAAAAAAAAAAAAAAAAAAAAAAAAAAAAAAAACAATGACATCTAGAAAATATTAGACCCTCCAAATTACAGTTGAATAATTTATACAGAAATGTATTTCAAATAATAAATTTGAGACTGAATTCTTTCTATTGCTGTGGAACAAGGCTGAATTCAGAGAGCTTCTCCATACTTTTTTTTTGAAAATAATAAAACTGCTTATAACAGGCCAAACTTACTGTGTATATTTTCTATTCACAAAGGATATGGGAGTCACAAATACTTTCTACAGCTCCTCTTGACATTCCTGGACACTTTGGCTCTTCAACATTCTGAAAGATGTAAGGTTCTCCTGGCTCTAATCTGCAAAATGAGGACACCTTAAGACCTCATTTCTATAACTTTCAAGAGTTCTAACTGAAATTGAAGTCAAGGTCTTTGCAGTTAGAAATAATTTCAACTCAATTTCCATGCAGTGTATTATTAGACTCAGTCTAAGCAGATTGGGAAAGAAAAGCTCCTTTGAATACAATAGGTCCAGAAAACAGACACTTGTCTCTGAATGTTGTAACGTTTCTAGGAGGTTGAAGTTATTTGGGATCTATGCTTAGTACATTTGTTATTACTCTCAAAATATGTGGTTTCTGAGGCTGATATATCTGTTATATTTCCTACTATGAAAATCACTATGACTCTTGTCCTGTTTGTCTTAGGGCGATGGAAAAAGACAGGGTTCCCAGGGCTTGTAAATGTTTCCAAAGCATGAAATAAAGCCAAGAGAAATGGCTCGTGCCTATTATCCCAGTACTTGTGGGACCCAGGCAGGAAGATTGTCATCCTAAGCTACATAATGAGGCCCAAGCTTCAGTTACAGCCAATCAGCAAACTCGGTGGGAGATCATATAGTTTTAAAAGACAAATAAAAGCAATTGAGGAAGACATCTAACTTCAATCTCTGGACTCTGCACATGCACACACACACACACACACACACACACATACACACACACACACACACATACACACACAAATCTTCATGTTTTTAATAAAGTAAGGTATTCATTTGGGTGCTGCTTTAGTTTCTTCTCCATTCTTCAGTCTGAACAAAATAGTAGTATTTCTGGTACCAGACACTCCACCAAACATTATTTGTCAAGAGAGAGTGACAGAAATGTCTTGTTCCATAGCCATGTTTCTGTCTTGCCAGGCTCAGAAGGTTTGCTCATATCTACTGAACAATAAGAGTTCTCCTTGACAAATTTATGGAATAAAAAGAAACATAATCCAAATTTGAAGATGCTAAAAAATATATGAGTTAGAAGCGAAAAGTTCTAGATGCATCAGGCTTCAGAGAATGCAATTGGTATAGAGTCTCATAAGACTATCTGAACATTTAATAGCAACAAGAGATGCTGTCCCAGACAAAAGGAAAGGAGGTGTTTGGGCAGATGGCAAAATGCTTGTGAATACAGAATATATGCTTGGGCCATGGAGCTATGGAGCCTTGCTTACTTAGCCTTTAAGATCTAGGAAAACACATTATTTTATGTCTTCTCCTTTAAATATAGCTGTCCCTGCTCGCAATGGAAATAAGTATTCAAACCATCCAAATCCTCACAACTGCAAATATTGCAAGAATTCAGTGAAGTCTAACATTCGAGTTCATTTCTGCACATTCTTTATGCTTATATGTCTTTAATTTGGTGCACACATCTAGAACTTACTCTTTCCCTATTGTTTATGGCTTGACCATTGGAAATTTTTATTTATGAGATACTACTGCATGTTGTAAAAACACCTCCTTTATATACTACTATTTACCCGCTCATCTTTCTTCTTCCCTTTCCTTTGAGGATCTGGATCCTCACATTTTACTTTCTCCTTTGGGAGAAAAAAGTGGGTTTGGGAGAGGTCTGGAAGCCTAATGGCATAGGCCATTCAATACATAGTACAAGTACATTTGCTATGAGTGTTCTGATGTGTTAGGGCATCTCTTAGATGACTGTTGGGTTTCTAGTCACACAAAGTGACAGGAAAACTGTAAGACATATACAAAGCCAAACAGATGTTTACCTGGCACTCAGAAAAACAGTAGAAATAAATTATCTCTATGGTTTAAAAACAACTCTTTCCCACAGTGTGATTAGCTAAGTCAGAAATGTATTTTGGGAGTGAGTGATTCATACGATGATCTAAATGTTGTACTTTTGATGCAGGAATATGTACAGTTTGTAATAGAATTATATTTTCTATGAAGTGCAATTTTCCACACTGTCTTATTATCTTCAGACAAAATATCATTTGCTTTATTTCTTTACTGGCACTAAAAGGTATAAGCAAACATAGCATGAAATAAAAACCTGAAGGTATGCCACAGTGCACAAAGGAATGCTTTATTGTCAGCCTCTCTCTAACTTATTAATTTAGATGTTGAGGAGGCAACACACTGAAATATGTGTTTGTTTCCTATGAAGTTATATATTCTAGGAATTGATCTCATATTACATTAAGAAAATCAATCGTTGATGAGCAGTGTTTTTTATTTTATTTTTGTGTGTTTTGATTGACTCATGGTGTTAGAAAACAAAGACTACACTCTTTCTAATGAATCAGTATTAGCACATTCAATTCTTAACTGAACATCCTGTCAGAGAAATGGATTATAGGTGGTTCTTGTTTGTATTGAAGTACTTAGTATAGTACCTAGTATGCAGGATTCACAAAAAGTATTTTTTGAAGGTAACTAGACTCAAGATAGGTGTTGTACACCAAATCGTATCATTTCTTATGGTATCCAGAGCCTTCTTT